>NC_021164.2:70408721-70433004 GCF_000331145.2 Cicer arietinum
AAAATAAAAAATACGAACTATGTCGATTAACTGGTCATATTCGAAAATATTGTTCAAATATTACATAGAACTCTGGTCAATCTATATAATTTAAAATTTGTATTTATGTCTTTTTATGAATTATTTTAATTATATATATATATATATATATATATATTATATTAGTTTAAAAAAATTAAAAAAAAAATATTTTATAAAATTTGTTAAGGAAGTTACATTTGTAAACGCATACTTCATTAAAAAAAAGTCGCAAATTACAAAGGCGATTTGTATGTGAATTCAAAAAGATGGTATTTTAGTATATAGTTTTGATAAGGAAATATTTTGATAAAAAAATTTAAAAAGAGAATATTAGAATAAAAAACTCCAATTTTGTCATCATTAATTTTATTTATGTGTGAAAATATTTTAAAAACTAGGAGAAACGTCATTTCATTAAATTCCTAGAAGTAGTAATTTTTAATACTATTAATGAATCTTGCTTCTGAAATAAAAATGGAAAGTTTGTTTTGACTTGATGTTATAGTTCTTTTTTTTTTCTATGTATTAACCGACCACATAAAAATTATAACAATAATATTTTTTTACTCAATAATAATATTATTATGTACCAAACTATAATCCAAATGAAACAGACAAGATATTATAACGAGCAATAAGGCAGTCATAATTTTCTTTTTACAAGAGAGATGAAGATGAAGAGAATAGTTGCATGCAAGTTTAATATACTTACTGTGTTGCTCCTTCAGTCTCTTAGTTGAAATTTGAATTGAGGATCCTCATCATTAACACATTCAACTATCACCGTACTCTTATTAATAGCTAATAGCTAGTTAGTGAGCTAAGTTTTAGTTGAAATTTGAGTTGAGGATCCTCATCTCATCAATATTAATATCATTAACACACTCAACAACCCCGTACTCTTATTAATAGCTAGTTAGTAAGCTAACTCAAGCTGGTTTATTATTCGGTCCAACTCGGCGTGCCAAAGCGAAATATACCATTGCCACGTGTTTGGATCCCCTGCACTGAAATTATTGAAATAAATATTGAGAGGGTTTAGAATATCAAAAAGCATGGAGGGAATAGAGTTTTAATGGTGGAGCTTAGTATAAGAGAAGAGGAATTCATTCAAAGTCCCACTTGAGTTTTAAAAGAATTGATAAAATATTAAAAAATATAAATTACATTTGGGATAAAGTTGATCACAGGTCATAAAAAAATCTAATTTCCTAAACGTGGTTCATTTAAAGATTTATTTGGTTCGGTTTAACTTTTTTTAAATACTGAAAAATACTTTTATTTTTTTATTAGATTAAATCTCTTAAAATTTTGTAAGGAGTAAAATAGGTTAAAAGTGATAACAAAGGAAAATAACAGAGCGAGTGGTACCTGGCGGTTCACGGCGGCTGGAGGGAAACGGAAATGTGCAGAGATTAGGCACAACGGGGAGGAGTTGGTTCCGTAATCACTCTTTCAACTTTCAAACTGAGAGAGAGTGAAAGATTCTGGCATTGCAAATTGCAAAATAATTTAAGAATAAGAATAGTTATCGAGAACAATACCATAGAAATTGAAACTCAACAGAATAAAAACTAAATATCATTATCATAAAGGAATCGACATCATTATCATTATTATCGTTATATTATTAAAATTACGCCAAACGCAGTGACGGAAAATGCATCCACATCTAGGGCTGTTCATGGTTGATTTTTTTAAAAAACCAAACCATATCCATTTTAAAACCAATATATGGATTTGGATTTATAACCAAATTCATTATTTGGTTTAAAATCGGTTATAAAACCAATTGTAAAATTGGTTATGGTTAAATAACTGGTTTATAATTAAGTAACCGGTTTTGAAAATTTTAATTTTAAAATCGATTTTTTTTTCAAAGTTGGTTAAAATTTGATTATTTTTTTTAAAAATATTTATTCATAGTTTAAAAATCGGTTATTTAAAAAATCGATTTTTTCGATAAATTTTTTTAAAAAAATTCGATTTAAAATTTTTTTGAGAAAAAAAAAAGTTTTTTAATTTATTTTTTTCCGATATTTTTTCGAAAAAAAAAATTCAAATTTTTTTCAAGACATAAAATCTCAAAATTAACAAAATATTTGTAGTGGATAAAAACCGATTAAAAACCAAATCCAAATATAAAACGTAAGTGGTTATCCAACCGGTTTTAAATAAACCGGATTATAACCATATGATTTTAACCGGATATTTAAAATGGATTTGGATCCGGTTTTGGATTTGGGCCTCATAACCGGATTTTTTGCACAGCTCTATCCACATCACAAGCATATAAAATTTAAAAGAGAATTTATTTCACAAAAATAAAATAAAATTGAAAAGAGAACGGGTGGTGAAAATTGAAAGAGAAAGATAATGTTAGAATTAGAAAAATTATTATTACAAGGGAATTATTATTGTGGTAATGATTTGAATGAATCTCCGCGTAAAACCACGGGAGTCTGTGGTCCACTTACAATTCTAAAAGTTGTTGAATTTTTTGTTGAGGTAATTATAAATCTTAAACAAAAAGAATATGGAATTGATTATAAAAGTTGCATACATAAATTTCAAAAGTGTATATTATATATAACATTAAACTTTTGATTAGTTCTACCATCAATATATATCAGATATAAACGAGTTAATCAGCGAATCTCATTTACGATATTTTAAAATCTTTGAAATGAATTGTAAATTCACAACAAGTCTATCAATGATAATTTACATAATACATTTTTTTATTTGCTCTCGTATACTAGAGAAAGAAAAAATAACTCAAAAATATTTTTGACACAAATTTGACTCATATAATATAAAAATTGTCTTATACTTTAGGCCTCTAAAGTATCTATATTTATACATAAACTCATACCAATTGAAAGAAAACAACCATTGAAAAAGATTGTAATCTTTGATAATTTAACAAATGCATTGATTCGATAGCTAACAGATGCATTAAACACAAGCACTGCAATCAATTGATCAAATGATAAAAGTTATTTAATTTTGCTACATTAATATAACTTTTAGAGAATTTCAAATATACTTTGGAAATGTCCCTCACAATCCCCCACCGTTTTCAAAATATATATAAATTCGTTATTCAAGAAATCTCATGGTTTCAGATAAAGGTGTCTTACAATTTGAACCATTATTTAGTAAATTATGTTTTCACTTATCTTTGAATTGATTGGTAGACAAACTTTGAACTAACCATTCATTAGAACAAGTGTGCATTACTTACACATAAAATCTCAGTACCATTGATTGAATTATAAAGATGACACATTTGATAACGTTCTTTGTCTCATATTATTTTCATTAGAATTTAAGAGTCAAACCCTTGAACTCAATGAAATGATCATAACTATACATTTCAGCAAATATATTATATATGTCCATTAAGAGGAGACTTCATCCTACCACTTTTATTTTATGGTCCAAGTATTTTTACCTTTTGAGATGTATATATTGTCAAGTACTTCAATCACTCTAAGTGTATTTTCATTATTAAACTCAAGACTTGATATTATTCAAGTGTGAGTTGATCGTTTTCCACCACTGGTGATTATTTGATATGAGCTTTTATCACATCTCTAATGATCTCTTCAACATCATGTCATTTGTCAGACATTTCGTCAAACGATATGCAAGATTATTTTCAGCTCTTACAAACATTATGGATATCACTCCGTTAAATCTTTTACATAGTTATCTCTTAATCCAATATGTATAGATTTTTTATTATATACTTTTGATAGTGTTTATTGACTATGACAATGTATAGATATTAGTGTCATTTACTTTGTCCAAATTGATATCTCATACAACAAATTTCATAGTCAACCTCTATACTACATGCAGCTAGAACAATAAATTTTACAATAATTGTGGTGTCGGCAATGCAAATTTGTTTCTTTGAACCCCAAGAAACTGTACATCCACTATGGTTGTATACTCATCCACTTGTAGAAGCGTGGTCTTCAACATAATTTACCCAACTGACATATGTATATCCTTCAAAAATTGAAAGATATCCGTTATAGATTAAACTATAGTTAATTATTCATTTCAAATATTTTAATATTTTATCAATAGCATATCAATGTTATTTACTTGAATTATTTGTATGCTGACTTAATCTTCTAACATCATATGTTATATCAGGTTTGGTACAAGTCATGACTTATATCAAACATTTGATTACCTTTGAATAATCTAGTTGTGCCACATGTCATCCTTTATATGGTTGTAAATTAGCATTTTGATCAAATGGAGTAAAAATAGATTTACAATCAAAATGATCCAATTTCTTTAGCATTTTCTCAATATAGTGAGATTGAGATAAACTAATATTACACTATTTATTATGATTTTAATTCCTAAAATCACATATGATTCACATAAATCTTATATCAAAAAAATTTTATAAAAAAGTTTCAGTTTGTTTTTTCTACTTCATCTAAATTAGTGTCAAGATTAACATATCATCTACATATAAGCATATTATAACACTATTATATATTCTTGTTAGTGTTGACCAATTATCATCAAACCATTATATTTTTAACATTTAATCTTTTCACATTGTATCACATACAATTAATAAGCATCTCAAAAATAACATGCAGATACTTTAATGTCATTTTACATTTTATAATATTTAATAAGCATCTCAATTTAAAATTATAATTCTCTTTTAAATATACAATAAATTAAATGCATTAAATATATATTATCACAAGTTATATATATTGTCACAAGCTAACAAAGTATGATCATAAGAAAATTATCATAAATATCATAAGGTGAATCCAAACATGTAAGTCATCTACTCTATTTTATTTTTGTTAAATAAACTATTTATTCATAGTTATATTATAAGTAATACATGCATCATGAATTTTATTTGTCAATTCAAATTTTATATTTAAATATATTCTATGATAAATCCAAATAAATATCAAAATAGAAAATGAACAATGAATAAAATAATTAAGATTTTCTATTACTTTCTTCTATAAACATTTGTCAACTTATAATAATTTAAAAATATATACCCAAATAATTTTTAATATCAAAATAAACAAAAAATTGACAAATACCTTCATATTATTATGCACATATAAGTTCATATTATTATGCACATATAAGTTCATTAATTCTAAATTTAAAACTTCTTGCATAAAACAACAATATCATTAAAACACGCACGTGATATTTATAAAAATTCATATGCATACTTTTTTTAAAATAATATATCATATAAATGGATATCATAAACCAAACATATTCGTCCTTATCAAAAATGTACATGTAAGGTTTTTAAAGGTACAATTTCTTTAAACATCAAAACTAAGTGTAAATATGAAACGAACATGTTTCAACAACTGGGATCAATTATGATCCTTGATGAACCAGTGCAATTCTTCACAATTTTAGCACCGTTGCCATAAAGAAACGAGTGAGTGTTACTCCAACAATGATTAAGAATAATTTGTTTTGCTACTTTATGATAGTTTTAAAATGTATTTTAATTATAATTTTGAGTACGTTTAAGAAGAAGTTTTTAATCTAACAGCAACCCACTAGTGCTTATAAAACACAATGAACTCAATTATATAAATTAAGAACATTTGTTTATGCACGATTTGACAAATTTCAGAGGATATATTCTTTGTAGATATTGAGTTCTAAAACTATGTGCATTCCCTATATCTTATCAAATCAAACTTAAATAAACGAGTATTGAAATCCATATTAACTTTGTTAATTACCATAGTTTTATACCGTTTAAAACAGAATTAACATAAAATTTTAATACGAACAATTTTTTTTCATCTATACTTAGAGTTCCACGTGCATGATTATTTCAAACATTAAATTCTATGTTAAAAAAATTAACAATTTTTATGCATAAACAAAAATGAAAATTGTATCAATATGTTCATGCATTTTCTTTCAATTTTCAAGTACTCATTTGGTACTGGAACAAATTATTTAATACTTCACGGGAGTTCAATATTATATAAATTACAGCATAAAGTAAAAATATTTATTTATTAAATAATTATATCCCTTTTACAATAGTCTCGAATATGGACATGTTTATCTCTTTTGAAATTGCAATCATAAATTAATAAATAAACAAATAAGATAACTTAAATCGAATCTATAAATTAGTAGATCTTTTGTTGGAAATATACTATAAATTTAAAAAAAAAATAAAAGATGAAATTGATGCAAAAGATTATACAAATAAATTTTAATATATGTATATTGGATGCAAACAGGTTAACCGTAATCAGTTAATCCCCTTCAGGATACTTTGTAATCATTGAAGTGAATTGTACATTCACATCAAGTATATCGATCAATGACAGATTACAGAATAAAGTTATTTCACTTACTCTCGCACATTAGAAATAAGAAGAAATAATTCAAAAATATTTTTAAAAGAAATTTAACTCATGTAATATAAATGACTTGTATTTTCTACCGCTAAAGTATCTCTATTTATACATAAATTCATAGCAATTAGTGAAAGAAAATAACTCTTAAATTTTTTTATAATATTTAGTAACTTAATAGATACATTGGTTCGACACTAACACATACATTAAACTCAAACATTACAATCACTTGTTCAAATGTTACACCATTATTTAATTTTTCTACATTAATATATCTATTAAATTTTTTAAAATATATTTTAAAAATCTCCTCACAAAAGTAAGTCTTAAAACATTTTCTCAGCAAATCACGGTTGACTGCATTTACAACAATTATTTTTATATTAAAAAGTAAAATACAATAATTTATCACTTATTTTATGTATTTTATCCAAAAGTCAAATAATATTTGACACTAGAAAGCATTTTAACATAAAATCAATGAATACTAATGAATGGATAACATTTCAAGAGCAACGTGGAAATAATTGATGCATACTCTGTCTTATTGTTGTTATATGGAAAGTAACTGAAACTTTTTCTATCTTATTAGTATTGGTGTTTCATTTTAATTTTACTAGTACATACTTTTTTTTAAATAAAAATGGTGTTGAGTTAATTTTGGTGATAAAATAAATTTCATTAATTGAAATACATTGACTATGTGTTTGAATTAACTTTTATAAATGTACCTTAAAATAAATTTTTTTAAATATTATTTCAATTAAAATTGAATTCTCTTTAACGTAATTTGACTTCTTTATCTTCAAATGTCATTTTATAAATAAAATTTATTTAAATTATATAAGTCACAAGTAATTTTAAATGTATATTTATCAAAATGACATATTTTATAATTTAATATTAGTTTCATATTTATATTAATTTTTTAATTAGTATAATCACTAAAAAATAAATATTTTAAATAAATAATAAAAACAAATTATTATGAACTTACAAGAGTAACAAAATAATGTGTACCTTTCAAATTAAACAAAAATATATATTTTATTATAATTTTTGTTCTTATTTTTATCAATTTATAAAATCAATTCTTCTATCTTAAAAGTCAATTCTTTGAAAATTGCTACGTTTTTAATATTTTGAACTAGGGATATTGACTAAATTGAAAAAGACGTGTGTAATCTCATTTGAACACTCTAAGTATTGTGATACTTATTACTTCATTATTAGATCTTTTTATACACAAAAAATAGCATATATATATTTTATATCTTCATATTTTAACTTCTGAGTTTGTCTCTTTACTAAAGTGGATAAAAATCGATATGACAAAGTTTAGGCAATACTCCATTGTCAACATATTTCACTATGAAATGCAAATTGGATTAACAAAAGAATCATTAATTTAATTTCTCTCTAAAACAAAATTGACAACTAATTATCAACGTTGATTGATTATTTATGTAAAAAAAAAATTGAAAGCCTTTGTGATCAGTCTCTTTACATAAGCTTCGGGACTTCACATGTAAAGACTGTTGAGGTCACACTCGGTGTTCAATCGAGCAAATTCAATTCAAGTATTTTCGTTTGTTACTTGGTCGATGTTTGAAGTCACACAATAATAACCTAGTTTTGTCCGTTTTTCATTTGTTTGGGAGTAACGTTCAATTGTATGTATTTATATAAGGATTAAAATTGAAGCAAGAGGGGCATGAGTAGTCCCATCAAGGCTCCAAACTTTTGCTACAGAACTTGGGTAAGTATTTGTTGAATTACGTTAAGATTATAAGTTTGTAACATTGGAGACGGGCTGTTTCAAAAAACAGTGGAGGAAGGGATGCAGCAATGAAAACATGGCACCATTAAAATCGAACAGGATGATATACACTACAAATAAAGTGGAATATTTACATTGAAGTGCAAATCCTATCACATCATCGTTTACCACCTCATTTATGATAATATAGTACCACGTGTATTGGTACAAAAATTAATTAAAAAATGTAGTGAAAGGATCGAAATTTCAATGCCGATTATTCTTCTTCAATGCAACCTAGGGACAATTTCACCACTTGTGAAATAAAGATCCCATTAGGACCACGACAATCATCACCTCCCACAGCAGTTACTTACACCCAGAAAGAGGCAATAGATTTTATGTGGTGTTTAGTTTTCTAAGCTGAATGGTTTGTATTTCTGCAAGTCAATCCAAACACCGATCGATGAGCCAAGACCAGCCACAATAGATACTAAGAGGCAGAAAGAACTCATCATTTCCAGAACAATCCATTTCCTACTCCATTTTGGGATCCTCTTCTGTACGATGTACATCTCTACAGGAAAGTAAACAGATAACGGCCAAAAGCCTAATGCTCCAATCACACCCAAAATATCATTGAAAAATGGAATCAACATTGCTATGAGAGTGGTGAAGATAACAAACACTGTCCTCCAAACCAACATAAATATGTTTTGATTGTAGACTGGCAAACCAGGAATTTTAACTTTGAATTCTTTGTCAATTTTGGGCCATTTTTTTGCTGCCTCTTTCTCAACGAAGGCAAAGAGGGGTTGGGCATACACTTGGTATGCTCCGAAAAGGTGAATTACAATAGCTGCATTAGCAATATCTATAATCCAATATACTTTTGAGACACCAAATCCGGCAAGCAGGTTACCTGGTGCATCGTCTCCAAAAGCAGCATAGCCCATGCAGCCACAGAGCAAATAAAATGTTGTAGTTACTGCAATACTTAGCTTTGCAGCTTTCTTCATGGCTTTTTCTTCGGTTGGGGGAGATTTGATGGTGTCCTGCATAATCACATTAAAACATTAATTAGTTTGAATAAAGCTTGTTACACGTTTATTCTTCACACACAAGTATGTGGTAAAATAGTTTTTTGAAAACCGAGATGGAATCAGCTATAATTAGATACTCCTATGTTCCTTAATAGTCATCTAAGATTATAGCGTATCATTAAATGCAGTTAATGTTCTTATGAAAATTATTGTTCAATTTCGTAATATGCTCCTTATATATTTGATGTTATATATTGCTAAACACTGCTCAGTAATTACATAAAAATAAAGACATAGAAGTAATTGATAAAACGCCAATATAAGAATAAAAAGTTTCCTTGTAAAGAACACTTAAAAAGAAACAAGAGGTAGAAATAAAAAATAAAAATAAAAAACTTTTAAATGTGAGGTGGTATGTGTATGTATAGCATTAGTCAAGTATTTTAAAGGGGTATGTTGAAATTTCACGACATTGTCATGGTAAATTTTGAATATCTCTCCATGTGTATGTATAGCATTAGTCAAGTATTTTTAAAGGGGTATGTTGAAATTTCACGACATTGTCATGGTAAATTTTGACTATCTCTCTTTATAGATATAGATATTAAATACTCTTGATAATAAAATTTAACATGACTTGGCGCATGGCGTTGTTGACTTGTTGTGTCTTAATTTTTAGTAACAAAAAGAAAATGTGTACCTGAATTTCAAGGAGAATGAAAGAATATGAATATGCGAAGGCAATGTTTCCAAGACCTTGGAAAATCCCCCATACTTTTTGGGCCTCGGTCACAGCTCCAATGCTTATTCCTGTGAGGCTACCCTTGACCATACCCGTTTCTATTCCAGAACCAATTGAAGAAAATAAGTGAAAATGTAAGAACCCGCTTAATTATAGCTCAATTACAAAAATAAATCATGATTCAAAATTCAACAACTTCAATCCTCAAGGATTATAAACTGCATTGTTTTATGCATTTGATCTGATAAGATCAGTAAGTCATGTCACACCACATTTTAAACCATTAGAGGTTTTCTGCAGTAAAACCTAATTGAAGGGATATGTGCCCCACAAAATAACAGCCAAAATTAAGTGAAAACTCGTATCAAACAAATTGAAGTAGGTAAGTAACCTGCAACTTTGGAAATTCCAAGAGCGAGAGCAATTGTGGAATAGAAGAAAGACATGACTGCAGCAACTATCGAGAGCCACCACATGTTATGAAAATCTGGAATTTGAGAAAAGAAAAGTTGTGCCACGCCAAAAGCTATCATGTATGGGTTGCCTGAAATGTGACATGAGTCCTCTCCACCAGAGGTATGGATACAGTAAGACTTTCTGATTTCCCTGTCAACCAAAACCAGCTGAATTCAAACAAGCAGCCCATAAACCTTTCAAGTATCATTAACCAAACTACATAATCATATATATCAGTAATACTGTGAAGTGACAATGAATTATAATTTTCACACCACCTATGTCAGTTGTGTGGTACTGCAATTTAAAACCAACCTTTATAAAATGCAACTGTCATCAACAGAATTAATATAATCTAGCTTGATTAATTAGAAATGATTTACTGTAAGTATGATTTAAATTGATCTGTAAATGGATGTCCGTCCACATTGGAAATGATCTAAGGTAAGTTCAAAAAAATTGTTGAAATGTCTAAATCAATATGAACAAAATTAAAATTCATTTGAATCTCATTAAACAAAAAAACTAAAGAAAATATAATTTTAAAATTCATCTTATTTCGTTTTTATTACTTCGTATTTGTCTTTATATTATTTACAAATCAAAACAAACATGATTTCAAAGACATAGTATGTCAAACTCACATCAGGCTCATAGCAGCTGCAATATTGTACCCTATTGCACTTCCAAAAAGATTCAAGTACTGAACTATCCCACAAATCTTAACACTGGGCCCACCTGCAAAACACATTATATGATTATAATTCATGTTATCGTGTGCATTTGATTAAAAATATTACGATCGTAAATATATACACAGAGATGTTAATTCATATAACATTTAAAAAAATGTTCAACTACAAATATAGAAACTTAGGATAGTAATTTTTTGTTTTAAAAAAACTGATCATGCTGTACTCGATTTCTAAAAAAAAAATATGGTGCCATTTGTATATTATTATGTATTGTGTTACCAAGAATATTGCGAACTGCATCAATGAAAGTATAGTTTCTCTTTCCAAATTCGGTGTCGCCACAACGATAACAATCAGCAAGAAATGATGAAGTATACAAAGTGATGACACTGAAAAATATCATGGTCGCAGGACCAGCAATCCAACCCATCTGAGCTATGGACCAGGCTAAGGAGAGCACCCCAGATCCTATCACAGCTGTTATTATGTGGGAGCATGTAGTCCAAACGTTTCCTGACACATATTAAGACACATCAAATATCTTATCATCCAATCAAGGAAACAAAGGTAATATACAAAGTATATAAAGTACATTAATTTATACCCGTTCGTTTAGCTCGGCCATCGTCGTCGTAGCATTTGGAGTTGGTTTCTACAGGTGCACAATCTATGGCGTCCTCCTCGATGCCAACAAAATCCCCACGGTAGCTAAGGTTGGTTCTGGAAGTGTTTTCTACCATCTTTTATGGATCTAAGGCAGGAAAAATATAAGTAAGGAATCATTAGAATAATAATAACTTATTTTGGCTGTTCCAACTACTGAGTTGCATTCACAAATCACAAACAAAGGATATAGCATGCACAAAAGTAAGGGGCTGGCTCAATTATATGCATCAGTTATGCTCAGTAATATTTGCATAGATCAGTTATTGGGTGAAATGAGAGGGAACTTATCAGGGTTTGGTTAAATTTTAATATTAAGAAATGGAAACCTTGTGGGAATACTCAAACAAAAATCCTAAGTGGCAAAAAAATTGTCAAAATTCTGGCAAAATGAGTTTACATGGTTATTTGCTTCTGAAATAGATTTTTTGTTATTAACATTTTATTGTATACAAAAACCATCCAAGTCTAGATGATTATCAAAATCTTGAATGGGGTCCACACGTGGGATTTAACTTCAATCTCAAGTGAGGACAAATGGTTTACCTCTTTTAATGAGAAGACAAATATGGCTCACCGCTTTTAAATCACAATTACTTTTTATGAATTAAATTTAATGTTTTGAATAATTATACTTACTTCATTTTTAAATTTGTAACACTGATTTTTGGCCAAATTGAGCTGCATTAATTTCAAATAAGTTTTTTAAAATATTAATCTATTAAGTAAAAAAGATTATAACAAATCAGTCAACAAGTAGAAGAAGAGTTGAGTTAAAAAAATAGAAGAATGATTTAAAAACAAGAAAACGAATTTAGAATTGATTGGAATTCCAAAATTGAGAACAATTTGATATCTTAGCCAAAATGAAAAGGAAATGTGATATTTGTAATAGGTTTACATATTAAGAACCAAAACAGAAAACTTTTTCAATATAATATTTACAAATCAGTCAGTATGTGAACTTGTGATGACTGTGATCGTGACAGAGTAATGGAGCATTTATAAAGAGGATGATATTACTACCATTGTTATTTGAATTTAAAACTGAAAAAATGGTTTAAAAAAACGGGAACTTACCAAAAATAACCAGAGTCTAATAAGAGGTCAAATAATCTCATGACACCATGATATATTTACCTGAAACTAATCATCTTAAGCATATCATGTAAATTCAATATTGAGTAAAAAAAATGTAATTTCAATAATCTTAAATATATAAGTTATCTCTTTTTGAAAAAATTATAAATAAAAAATATTAAGATTTCATTTTCACTTGATTGAAGAAACACGGCTCCTAAAAGATCAATTCAATAAGCCTAAGCAAGCTCCAAGTGGAAAGTTCTTTATTAACTTCAAGTGAAAAGAAATTGAGCTCCAATACAAAATAGCCTAAGAAATATCAATTCTTAAGTTTTTAAAGAGTCGCTTCAAGTGAAAACTTGCTTAAATTCTTAAGGTTGATGTCTTAGTAGGTTAACATTTCATAGTATTCACCTTTCGAAATATACATACTCTAACACTCTACTAAATCACTAACAAATGATTGAATGTCTAAAAAAAAAATTTTACAAAACATAATTTTTCATATGCCAAACCAAACTAACAAGTTACACAGCAAACTCAACTATTTATAAGTTCAAACGGCGATGAATAAAAGAAAAATTAAATATGCTTTAACTAAACAACTCAAAACCACGTGATTCAATCCAAACAACATTTAAAAACCACAATCCCCCAAATTAAAATTAAAACAAAATTAGGTTAAAAGTGATAACAAAAGAACAACTAGGAAAATAACAGAGCGAATGGTACCTGGCAGTTCACGGCGGCTGGAGGGAAACGGAAATGTGCAGAGATTAGGCACAACGAGGAGGAGTTGGTTCCGTAATCACTCTCTCAATTTTCAAACTGAGAGAGTGAGAGATTCTGGTATTGCAAATTGCAAAATAATTTAAGAATAAGAATAGTTACAGAGAACAATACCATAGAAATTGAAACTCAACACAATAAAAACTAAATATCATTGTCATTATCGTAAAGGAATCGATATCAATATCATTATTGTTGTTATTATTATATTTTACTATTATTACGACCAACTCAATGACGGAAAATGCATCCACATCACAGGCATATAAATTTGAAAGAGTATTTATTTCAACAAAATAAAATAAAATAAAATTGAAAAGAGAACGAGTGGTGTAAGTTGAAAGAGAAAAATAATGATAGCATTAGAAAGATTATTATTACCGGGAAATTATTATTGCGGTAATGATTTGAATGAATCTCGGCGTAAGGAACCACTCCGACTACCTCGCCACCAAGCCGCCTTGGGGAGTCGGTGGTCCAAATAGGATTCTAAAACTGAGTCTTAAAACACTTGCCTCTGCAATTCACGGTTGACCGCATTTACGACACTCATTTTTATATTAAATAATAATTTATCAACTATTTTATGTATTTTATTCAAAAGAAAATAAGTCAATTTATACATAATTGAATTTCTCTTAAGTCATTAATGTTTGCCTTTTTATCTTCAAATTCTATTTATAAATGGAATTTATCTGAATTATTTGAGTTAAATTTAATTCTAAATGCATATTTACCAAATTAGTATATGTTTTATAATATAATATTAATACTATGTTTATATTAATTTTTAGATAATAATAATTACTAAAATAAATATTTAAAAACAAATTATTATGAACTTAAAAAATTAACAAATGCATACCTTTCAAATTAAATAACAAAAATAATTTATTATATTTTAGCTCTTTACTTTCATAATTTACAAAATTAATTTTTCTATCTTAAAAATCAACAGTTTTATTCTTTCATAGTTTATAAATTAAAACAATCATTTTACATATTTTAAATTATATAATTTTATGATATATAAACATCTAAATATATTAATTATTTATATATTATAAATTATAAAAAAATAAAAAATTGTTGTTGAAAATTAAATTTTATTATATTTTATTGTGATTTCATGACGTGAAACATTTTATATTATTATATTATATATTATATTATTTAAAATATATTATATCATAATTTTTTAATTAAAAATCAAATTAAATAATTAAAACTATTAAATTTTAAAATAAAAGTACTAAATTTATAAATTAATAAAAATAGAAGAATTAAAATTATAATTAAATTAAAATATATATGTTTATAAATATATTATTATATGTGTAAATGAGAGTTCGGTTTTATAAATAAAATAATAAAAAGATATGAGTTGTGCCCAAATCCCAACAAGTTATTGATAATCCCTTTTGCTTCAATAAAAATATTTTAACTTATGTTATAATTCTTTCTCCCATGTGATGTAGCTGTCCTTTGTCACTGTTTATTCATTTCTGGACAATATGGAAATCAAACTCCAGACGGCAACCGCAGATGAAAAAGTAAGAGGCTATGAAACCAATGTTTGGAGCCTAAACTTGATTTTGTAAATGGACCAATATCATTTGTCAAACACATTTGCATTTGTAAACAGATATTTAAGCCTTGTAACGAAAAAAAAATGCTACTGCTTATTAATAGTTATCTGGATACAATTCCGTGTTGTGAGTTGTGAACTAAAAATGTGAAAGTGACACGGACAAAAGGACATATTAGACATTTGAGTAAACTAGTGAAGGTCTATCATTGCGAAGGAAAAAAAAAACCAATCACGTTCAACTCAGCACAACTCATGACGTCAGCAAAACAGTCCACATGACCTTAGACTATAATACTAGTAGTACTTGCTACTGCTACTAAATGTTAATAACTATAATCTAAAGGTCACGTGGACTATATACTGTTATTACTAGTATTATAATTTTTAATAATTTTTATTTGGTTTGTTTTAATACATCTATTTAATTATATTTTTTGTTCTCTAATATAATGTATTTTGTTTTATTTTAATAATAGTATTTTGATTTTTAATTATTTTTAATTTATTTAAAAAATTGAAATACTATTAATTAAATAAAATATATTAAATTGAAAATATGTTAAAACAAATAACTTATTCTTAATATTTCGTCGATAAAATAAAAATTTATTATCTTAACAACTTCCTCCTATTTTTATTCCGAATATTTTTCTGACAACATATTTTATTAACAATTTCCTTCTATTTTAATTTTGATCTAACAAATAAAAAAATAAATAATAATAATCAAATATTGTTCAGGTAATTAAAAAATATTAATAATAATAATATTTAAAATATAGGGGGAATGGTGTGACACAAATAAACACACAATTGTTGACAACGAGATATTGAGACATGGTGTGACATAAATAAACACACAAAAATAAAATTTCATCAAATTTTAGATCAAAATTCTATTTCAGGAACTAAAACTGGAGAGAAATAAAATGAGGGAACTACTTTCACGATTCACCTAAAATAGGAGACCAAAACTGCACTTAAGCCTAAAATAAAATAAAACATATTATATTGAAGAAAAAAAAGCAGTTAAATAGATGTGACAAAACAAACGTTATTTTATAACAACTTCCTCCTTTTTTTATCTAATAAATAAAAATAATAATAATAAAATTTGAATTTGATGTATTTTTTTTTTAATTTGTGGTATTTTTTTTCAATTTGTGGTATTTTTTATTTAATTTAATGTATTTTATTTGTTCAATTTAATTAATTTTATTTCATTAGTATCATTTACTTTACTTTATTATTAGTATTATTAATATAATTTTATTTTATTATTTAATTTATTAATAATATTTTGTTTTTTAAAATGTTATAATTATTTTTATTTTATTAAATAAATAATTTTGTAATTGTAAAAATTGAGAAAAAAACAAAAATTTGTAACCTAGTACATGGTCACATTTTGAGAATGCGACCTTCTATTGAAATTAAATAAAAAAAAAAAAATCTTTAGGATGTCGCATGTCGAAAATACAATCATCTAGTAGTAAAAAAAAAAGGACAGTTTGATATTATTTTTTAATAGTATGATAATTTAATATATTTATAAAAGAAAATACAATTAAAATAAAAATCCATCTTTTATATCATCTCTCCACTTTATTATGGTGAGAGAGATGGGGAAGATACAAGTTCCTCATTAATCATTACTAATGGACTATGGTATAGCTTGTATAAATAATTGAAATATATGTAATATGTTATATATATATATATATAATTTTGTCAAAAAATGTAGCATAATATACAAATAATTTCATCACTATATTTTAACAAACTTATAATTCCTCTAACTGGTTTGTTTTATTTCTTTTGATATAATATACATTAATTTAATATTTTTTACTTCGAATATCTATATTAATTAAATATATTATTTATTTTGATATGTATATATTTAGTTTAGTTGAACACAAAATATATATTTTAATTTAAAAATATAATATGGTTAAGAAAAAAAATCGTAAAATTTATGTTATTGAGGTTTTTCAAAATTGAAATATATAGCTATTGTGTCAACTTGGTATAATTCAACTAATGACTTAATGATTTTACCTAAAATTTGAATATATTGCAATTGTGTCAACCTCCAATAATTCAACTAATGACTTAATGATTTTACTTTATATATCCGGAATTTTTTTTTATTTTTTTTTTTCACTAAAATGTCACACGTCTAGGATATCGTCTAACTCTTTGAACGAGTTGAGGTTCTTCCGATTCATCATGATTTTGATCATTATCCTCAATGTAAGTTGTAGGTGGATTAGAACCACTATCACTTGCTTTCATATAATTTTGAGAGGATTATACATGAAATCAAACACAACATAAGCTGACTCAAGAGTTGTGCACTGAATTCTAAATAAATTATAAAAAGAGCACTTTTTTGTCGGATAATCGGGGTTGATATATCTAGCACCGACAGAACGTAATATTGAGTCGGTGATGGTGGATCATAACACGGAACTTCTATAGAGACCAACTTCTTTAAATAAGTTTGTCAAGATTACTTAGGAGTTATCCACCACCGACTCAATATAAATTGGATATCATTAATATAAATTTGATGTTTTTTTTTTCTCTCAAATGTGATGTATTTTTTTTTTCTGTCAATTTAATGTATTTTGTTCCATGTTATTAATATAATTTTCTTTTTTTATATAATAATAATAATAATAAGTATTTTTTCTTCTATTTTAATGCATTTTTTAAAAATTTATAATATAATTTACTATTTTTAATTATAATTATTTTAATTATAATTATTTTAATTATAATTATTTTTAATTATAATTATTTTTAATAGTAATTATTATTATTTATTAATGTATTTTATTTTACTTTATTATTAGTATTTTTTAAATAATTTAATTATTTTAAATTTATTAAATAATTTATAACAATTGTTAAAATTAAGAAGAAAACAAAAATGCTAGTAAGAGGTCGCCCCTCGCCTACTGATATAGCTAAATATCACTAGAAGGGGGGGGTTGAATAGGGATTTTGCTGTTAAAAATAAATTCTAAGTGTTTTTAAAAACTATCCTCTCGCTGAGGATGGCTAGCTCGATGATGGGATTTTTCAAATTGTTAGATCTAAGTTGAGTAAAAGAGTAGGAGCAGAATATGAGGGACACACACACAATTTTATATTGGTTCACCCAAAGATGGCTACGTCCAGTCCTCACACCCTTGTGAGATTTCACTAACTTTCAAACATATCGATCATCAACCCGAGGATGATTACAAACTATGTATTATCAAGCTTCACCAAGCTTACAATCAATTTTCAAATATTTCCAAGCTTCAGTCACTAGGAAATTACAAAGTAGAATGAGAGTGATTGATACTTAATACTTTCTCAAAAGATATACAAAGATATAGTGTAGGATCAAAGAAAGTAAGAAGATAGGATGTGATTTGCTTCTTGAAAACTTTAAGATGCTTGATCTTTTTATGCAATTGTGTTGTGTGTAATCCAATGGAGAGCTTGTTAGCATTTTATAGAGATCCAAGCCCTTTATGACCGTTGGAAATCATTTTTCAAAGGATCCAAGGTTTTTCATCATAATTACAGAACTGTCATTCAGCTTGTTAGGCCAGGCAGAACCCATCCTCACGCAGCATAGTTTTGATCTTGACACGTCCTTGCTTTTTCTCTTTAATCAGAATGCAAGGCTGTTTCTTTGACCATGTGAGCTGCATTTCACCTTTTGAGGTGATGTTGACAAGAGAGAAAAAGCCACCCTATGACATAGGACTGTCATACTCAGTCCGAGGATCAGATCTGGCAGCAACATGTGATCTTCCATTTTTGGCTTGTTTCAAGTTGCCTTTTGTTAACTTGACTTCTTCATGTATAAAAATGTGTAAGCCCAATAAATGATCTGATTTTAGCCTTTGCACATGCTTGGTGGGTTGCTTTCAACATAGCTGGTCCATCCTCAGCCTATTCTGCCATCCTCACAGATTTAGATCTAGCTATTCTTGTCTTTTTCCTTTTGGCCTTCTAACTTTTATTTCAAATATTGTTTCTTTGACTTAGTTATATATTTCTTTAATGAATAAAAGCATTTGTACTGATGAGGACATAATTTGGGCATATTTGGAGATTTTCACTTTGCAGCCCATCCTCACGAGGTGTTCTTGATCATATGCCATCCTCACGTGGTTTTCTTGATCATAAGCCATCCTCTCGTGGTTTTTCATTCTCAGGCCAAAATTATATTTTCCTTCTTTTTGCCTTAATGATTAATAACCTATTATCTTATATGAATACACTCAAGAGCACATGTTAGTCATTAACCACAATCATAATCTCTTAAGTAATTTTGTTATCATTAAAATCATTTAAGAGATTTTGTCTCAACACCTACGACTTCCAACTAGGAGAAAAAATAGCTTACTTCAACAAGCCGCTCCCTCACCATAGAACCTCCTATTAGATTTAAAAAGTTGGACAATCAAATAATATTGTTTTAGAGTGGGACATTTTGGTACCAAAAAAAATAAAATATTTAAAACAAAATCCGATATATCCCTATCTAAACTTAAAAACGATGATATTTAATTTGAATTTTAAATAAAATATATTAAGTAAGTTTGTTAATATTTCATTATTATTATTATTATTTTGTTGACAGATTGCTCATCTTTCATTATGGATGTATATATTGAAGGGAATTAAATTAGTCTAATACTACTAATCCTTACACTATACTATTTTTAGATATAAAATACCTCCCTTTATATTTGAAATGTTTTTATTGCCTAAGGTATCTCTTTAGTTGTTTATTTTGTTTTTCTCTAAAATAATTGAACTGTTCTAATTGTAATAAATAAATATCGACTATGCATTGAATTAAACACGATATAAAATAATTGAATTACGTATTTTTTTACATAGATCATATATATAAGTCACTAAAATAGCTTTAAACATTAAATGAGTCTATTTCTGAAACCTTTAAAATTGATGAATGTGCACCTCTACATCATTAGACAAAGCACATCAAACCCCAACCACTGTAAAAATTGTCGTTCATACAGCGTCTCTACAAAAAGAAACAGATGTTGGATTGATTCTTCTTCTCTTACATTGCGTGAAACATGCATTAGAGCCACTATGAGCAACCCCCTGAGGAATTAAATTACCCTTCGTCTAAACGAGATTCAACCAAGATATGGAACATAATAACAAACAACTTCAAATGAG
The DNA here is from genome assembly GCF_000331145.2 of Cicer arietinum. Lineage (NCBI taxonomy): Eukaryota > Viridiplantae > Streptophyta > Magnoliopsida > Fabales > Fabaceae > Cicer > Cicer arietinum. The sequence continues at coordinate 70,429,203 of NC_021164.2, forward strand.
TCACCTTGTTTCACTTCTTCACATATGCGTCAGATAACAAGTTACACGTACCCTTAAGCGTGTAAAATTCACCTGGCCAAATTTGCAAAGTCATTTATGTGAAGAGTTATCTAAATAAATTTGTGCTCTTTTAATTATTTGAATCCATGAAGAGTTTATACGCAAAAAAACAATAGAAACACATGCTTAATAATATTCTTAATTTATTGACCTAAGACTTTTGTCTAAATAGTTGTTATCATTTGAGGAATTGATTTTCATATTTGTTACAACTATAATATCTCTCGTTTTAAACTGATGCAGATTTTACGTCTTTATTAATTTTAAAATAAACGTATATCAATGATTTTATATTATATTTTTTATCATTATCTGCAAACAACAATTTTTTATTAAATATTTTTCTATTAAAATATATTATTTAAAATATAATATTCAACTTAATAATATATTGACATTGTCAATTAAACTATCACTTACAAATTGCGATAAAATTATTTTATAATTGAAAATGAAATAAACCTTATAATTTTATTAACACCTAAAAACTAATTACATACCTATTTAAATATATAATTACGTTTTAAGTGTTAAAAAAGAGATATGCGATTACACACTTGCATACATTTTTTATATTCTCAAAGACAATCTACTTCTTTTAATTTAACAACTAGACTTTTAATTTTCTTTATTCGATATAGTAATTTATAATGATTTTTGTGACAAGACTTCGACCAAATCTAGTAAGTTAATGAAATTTCTATGGGAGAAAAAAAAACGTGGACGTAATTATTAACACGAATAAAGCATACCAATATAAAATCATATCACATATAGTACTGGTGCATATGCAACCAAAACTTTGAAACGTACGTCCAAAAAAATAACTTGATGTTGGTATTTTACGATCTCTCGATTAAAAACGGCCACCCTTGATTCCTCTTTTTCCTTTCTGTTTCTTGCACGTTTCTTTCTTCAACTTCCTCTAACAACTTGCCACGTTCAAAAGATCCGTGCAATTTGCACCCTCTACAACCAACTTTATTACTAGTATTTTAGAATGTTTTAAAATGAATGAAATTAAATTAAATTAAATATCCATCCAATTATTTAATAAGATAGAAAGAGTACTTGATTAAAAAATTAAATTAAAAATAATAATATTTTTTTTATTTTTAAATCGGAGGAGAACAAAGGTGATGATAATCATATACCATCGATTTAAACACAGTTCCTTTTAAATAAATAAAAAACCCAAAACATATTATTAGCATATTAGAGATTCCAACATCAATTATAGTCAAAACAATTTTGTTTCCACTTCTTAACACAAGTTTTAAACTACATTGCTTAATTAATCGATTGACTTACAAGCCTCCAAATTTCTACATCAAAATGTTTAATGAAACTCCCTCTTCTATGTAGTGTTATCAAAGTTGTAGAATGAAATTCAATAATTAATCACATCAGAGAGCGATTGAGAGAAGACTAACTCGAAAGTAACCTTTATCGCACAAGCTTCCGATATTGGAATAAGATGGAATAATATAGTATTTTAACATGTCGCATGGAATGAAATCTCCATTGTATTCCACTTTGTTTTAGTCCTCTGTGTTCTTATCTTTTTAAAAAAGAGTTTAAATGTAAGCATTTTTTCACTAACTAGTAAATATATTAATGTATAGTATTAATGAGAAACGATTGTCACCGTTGATTTAAAATAGTGTGATTATTTTTGTTTTATCTATTAGATGGTGGTTTAATTTTTCTTTCTCTCCATAAAATCATCCTCTATCTTATCAAAATCTTATTTGATTGTCTCATTTTATTTAAATAATATTTATTTATTTTTTCGTCTTTTATCTATGTGACGTTGTATTGTTCACCGTCTTAGTGCGACGTTATTTATTTTTTACTTTAGTGCGATGTTCTCATATTTAAACAACATGTCATCATTAATAAAATCATATACACTTATCAAAAGACTTAAACTTATAATTAATTATTGATTTGAGTAAATCATTGACCACCTATAATTGATTTAAGATTGAAGTTTATAGAATGCTTCTTAAGATATATTGGTTGTCTTTAACCATGTGCTACTTCTTTTTATGGTTGGATTATGAGATGTATATATTGGTTGGGTTTAGTCTTTTTGTTTTTGTAATATAAATTAGTTTTTTTTTTCTTTCTTATATTTTTACTGACATTTTGTTTTATTATTAATGAAATATTACTCTTTTTGTAAAAAAAAAAAAGTAAAATATGTATACATACTCTAGAGTCACATGGTTTTATTGTATTAAGATAGACATTATAATATTATAAAATGGATAAATTAACTGTCATTACAAGAAAAGAAGGAATTTGTGAGGGTCAAAAGCCCTCACAAAAGGGCAAATAGCATCCACAAAGGGGCTATTTGTGCTTAGACAGCCACAAATAAGCTGATCACAAACTTTTGTGAGCACTTTTGCAGCCACAAAGTTTATAAAACACGTTGCCATTTGTGAAGACTTTTGCAGCCACAAAAACATATCTTTGTGAGGGCACAGGCCGCCACAAATGACAGATTTTAAAAAATTTAGCCTTTGTGAGGAGGGTCCAGACCACTACAAATGCTTCCCTTTGTGAGGGTTTAGGCCGCCACAAATGATCATCCAGATTAAAAAATTAATACTTTGTGAGGGCTTAGGCCGCCACAAAATATTAAGTATATTAAAAAATTAATTTTTTAATTTCGAAATTAATACTTTATTATAATATTATATATAATAAATTAATATGAATATAAATTGAAAATTTAAATTTAAATTACAATTAAATTAAAATTTAAATTAAACTTAAAATATAATATCAATATAAAATAAATTTAATATATAATAAACTAATCTGAATATAAATTAAACATTTAAATTAAAAATATAATATTACAATTTAATTATCATTTAAATTAAATTTAAAATATAATATTTAAATTATAATTATAATTAAAGATTAATTAAAAATAAACATAAATTAAATTTAAAAATTAAAATAAATATTATATATAAAAATATAATATTAATAATAATTAAAGTAATTACTTTAATTATTATTAATATTATATTTTTATATATAATATTTATTTTAATTTTTAAATTTAATTTATGTTTATTTTTAATTAATCTTTAATTATAATTATAAACTTACCAAAATTGAAGCAACGTTGGAGGAATATTTTTTGTAGAGAGAAGGTGGAGAGAAAATTTAGAAGGGGGGTTTAGAGAGAAGTTAGAAGTGAAAAATGATGAGAGAAGTAGAGTAATATATATAGGATTTGGTTGATCCTTTGTGGCGGCCAGATCAGCCACAAAATGTAACAGGTATAAAACTTTGTGGCGCCCTGGGCGGCCAAAAAATGCCATGTAACTTTATTCTTTTGTGGCGGCATTTGCAACCACAAAATGCAAAGGCTCAGGCTTTTGTGGCGGCCTTTGCAGCCACAAAGTGTAATGTCCCTTCAGACATTTGTGGCGGCCTTTACCCTCACAAAATTTAGATTTTGTGGCTGTAAAAGCTCTCACAAAAATCTTAAAAATTTAGGTGGATTACCTAAGCCCTCACAAAATCACAACGTTGTGATTTTGTGAGGGCTTAGACAGCCACAAAATCCACCTAAATTTTTAAGATTTTTGTGAGGGCTTTTTCAGCCACAAATAAAGACCAATTTCAATTTTTGTATTTGTGAGGGTTTTTTCGGTCACTAATTTGTGAGGGTTTTTTTCGGCCGAAAAATATTTGTAAAATTGGCCACAAATTA
>NC_021164.2:70433014-70445836 GCF_000331145.2 Cicer arietinum
TTAATTTGTGGCCAATTTTACAAATATTTTGTGGCCGAAAAAAACCCTCACAAATTAGTGATCGAAAAAGCCCTCACAAATACAAAAATTGAAATTGGTCTTTATTTGTGAGGGCTTAGGCAGCCACAAAATCCACCTAAATTTTTAAACATTTGTGAGGGCTTTTTCAGCCACAAATAAAGACCGATTTCAATTTTTGTATTTGTGAGGGCTTTTTCGATCACTAATTTGTGAGGGTTTTTTTCGGCCACAAAATATTTGTAAAATTGGCCACAAATTAAGGTTTTTCTAGTAGTGTGTGTGAATTTTTAAGTTTGACTATTTTTCATATTACTTCTATAAGTTTTTTTTGTTTTTTTAAATTAATCATTTAAGTTATATTATGTTTTACACCATTAATCATATTTTCACTTTTCCTAATGATTAATACAGTTGAAAATATCTTATTGTTGTAAACTCTATCAAATATTATAATAATATATCTTTCATAATAATTTTTTAAAAACTATTTATCAAATTTTATAAATAGTATATATTTTATATACAACCTTAGACACATAAATAGTTTATAATAAAGATACATCCATGAGATCAATATCATTAATTATTTTTCTCAGGTTGGACAATCAAATCATTGTATTGTTTATATCAAATCTTAATATTTCAAGGAATTCAAAAAAATAAATAAACTTAAAAGATCACATGGATAATTTACTATAACTTAATTGCAAATGATACATAGTAAATATATCATAAAAGGTGAGGTCAGTTTAAACAAAAACTAAATTTAAAAAGTATAAAAAATAAACTTTTATATTAATTACATTTATTGTTCTCATGTACACCCCATAACACTAACAAAATAATTTAATTATCCAAAGCACCTTTCACTCAATTTTTTAATTTAAAACCCTTATTCTTTTCGATTTTTCTCTTGATCACTTTTTATTATCTCACCCCATGTCCCATTTAATATGAAGATGAGAAAAAATTGATAAAAGATTGAAGAAACTTTGCTTGAACTTAATTAATACACCACTACGTGATCAAATATAACGTATTTTACGTTAAATGTGTTCACATATACTAACATAAAACTAATTGTATTCCTAATTGTTGTTTGTACGTGTCATCTTTCCTATGTTTGCAATTCTAGTTGAGACGTAAGGATGTAGGCATCAAATGAAAGATCACATGATTGGAGGAGGAAATGAGGGAAAATAATTTGAATAGATTTTGTAAATTTGAACTGGTTATAAAAGAGAAATTAGTTAGGAAGAAGAAAAAAAAAAATCTTTATTCCCTCGTGTTTTGCACGTACTCATACAATCAATAAATCAATCGACTCAAATTTTAATTTCAATCTCAATCCTATTCTAGGTAATGAGTGCGTTGAATGCTAAAAATCGAAAAAATCAAAATGACTCTTATAATAACCGATAGTAACTTAACTGGTAACTTCTTTCTGAGATGTTTATAAGAGGATAAAGTGAAATTGAATGTAAAATTTAGAAATAAAAATGGCGGCACAGGCTCTAACCTTGAGTTCCTCCTCCACGACACTTAAATTCTCATTTCCTCATTCGAAGCTCAAGCAACGACGCTTCTCATCGTTCTCACTTCGAAACCCTAGATTCCAACCAATTATCTGCACTGCCTCCAATGTCCAACCAAAGAAGCATTCCTCTTCTTCATCCAATAGAAACACAAACAAAAACAAAAACCTAAACAACAACAACAATAGCAAGAAGAAGAATAACAACAAAACCAATGCTGAATTTTGTGATTCCATTTCCACTTCCAATTCTTCTTTGCCTCACATTCCAACGCCACTTCCCAAGCCACCGGCTGGTTTCGTCGTGGACGACACCGGCAAACTTCTTTCGTCTTCCAAGGACCGTCTTGCCACACTTGTGAGTTCTAATTTTCCTGTTCTGGTAGATTCAAATTCACTTATGTATTTGAAGTAGTAATTAAGCATCGAATTATGCATGTGGATATGGTTATTGACGATTTCTGTCACAGTAGTACAATTTTTGTAATTGAGATTTGATAGGAATGTTATTGTAGGTAATTAGGATGCAAGAGTTTTAGTTACTTTAAGGAGTGTTGTGAATTATGAATAACTTGTTATCAGGTTGATCCTGCCAACAACCTTCCTTTGGAGTGTGTGATAAGGAGACTGTTCACGAGTTCTCGAGGAGATGAATGTATGTTGCTGTGTCCACTTGACATGTAAGTTGAATATTTTTAGGTTTAAATATATATTTGTTCTATGTAAATATACCATTCTTGCTTTTAATATGTGTAATTTTTTTCGCCGCCCTTACAAATATACAAAATTTTGCTTTTGGTTCTGGTTGTTTTGTTTGTCCATGTAAAATTTGTTCATATTGAAATTGCTCCTTGTAATACGTAGAATGTTTGATTTTAGCCCCTCCAATACGAGTAACATAAGAACAAAAATAAATATTACATACATATTATAGGGCACAAAAGCAAAATGTAGTATATTTGTAAGCACGAAAAACAAAATTACAAGGACAAAAAATAATATATTTGTAAGGACCAAACACATATTTAAACCATATTTTGATGGTTTAATCCATGCCATTGTATGACTACGGTTTAAATATTTTAAGGTTTTGGGTGAAAGATATGACAACCCTCTCGTGACCCAAAGCACTATGCTAGAAATTCAGAGTTTCGGCAACCCTTCTTTTAATTTTTTTTATTGACTTTAAATTATGGAATTTTAACTGCAGGCCTGTCCAAATATTACAGAGCACAGGTGTTGGATGGTCAGAAGTAAGTTTCCATTTCATATTTTAAGTTTCAATTTGCTTGCATTTTAATCGATGCTGCTACCTCTAATCTTGATTTAGGAGTGCATTGTATCGACAATTTAATTAGGGCTTTTAAGTTTCAAAAATAGGACAAACAATTAGTTTTGACATTGATACCGTCTTGTGCACTCCTTTTATAGTACAGCTGTACAAGTCAATTTTGTTAAAGCTCTGAAACAATTTTGAAGTATATGCCCATTTTCAACGATACAACTCATTGCTTATTTCTTGGCAAAGCTTCATTCCATACTATTCTTTGTTTTTGTTAGGCAATAGCTTAAAAATGTTTGGCAAATCTTCATGAAATGGGCAAATGATTTGATGGTGTTGATAACTTATTTTGACTAGACAAAAGACAATGGCATGTTTTTCTTAGACTCGTTTATATATCCACACCCATCTAATGGGAGAATACTTGTTTTTTTAGTTGTTGTCAAATCTTTACATTCAAAAAATTTCCCCCATGTTTATAGGTCAGTTACGAGGAACTTGAATCTATGCTGCCTGCTGCTTCTTTTGCACTTGCCAAATTACGCATGCATCTGGTTTATAGTGGGTATGCCGTTTGTCAGACTTTTCTCATGATTCAGAAAGTTTTAGAATTAACTATTGTGTTTGATCACTTAATATTTATCTCTGTCCATTTTAGATACTGTTATACAGCTCGCGGTGGTTTTTGTTACTCAGAAGAAGACATATTTGAATTTCATGCAGGCAAGGAATTCTTTGATTTTCCTTTTCACTAAACCAGTTACGCTCTATGCTTCTGACACCATATGGTAAACAAAAAAGAGGGTATATTCAGGGGAAGATTTTCTAGTTCACAACTTGGCTGTTAATGTTGCTGAGGTTCTGTAGTTTATGGGTGCTAATTACATCATGCTTTGAATGTTATATCTGATTACTAAAAGCTCAAAACTTGTTTGGATACATCCTTGTCAGAGCCTTGCCATGCTATTTGTTCACTTGTTTTCTCTTCTATTCAGTCTTCATGTGTAAATTGAGTCGTGAATTGCTGTTTGGTAGAAAGAAATCTTTCTTAGGTGCCTTTTCTCATTTTCCCCCATTACATTGCTAAATAGATTAACAAACAAGTGATAGATAATATTTTGGAATGTTGATAAACTTATTATAGGTAAGATATAGGCAGCTACTATCGGTTTATAGGTGACTTTAGCTCTTTCCTTTCATATTTTGGAATGCTGATCAACTTATTATAATTAGGGAGTTTTTAAGTGATAGATAATATGTTATACAACCATTTGAATTGGACACCCAAAATTTAATGGCTGACGTTTTCCATTTTGCAGATGGTAATGACGGTGACATGGCAACTGAGGGTGTTGAAATCACACACTTCAATCTGGTAATATAAACTTCATTTGCACAAACATGTCATTGCATTTTTGTGGCCTTTGAAAAGGTTTATCTATAACCGAAGCAGAGCTCCCTTGCTTCTTTTTATTTTTACAATAAGCAAAGCTCCTCTGTTACTGTTTACTTTTCTGGAATTTAGATGTTTCAAAATTGTTCACAATACGGGATAATAATTTTTTATTGCCCAAAGTTTTGAAATATTTAATGTGAGCAAACTTATGAAGGTGGACAAACTAATGTCTTTGGCTGTAAAATCCTCACCATGCTGCCAGTTGTGACGTTTTTCTTGTATTCCAATATGTTTGTACAAAGTTTTCTGGGATGATCATGGACTACCAATACTATATGTTATTGTTGTTGCTGCTGATGTTTATTGTCACAATTGTTTTACCGGAAATTTTTAAATGTGTCTATTTCTTATATAGAAATACTTACGAAGGGACTCAGGTTCTCTGAACTGCTGGAGGAAATCCTCAGCCTGGTTTAGTATATATATATATATATATATATACACCATAATTTACAGTCTAATTTGAGGAAACTGGGGAATGGTAAATAAATATAAAATACTAATTGATTTAAAATCAAACATACAGCCCCTAAATAGGAAATAATTTCCAACAGTAATAACATTTATATTGCAGGTCGTGTCCTGAATATCATTGGGGTATGGGCAAGTAAAATTAGTGTGTAAAATTAAAAACTGATTCGTTTTATTTATGATGCATCCTCAAATTTGACTCGGCATACTTGATAACTGTATGGGAGTAAAAATGATCTTGATTCATTGGATGATTGTGTTCCCAATCATGCTTGTTTTATTTTTTTTCTATGAATCAGTATAGTTTATACCGACGGAATAAAATTTTGTACTGAATTTGCTTTGACCTTTTATGTTTATTGTGTATAGTCATGAAGAGTCATGCTTTTTGTTAAGACACATTTCTTGTGCATTTTTTCAACTGAATTTAATTTGAACCGAAGAAGTTGCTTTGAGCTTTTTATTTTTATTGTGTAATCATGAAGAATCACGCTTTTTGCCAAGACACATTTTTTGTGGGGCAATTGCACTACGGGCAATGATATATAACGCATTATTGCAATTTTGTTGCAGGAAGGAGCGCACTACATGATATATACACCATCTGATCCACTTCTTTTTGTTGCTGCGAAGGTAAGTCTCCATGTTCAAGTTTGTTAGAGCAGCTATTTCCTCTGTTCAACAGTGGCATCACTCCATTTACCAGTGGCATTTTCTCTTTATCAAATGCATATTATAATTGACTGATTACTTAAACTAAGTACTCCTGGTTCCTGCATTTTTCTAATTGGCATGAGAAGATCAAATGGATTTTATTTTTGAGTGGAAACTGTTCCAAATACCAATGTGAATTTAGTACTAAAGCCGAATATAAATTTATTGTTTCGTTGGGCAGGACCGAAGTGGAATGCTACAAATTGCTGATGATGTAAGTAGGCACTCCGCACTCATTATAGAATCTGGCCACTATTTTCTTTCTCAGCTCCCATGTATTTCTGAGCAGTGTAAGGGATACAAATTATGATTTCGTAATCCTAGATGTTGCTAATTTCATTTTATGAACAGGAACTGCTCGAGGATCCGGCTGTCATTAGCGCCATAGATGAAGAGACTGAATTTAACGCCTTGGTGGTATGTGCTTTAATCTTCCAAAGTAACATTTCTTTTTGCTTTAAAAGTTTGACTATTCATTTCTGTAGTTTCTGTTGTCTTACTCGCAGGAGGAAGAAGCTGCACTCTTTGACTCACTGTTGGGTATAAGATGATACTTCATCTGGAGTGCCGTTTCCTGGTCTGACCGCAGAATTTTGTGAGTAGAAGAACAGCTTCTTCTGTGTACATTATCAATTTTGTATTTATGCAGTATGTATATTTTAGCAAGGATTGGGTTGAGGATTGCAACGGTTTTTTTATGGCTCCTTGTTTTAGTCAGTGATGACAGGAACGATCATCCATACTACCATTATATGTTTGTGTACATGAAATTTATCCGTATATCACATTTAAATTCATTGATTCCAGCGGTAACTAACTACTGGCTATTTCTTTTCTTTCATCTTTTGCTATTATAATTTTATTTGCAAATTTTATACTTTTGATGTCTTCTACCAACCTATCTCTATTTTAATTATTTTATTGCGGTAAAAACTTGCACCATTTTTTCTTTGGCATATACCAATAGCCAATTTTTTTTGTAAAGAAAATGATATAAAACATTCGTTAATAAATAAAATGTTATCGACTTGTTTCTAGTTTTATTTTGATTGCCAAACTTTCGCTGTTGTTTGTCATAACCACAAGTCTCAGCTCCCAAGGTTTGTCTTCAACTGACAGCCCAAACCAAATTAACAACAGCTTACTAATAATAATGAAAAAAAAATTAAGCAAACTACATAATTTGCTTTAACTTAATTTAAAGTTAGAAACAAGTTTTTTTATTTCTTTTTTGTCTTTGTCAAATTAGTCATTTTTCATGCCAAATTAATCATTTATGTATAAAACATCAATAGTGTAGTAAAAAGATAAATTACATCTAAATTTCATCAAATGATTTTTACTGTGTAACCCATTACGAATAGAATCAAAAAATTAATTAAAATTAACGTGATCTTTTTTTATTTGTACGTAAGATTGTGATATTGTTGTTGCCAATCAACATCTAATTGTAATGCTAATTGGTAGAAAATAATTTAATGATCATCAACACAAATTTGTTTAAGAAATAGACTAAGAATAAAATTTGGTTCAACACTGTAAACATTTTCAAAGATCTATAAGTTTCAAAGAATAAAACTTAAATTTGACGCAATAAAATAAATAACTTCTCTTGAACTTTACCTAAGCCAAAAGGAGTGTGATATTTTTGTCAAAATAAAAAGGCAAATGCTAATTTATGATTCCATGACATATTTTAATGTATTAAAGTAAAAAATTTATGCATTTAACTTTTAAAAAATCAAGCATGATTTTTCTTTAACAAAATATTCTACTATTGAATTTCTTAACACGTGCCCTTATAGCACATGTTACACGACTCAAACGAATAATACTCCCGATTAACAGTCTTTTATGAGGATTTCATATAAATAAAATGGATAAAATAATATTTATATTAAATTGTCTTGAATAAATGTATTCACAACAACAACCAATACGTAGCTACGACCACTATCACCAAAAGCAGGGTCTCTCTTCCTTTTCATCTAATATAGGTTTATAACCATTTTTTGGGTATGGAATTATCACTCAAAATCATCTTTTATTTTATTTTATTTAACTAAATAGTTGTCACACATATTTTACACTTACCATACAAATATTTTATATCTTCGTGTGATATTTTTTTTTATTTTTTTGTGCTGTTTCGTTCATTTAAAATTGATAAAGTAACTTTAACTCATTACAAATTTGCATCATATGTTGGAGAGTTTGAGGTGTACACAGGAGTAATAACAGGTCGAATGCTTCAAGATCGACAAGATACTTTGATACCACATATTCACCCAAAGCTTTAAGGCAATGAGACACATATCTTATATATTCAACATTTATCACATTTCTAGTCGATGTGAGACTTAACATTCACACTTGAACTCAACATCATCAATTTTGTACAAATTCAAAGACATAATTATTCCAGATACTTAACTTTTGTCATATTTATAAGTATATTTTTATTTTATGCTATTAATCTGAATAATACGAATTTGTTCGTATATTCATTATTTTTTGTTTTAATGAATTATAAATTTGTATTGTATTGATGTATTTTATCAAATTAAATGAATTATAATTTTTTTTTTGTCAATTTTTTTTTACCTCTTCTTCTAACTCATTTTCTTTTTCATTCATAGGAGAAAGCTGATTTATGATATTTTTTTGACTAGGAATAAACTCTCAAAATTATTTTTTAATCTCATCTTAGCTAAATAAATTATTTTTCCATTGATTTAGTTTTTCTTTTGTGTTTTGTTCGTTATTTCAATGTTAGTGAAACATTTCATCATCTTGATATAATATTGTTTAATTTTTTATCTTATTGTCGTGTTTGTTTGACTTAAATTGACATATCAATTTCAATATACGAAAATGTTCAATCAATAACTTAAATATCATTAACGTTGCATCTCCAAAAACATACATAATCAAATCATTTTAATTTTATTATATTTTATTAGTTTATACTAATGACTTAAATCATGTGAATTTATTTACAAAATCACATTTTTTTTTTTAATTTTAACGATTTTAAATTTATGTTATAATAATCTTTATTCTATAAAGTCAAAAAGAAGTGTATGCGATTCAACTAATATTAATTAGATTGCATAATTAAAAATAATAATCAAGTATAATATTAAAAATCGAAAAAAAATACTAGTACATTTTATTTATTTTATTTTTAAAAGGGAGTATTTATTATTTACTGAGTTAGCGTTGAGCGTGAGGGTGTTGCTGAGAAAGGAGTCTGCTTAACTGAAACAACCATAAACACTTCCACTGTCCGAATCTTTACACTTTCATTTCTGCTTTCTTTTGCTATGTAATCACGTTCACATTCACAATCACAATATGAGCAACCAAACGCTGCGTTTCATACTCCTTCTCCTTCTCTCTTCCTCCGTCTTCTCATGGAAGAAAGAAGAATTCAGAAACTGCAACCAAACCCCATTCTGCAAACGAGCTCGATCTCGCACACCCGGTTCATGCTCCCTCACCGCCACCGACGTCACAATCTCCGACGGCGACCTCACCGCTAACCTAATCCCCAAACACACCAACGAATCGGAATCCGAATCTAAACCCTTGATCCTCACTCTCTCCGTCTACCAAGATGGAATCCTCCGTCTCAAGATCGACGAACAACACTCTTCCAAAACACGCTTCCAAGTCCCCGATGTCGTCGTTTCACATTTCCAGGAAACCAAACTCTACCTCCAACGCCTCACTAATGAAGACCTTAACGGTCCTTCCTCCGTTGTCTACCTCTCCGACGGTTACTCAGCTGTCATCCGTCACGATCCTTTCGAACTCTTCATCCGTAACGATAACTCTGGCGACCGTGTGATTTCGCTAAACTCCCACGGTCTCTTCGATTTCGAACAGCTGAGAGAGAAAAACGAAGGCGAAAATTGGGAAGAGAATTTCCGTACTCACACCGATAAAAGACCGTACGGTCCTCAATCGATTAGCTTCGATGTTTCGTTTTACGACGCTGATTTCGTTTACGGGATTCCCGAACGCGCTACAAGCCTCGCGTTGAAACCAACCAGAGGACCTAATGTTGACGAATCGGAACCTTATAGGCTCTTTAATTTGGATGTTTTTGAATACATTCACGATTCTCCGTTTGGACTTTACGGTTCGATTCCGTTCATGCTTTCACACGGTAAGGTTAGGGGAACTTCCGGTTTTTTCTGGCTTAACGCCGCCGAGATGCAAATTGACGTTCTTGCCCCTGGTTGGGATGCTGAGTCAGGGATTTCGCTCCCTTCTTCTCAGAATAGGATTGATACGATGTGGATGAGTGAAGCTGGTGTGGTTGATGCCTTTTTCTTCGTTGGTCCGAACCCGAAAGATGTTTTGAGACAGTATGTTGCGGTGACCGGAGCTCCGGCGCTGCCTCAGATGTTTGCAGTGGCTTATCATCAGTGTCGGTGGAACTATCGTGACGAGGAGGATGTTGAAAATGTTGATGCTAAATTTGATGAATTTGATATTCCTTATGATGTTTTGTGGCTTGATATTGAGCATACTGATGGGAAGAGGTATTTTACTTGGGATAGGGTTCTTTTCCCTAATCCTGAGGAGATGCAGAGGAAATTGGCTGGTAAGGGGAGACACATGGTTACTATTGTGGATCCTCATATTAAGAGAGATGATAATTTTCATTTGCATAAGGAGGCTTCTGAGAAGGGGTATTATGTTAAGGATTCAAATGGGAATGATTTTGATGGTTGGTGCTGGCCTGGTTCTTCGTCTTATGCTGATACTTTGAACCCTGAAATTAGGTCATGGTGGGCTGATAAATTTTCTTATCAGAGTTATGTTGGTTCAACTCCTTCACTTTACATATGGAATGATATGAATGAACCTTCTGTCTTTAATGGTCCTGAGGTATGTCTATTATTATTTCAGAGATTCTTCTACTTTTTTGTTGTTGTTGTTGTTGTTGTTTCAGGGCACATTCATCAACATGCATTTTGGTTTGGGAAAAAGAATATAAATAATGTGATTGTAAGGAACTCACTAGTAACTATCACTATCCTTTTCCATGATAATAATCATGAATGTACATTCTTGTATACGATGGGGAAATCAATAAGATTTGTTACAATTTATGCACAAATTGACTTTAATCATTAGTGATCTCATAATTTAGGATTAGCTATCAAACAAATGTCACTTCTACAGCATTTAGTCCACCAGAAGGTAAAATGCATGTTTGAAAATTAGTAGAGGCTAACAGCATCCTACTCACCAGTCGCACCATCATCATTCATGTGATTTAGCGGTTGTGACGCCACAATAGTAGCTCAGCTGTTGTATCAAATCACACTCAAGGAGGAGGAATAACTAAACATCCCTAACTGAGTGAAGATTCTGGCAATATAAGATTATATGAGGGAGATTCTGAAATTCGGCCGATCCTCAGTGAAGCCAAACCAATATTGATTAATAGATCTATTAGAAAAAAGACAATAGGTTGCAACAATTGTCAGAGATCCCATTATTCTGAATTCACCAACAACACCCCAAAATTGTATACTGGTGCAACTTGCATCACTATAAAATACAACTTGTGTTTGTGGTTGTCTTGTGTCTCCCCATTTCTCATTATGTCTTTTTTATGTGATTTATAATTTGATGTCCCTTGAGAAGCAGAGCCTGGATCCATGGTTTACTTTAATCCATGCATCCACCGTGCATTGGTAAAACTATGACTGTCTTCCTCAAAATGGGGAAACTGAAGATATGGTTGTTTGTATTCAGGTAACAATGCCTAGAGATGCTTTACATTATGGAGGTGTTGAACATCGGGAGGTGCACAATGCCTATGGGTATTACTTCCACATGGCAACTGCGGAAGGGCTATTGAAGCGTGGTGAAGGGAAAGACAGGCCATTTGTTTTGTCAAGAGCATTGTTTGCTGGAAGTCAAAGGTATGGAGCAGTTTGGACTGGCGATAATTCTGCTGATTGGGATCACCTTAGAGTTTCCGTTCCAATGGTTTTGACCCTTGGTCTTACTGGAATGTCATTCTCTGGTCAGTATCATCCTTCTTATGATGCATTGGTTATTTTGTTATTCTTTTCTTTGCATGTCCACAATCAGTGCATTATTTTGCACGAGTTGGGATCTCTTTCTCTCTCTCTCTCTATATATATATATATATAGTCAGTGCACTACTTTGCCTCTCTCTCTCTCTCTCTGTTCAGATGATCATATATCATGTACATTATGCAGGTGCCGATGTTGGTGGATTTTTTGGGAATCCGGAACCTGAGTTATTAGTCCGTTGGTACCAGTTAGGAGCTTACTATCCTTTCTTTAGGGCCCATGCCCATCACGACACGAAAAGACGAGAACCATGGTTGTTTGGGTAGGACTGATTTGCTTTAAGATTTATTTGTCCCAAAGTCAATTTATCGTTAGGTTTTTTGGTACTCCCTTTGTTTTATTATACTTATTCAACAAGGACAAAACAGTGATTTTTAACCACTCTTCTCGTGGGTTAAGAGCTGTTTTCCTTTGAAAAATTAGTCTATCGTGCTTTAATAGAAGAACTTTATCAAGGTATGAACTGCCGTACAAATGTTATATATAAATGAATTTAAGTTATATTGTATATCTAATGTACAAGTGCAAACTAGTATCAAAGGACACACAATCACTAAAAACCACAATAACTTCACAAGCTTACACACTTAGACCTTTCCCCAGTCCCCACATGCAAAGGGGGTTAAGTAAGTGGCACCATTGATTGAATTATAAGAATTTCGTTAAGATGCACCAAGTTTACCTACTGTATGCCCATTGACTATCAAATGGATCCTGAATTTTGAGGTTATCTGTTTGTCAATATTGCGAATTAATCATCCTTCTGCTTTGATATCGCAGAGAGCGAAAGACAGAATTAATTAGGGATGCTATACATGTTCGTTATGCACTTCTTCCATACTTCTACACATTATTCAGAGAGGCTAACATTACTGGTGCTCCCGTAGCCCGTCCATTATGGATGGAATTCCCATCTGACGAAGCTACTTTTAGCAATGATGAAGCTTTCATGGTTGGGAACAGTATTTTAGTGCAAGGGATCTATACTGAGGTGCTTTAGTCGGTTTGCAGATACATATATGTTTTCTTTTAGCTAATCATTTCCTTCTCAATTGTGATCTTTAATTATAGTTTTTATAATCCTTTATTGCTGGCAGCGAGCTAAGCATGCATCAGTCTATCTGCCTGGAAAACAATCCTGGTATGACCTAAGAACTGGAACTGTCTACAAGGGAGGGGTGACACACAAGTTGGAGGTTACAGAGGAGAGCATTCCTG
>NC_021164.2:70445976-70458787 GCF_000331145.2 Cicer arietinum
TCCTGCTTTCCAGAGAGGTGGAACCATTCTAACGAGGAAGGACCGGTTTCGGCGAAGTTCCACTCAGATGACAAATGATCCTTTCACTCTGGTAGGTTTTTCTACTGATTTCATGTAATTTTTTTGAATCTGTTCGAATGCCAAGTATCCCCAAGAAGATATTTCTTCTTGCCTTCATTCTGTTTTGTTTCTATTCATGCCCTTTATTTTGTTGATAATATCAATGTTAAAATAGAGTTTATGCTAGTTGGTTACCGATGCTGCTTGTCATCAGGCCATTGGCAGCCCAGCTTAGATCAATGTAACAACACGAGAATGTTTTGCAGTTCAATATCTGAGCTCCACACCTATCTATGATTATGTAGATTTTGAATGGATACATAATATGCTATTTGTCTATTTTAGTCTGTACTTGAGAGGATGTAAACTGAATGACTTTAGACATAGAAAAAATGAGTTGATGCCTGCGTGTGAGTACGTCCTAGCTAGGAAAATTTAAAAAAAGTAATTTGCCTACTTTGGTAGAAAATGGCGGATGGGTTTTTCTAAGTACATGATATTGACTGTTTGAGTAACCTTGTTATTTGTTGCATTCCATGCAACAAATGGCTGCCTGTAAGATTGAGTTGGGAAATGTTGCATGGCTGTACCTTGTTTGTAAATGGAAAGTAGACTACTAGTTTGCTTGATGATAAACTTTTTACGGTTCTCTGTTTGACAGGTTATAGCTCTGAATAGTTCCCAAGCAGCTGAAGGTGAACTGTACATTGATGATGGCAGCAGTTTTGGTTTTCTTGAAGGTGCCTTTATCCATAGACGTTTTATTTTTGCAAATGGAAAACTTACATCTGTGAACCTGGCACCTACTTCTGGTGGAAATGTTCGTCATACATCAGATGTTCTCATTGAGAGGATTATCCTGCTAGGACATGCTCCTGGCTCAAAGAATGCACTGATTGAACCCTCAAATCAAAATGTTGATATAGAACTTGGCCCGCTTTGGGTTCAAAGGGCACATTCACCAGCTTTCATGACCATACGTAAACCTAATGTCCGTGTTGCAGAAGATTGGACTATCAAAATTTTGTAAACTGGTAGTGCAAAAGATTTAGTTCGTTAATTGAGTTCATATGAAGTTCAACTGCAAAAGTTAGCGTAAGGAAAAAAGAAGTCTTGAAGAATGCCTGTGCACAAATACAATTTCGGCGGCTTGTTTAATGACTTAGGATTTGAGAATTTGAGAGATGTATGCTTGGAAGTTGTGACTTCAATGTAGCCTAAGGGATTAAGTTGACAACGATAATTTTTTATCATCTGGAATGGTCATCTGTGTTGGCTTTTGGAAAGTACATTGATGAATGCAATAACAGCTACTTTATATATGTTCCTTGCAAAATCAAATTAGTCAACTATTATGGTTAATGGATTTGTTTTGAGCATTTAAGGATATTGGATATATTAGGGTTTCACATTAGGCCAACTTATCTTCACAAAATTTTTTGTAAGGTGAGCAATATAAACTAAACTCTTTTTTAGGTTGGGACGTTCAACACATCCCTCACACGCACGTCCAGAATTGTCCAGAATTTAACATATGAGACATAACTCTCACTTATAAAGTGTTTTTAGATAGATTATGATCTATGTTAGATTTTTAATATAAAACCAATATGAGACATACTTTCTACGTATATCTCATTTGAGATGAGAATCTCAACTAGATTAAAACCCTTGTTAGTGATAATCCTATTATCAGTTTTTAGGTATATGCATATAGCCAAAACGTTAGCATATGGGAAGAAAATTCCAAGCCTCTAAATTAGGATTAAGCTTGTATGACATATAATATGTATAAAATTATCCAAAACCAAAGCTATAAATAGTTTCCATATATTATGTAATGAAGAGAGCAATTTTTAAGTCATGGATGATGATATATCATATACATTGATTAACTATTCATTTTTTAAGATAAATTATGAACTGTATAAAATTGCTTGCAATACAAGCTATCTGCTAAAGCTAGCTCTTTCATTAATCCATCTTCTTCTCTGATAATTGGGGTTTGTTGAGTGACACAGATCGTTTATCCTCTGCTGTCTTAGCATAAATCTCTCCTCTGTCTTGGAAATACCTCTCAAAAGCTCTTGGAAGGAACCTTGGTATCAAGAACCCAAATAGATTCATTGAGAAATAAGCCAGATTTGCCACTGCCAAACCCTTCCCAAACCAATACCATGCTGTGTCCTGCAATATGCAACAACGCTTGCAATTCATTCATCCTCCATACACATTTGATATAAATAACAACATATTTTTTAATGAAACTAGGGATAGTCCTAAATTTAAAAGTAATAAAGAAGTATTGAAGAAACGAATAAAGAGAAATTGAAATGAATGACCTGAAAGCGAGCATTAGCAGGCAAAGTCTTGTTAAGCCAAACATCATTAATCCAATCAATATCAACAAAGATCCTTCTAATAGTATAGATCATAGGGACCAAAGCTCTAACAGGTGGCGAAAAGAGAGACAAACCACTAATAATATTCTCAGTCAATATCTGAAAAGAAAGCAAAAAAAGATGTGGTGTAGCAGAACGAACAGCATGTTCATCACCTCTTGCAAACCCTCCAAGAACATAAGCAAGTGGCAAAAACAACCCAACAGTTGTTCCAACAATAACATACATTCTAAACATTCTACTTCCTTTGAAAATCTCTTGTTGTGAGTGTGAAGTGTTGGTTGAACCAGTTGATGGAAATGCAAAATGTGCAAGTGCTAAGATGTATGCAGATGCAAAAGCTGGGAATGCTAGATCAAGAAGTGGAACAAGACCACTTGCTGAGAAAACTAATATGAATGCTACCAGTTGAAGCTCTATTACACGTAATGAACCCATCATGCTACCTGCTGCTGGTGGTGCTTTGGTGGTTCTCTGTTTGGAATTTTTTGTTGCATTTGGTAGTGGTGGTGGTGCTGGAGGAGCTGTTGCTAGAGATACACCTGACATTTTCTTTGATTTCACTTATCAAAGGTTAATTTGTTAATGACTAGTTGTTTTGTTCCTACAGCAGAAACATGGGTGTATGAGTTAGTGTAACACATTTTAAACATATTAATGCATGCAACTGTTTTGTCTTAATACTCCTTCCTTGGTAATCTGAAATTCAAAATTTAAGAGAAGAGAGAGATAAGTAAAGTCTGGAGATTTCATATTAGATTCGAACTTGAAATCATCAAATTCAATTTCAATCTAGGTATGTAAGATGTTACTTTGAAAAAGGGTGAATTGGTGACAGAAATTTAAAATAAAAAAGAAATTAATATGTAATTTTGGAGTTTTAAATAATTGGAGACAAATTTAATGTTTTTGTTTCTATAATTTTGTGACTTTAAATGGGTTGTTAATAAATTTGTATGCAAAATTGAAGATGTAGTGTACTTTGATTAATTTAAAGCTAATTAACTTGACATCTCTTGTTTGATAAGAGAACAATGCATAGTTACCTAGCACTGGAAGAACCAAAAGGGTGATGAAAATGAGTATTTGAGAAGGAAAATTCAAAGATTACTATTGCTGGGGTAGGATTAATATTTCAGGTGAAAAAAGAAACAAGCTATAAGAAAATATGAGATAAATAAAAGACAAGAAAAGAAGAGAAGAGATGTTATGTTAGTCTTACAAGAGAAGAGGCAGATTGTAGGTTCAAAAACGAAAGGCGTTGTTGCTCTTAGGAGCGTTTGTGATGATCCTAAATTGATGGCTGCACAAAACATATATAAATGGAAATCTATATATAGCAATAGCAACGTTGTAACGTGTAATGTAGCATGCATGACACTTGCTTCACTTCCACCTCCTCACTCACCATTACTTTGCACGTGTTACATCCTATTTGTTGCTTACCTTCTAACTTAACAATTTTTACATTCTAATTTCAGTGTAATTGAATTTGTTGGTTGGTTGATAATAACAATTTCAATTTTGCTATCAACACCCCTTAATTTACTACCTACACCCCTCAAATGTTTAACAAAATCATAATTTCCAAATTATCCTTTCCTTCTTCCTCTTCATTAACCTAACTCGTCTTTTTTTTCTTTATTCTATCTTTATCGTTTTCATTCAGAAACTTCTTCATTTTCTTCATTTTCTTAAACATTAACCATCATCATCATTAACCATTTTCATAAATCATCATCAATCATCATTAATCTTCATTAATCATCATCATTAATTTTCATTAATCATCATCAATCATCGTTAACTATCTTCAGAATTTTGCTAACATTTATGTGAGCTCAATTTCACATAAGTTTAGGTGAACTGAGTTCACGTACATTTACGTAAACTAAATTCTAGTAAGTTTACATGAACTGAGTTTACGTACGTCGTGTAAACTGAATTATAGTAAATATACATGAACTTAGTTCAAAACATACGTGAAATTGAGTTCACGTAAATGGTTTAATTTTCAATCTTCAATAATTTTGCGATCTTAATTCACGTATGTATACGTGAATTAAAATCACATAAATAATTGATTACGCAATTTTAAATCACGTACGTGTACGTAAATTAAGATTGCATAAATTATGATACTTTTACTTTTGTTTAACGTACGTGAATTTAATTCACTTAACAATACAACGTACGTGAACTGATACAATCCCCAGATTTAAAGAAGAAAAAAAAAATGAAACTAAAAAACAAACCAACACACATACATTTTTAAGTTATTTTAACCACAATGTGACGAAAAAACTGATTGTGTAAGTTATGAGTGAGTTATGAGAGTTTTAAATGATTGTGAAATAGGGTTTGTGAGGTATGGTGATTTTTTGACGAGTCGTGAGATGAGATGAATGTTGATGAAAGTAAGTTATGAGTTAATAAAATTGTAAAAAAATATTATAAATATCATATGACATTTTAAGTATTTTGGTTTTTTTACAAATTTGAGGGGTGTGAGTAGCAATATTGTAACAATTTCTTGATATCATAAAAATTTAGTATTCTAAATTTTCGTCCAATAAATTTTTATAATATTCCACACATAAATTGATTTAAAAATAGAGAATAAAATTAATAAAAAGTATTTAGAAGATTATTGTTCAAAGAAAACTTTTGAAGAAAAAAAAAATATATGTATATATATAGAAACCAAAAGGCAAGACGTTTTTCACTTTTACTATTAGCTCTTTCCAAACCATGATTCATGATTGACAACTGTCGCAAAATTTGTATCCAACTTATTACTTTGATTAATGCATTTCACCAGTTTATTGTAGGAAATAGAATGAATATAGCGATTTGGCTTAAAACGTATAATAAGCAATATATGAAATGAACCATAACTCCTGTGAGAAGATTCATGAATAAAAAATTCAAAATATTACCACTAAAGTGCAGTTTCAGAGCCTCTGAAGAAAATACATTGATTTAGAATGGCTTACACTCAAAGGATAGCACATTTACAGCATATTACCCCTACCATAAATTAAACCTCAGAGCTAGCCTATAATACAACAGTATATGTATTTATATGGAAAAAAAATCAGCTTCTTTGATGCAGCCAAGCTGGCAAAACAAATGGTACAATGCAATGCTTCAATTAACTCTTCCGGATTTGATAACTAGTATTATCAGCTGCAGACAGCTTCCACTGCAAGTTTGGTTGATAAGCCAGAACACAAGTTGGTTTTGAAATTCTCTTCACTTAATTTTATGACACAATCGTTTTTGTTTAGGCACGCCTGCAAAAACATCATAAGTGTAAAGATCTTCAAGAATCAAATCATTTAACATAAAAGAGTATCATTGTTCAAGATCGACGGAACAACATGGGAATACAATCTCCAACTAAGAAGTATCGTTGTATAGATTCTATCCACTAACACACCTAGCATGTTTCCACTAGGCTATTTTTTAGGAAAATATTTTTCCATTAGGCCAATGGATAGGTTTTTAATATTTGTCACAATTGAAAAACACTCGGAAGATTGTTTAGAAAAACTTATGTAAATAATGTATGACAGATCCATAAACCGTTTTCTACTCATTTCCATGAACTTTTTAGGACAGTTGAAAACAACTTATAGTTTATATGAAAACACTTATATGATAAACACTTTTGTTTATTCAAACTGGAAAATAGCAAAACAAATAAGTTGCCAAAAATACATACCTTTTCAACCACTATGCTAGAATTAGGATCATGGCAATCTCCCTTAAGGTAAGCTCCACATTTTCCAGAAGGAGTTCCAAAGCTAGCAAATTTTACAGCAGTTATAACAGTGTTACTGGGGCATGTTAAACGCGCAAAAGGAAGGTTTTTGTTGTTCTCTATCTTATTTTCATGCTCAGAAAGGAGTCCAACAGAGGGATGATCCTTGGCAACAAGGGCACACAATCCAGATACTTTACGTCTCACAAATGTAATCTTTGTTGGATCACCACCTTTCTCCTCAAAGATCACAAGAACATTTCCAGATGGCTTGAACCAAGATCGTGGAACATGGTACCTGATTCATTGGAAGTACATAATGTTTTTTTTATCATAACAAGGATGAGAAAAAACTCTACAAAAGGAACTAAATCTATAATGACTGTAAAAGACAGTGCATTACAGCTCATCAATTTCACTTCAATCATAATTGCTTATAGTTTTACCATTTTTGTGAAGGTTCTCCACAACCAGTGTCACATTTATCTGGATTGAATTTGCCTCTATAGTCACATTCTTGAACACAATCTTCCTTCTTGAATTCACTTATCCTAGGCCAATATCTTCCAATTTCTTCTCCATTTAACCAAGCTAAACCTTTTCCCATATACAACATATCCAATCCAACTGGTTCATCCCCCGGCGGAGCATCCACAATAGCCTGAAAAGCCATGAAATTTATACATTCTTCAGCCAAAAAACAAAAAAAAAAAACCAATACTAAATGAAAGATGGCTATGATGATTTTCATCAGAGAAGACAAAAACAAGAAAGGTATTACCTTGTACCATGTCAATGCCTGCCCTTTTGGTGGTTCTGAAGTAGATGTCCAGTTCACACCATTCAACCCATTTCCCTGGTATATCTTTAGATGTTCTCCTTGTACTCCAATCTGAGAAAGCAAAAAATAGAAGAGATCAAAGGACAAACACTGATAAAAAAAAAGGTTAATTATTCACACTTTGGACTACAATCGAGGGTCTTTAAAAGATTGAGAAGGTAGTGAGACCTGCAGATTGAAATCCATTTTACAATGATAATGCAAGAGGAAAAGTACCTTGTAAGTCCACACATTAGAAGACAAGTCTATTGTCTTGTTGTTGAGTCCCTTAATCTTTACACTTGTTAATCCTGCCCCTACGAAGTCATAAAATGGTCCAGCCGTCTAAACATAGTAAAAAAATGTAATGAGAGTTCAATCATTTAAAGGGTATCAGAGAAATAGACAGCTTTATGGAGTCATTTTCAAATCTCTGGTTTAACAACTAATAATATCTATCTTTTGAAAATTCATGTTTTAATTCTAGACAGTGTAACTCACCTGTAAGCCAACCGTCAAGCTCAATAAAGCGATTTCATTCTTCCCTGCCTTGAGAGAGATGGGATTCTTAAAAGTGAATGGTGAATGGCTACCATTTCCAGACGCAGTACCTAAAAGATAACAAGTTAAAATTATGAAAAAATAACTTGAGAAAAAATAATAATTTGCGAGAGCTTGTGTCCATCTTATTTATGACTATAAAGTGCTGCAATTATATAGTTTCATAAGTCCATTAACACACAGAAATTAAAGAATATAAAAAAAAATTACAATGTGAATGCTTGAAACAGAAAAACATAGCAAACAAGTCACTGATATTCAGACTTTGAAGGGATTGGTTGGGTTAAAAGAAAAGAGTGCATATGAATACATTTTTCTTTTGTAGAATGCTGAAGTGTATCTAATCTTCCCAGCAGCCAATAGACAGAAACAACAGGTTAAAAACATGTAATAATCTGTTTCTTTTCTTCATTTCCTTTACTTCCTTTTTATTTTTCTTTTTTCTAATAATTAATTTTCTCCACTTAATATAAATGTGAAAGAAAGGCTTGTTCACTCATTAAGTAAAGGTATATAGTTATTATCTTAAAACTTAGAAAAACTGAGATTTTATATATTTTTTAGGATAAAAGCGAAACCCCTGTAATTTCATTTTATTTCAGGGAAGCAGAGAATGTCTATGTAATTAACTCTAAGAATAAAATTTTATTCTTATAACACTTAATTTGCAAGGGAAAGATAAAAAAAGGCCAAAAAGGACATAGGATGTAGAGGTTATGCTTAACGATCAACGATTCTGATTTTATTAAACAATGATAATTGATTAACAAATAAAAGCAAAGTGTTGTAAGAATAAAATGTGCTAACCTTGATATTCTTGATTCACAAAAGCATGGAGAGCATGACCCTTGGATTCTATTAGAAGAACTGGTCTGCTTCCTTTCTTTAGGAACTCTTCATTTTCACCAATAGATATGCTAAAATCAACAGAAAAAAGAATTTTAACAGACAATTTATCTACTTTGAAAATACACTTCAATTCATTGTACATGTTTATGTCTATTACATTATATATAAATGAGCTTTTCAGGAAAGAAGGAAGGGAATAGTATCAACGTTTTACAGAGAGATTTTCAAGAATGAATCTAATTTGCATTCTCGGTTCTTCAAGATAACGCTACAGATATATGAACATAGTGAAATAGAAAATGTTCCAATCCTTCCACCAAAAGCAAACAAAAGCCGCAAAATGTTCTAAATCATTTTATGATTATAAAATCAGCATAATCACGTTCAGGCCACATAAATATATATGTAAGACACCAGTGCAATATAATGGACAGACACATTTCAATCCTTTATCTTTTTAATTGTTCAATTTGTTTTCTTAACCATTTTGTACACGGCGACAAACCTTGTTGTATGCCACAGGTAATCAGTGGTATCTTTGGTAGTATTGATGTGGTCGACAAAGCCGTTTTTGACAAAGTCAGCCTTCCCCCAGATTCCTGGGTTCTCCTTCAGTACATCCCATTTAAAAGCTTTTAGACCTTTATCTGATTGCTGCAAATTCTCTGGAATCATTGCAATTATGTTTGTCTGGGAAGAAACCTGTTGAATATTTCATGACTAAGATCAAGGACCGGTAAAAAGAAGTACGTAAACAGATAAATACAATCTTATTTTTTTACATTTATTTTATCCCTTTATTATTAAATTAATTATGATTAGAGTGAGCAGAAAATAGGATACCAACATGATAACTTCCATTGTAGAAAAAGGTGTCATTATGTTACTTATAACAGTGATTTTGGCCATAATTTCAGTTTTGCTGAGCTGCCTCTCGAATAAGAAACAGAGGTAACCTACCTTTGCTGTGTTGAAAACTACATTCTTGCAATCAGGAAGAATGCTAACTGACCATGCTGGCAGGTGATATGACACATTCCGAAATTCAACTGTCTTATCAGTTTTATCATCAACATTAGCAATGAAGGCAGCACATCCTCCAGATGAGTCGGTATACACATCAGCCTGCAATACAGTAATTACCATATCAGCCTATGGACAAATTGCCAGGATTCATTAGGCCACCCTGCTATCAGGTAAAACTTCAGATGCTCGATCCTGAGTGTGAGGTGTGCATTGAGATTCCTGCATTGGATATGATATGGCTTGAAAAATTGTTTGTAAGTGAAAGCTATCACTCGCCTTATAAACAATTTTTCAAGTTATATCACATCTAATGTAAGACTCTCATTATCGCAAAAAATATTTGTAGTCATTTTAACTGTATTGTTGAGTAAAAGGAGAGGAAAAAAAATTTCCTTTCTTCAGAAAGGGACGGAGGGACATGATCATAACATTTTTAATTTTAATTGTAAACAGTCTGTCAAAGGATTCCATCTGCAAGACAAGAAAGTCTAGAAGATAGAGCAACCAATAATTCAAAACCACATAAAAGTTCAAAAGGGAAAAAAACAGCAATTAGAATTTGCATACTATCATTTGGATTGGATGTGAGGGAGGATTCACAACTAAACAAAAGGCAACCAATTTGAACTAGTCATGAGAGTCAAATTTTTAAGGGTTAGAAAATACCTCCACAGAAGGAGCAAGGGAGATATTAACTGATTTGCCATTAAGCAATACATGCTCACATAACTTGATAGCTCTGTGAAGTTCCTTAAGATGTCCCCATTTTGGAAGTCTAGGCAACCCTGTGGTTATATGATATTTTATGATTTAGAAAACTTAGGCATTGATTGTGAGGACTTTTAAAAAATACAGTAAAGAGACATGTGCATGAATTATATAACAAAATATAAGAACTTCCGTTTAGATGACTTACCATACTCGTCTATTGGGGCGTCATAATCATAACTTGTTGTAATGAATGGACCACCTGCTGTACGGCCAAAGTTTGTTCCTCCATGATACTAACACACAAGGATGATATAACGAGATCAACATAAAAAATCTAAAAGATGGCATATCAGTTGAATAAATGTATTTTTTAATGGTGGATCCTAATAAAATAAAATGTATAATTAATTATATCAACTGAAATCATAATTTTTAAAAATAATCATCATCTGTACCATGTAGTAATTATGTAAACTTCCACCTTTCTGGAAGAAACGAGCAACAGAAAAAGCAACATCTTCTGCGGGTCTGTGAGGATCTCTGCCCCCGAAAGTTTTAAACCTTAACATAGTAGAAAATCACAGCAGGGAATAATATTAAAATGAGATACATTCTTATTGTAATATAAGAAGAAAATATTAAACCTTTGCACCCTTTTCACTGCTATTACCTGGGGCAGGGAGAACAAAGGGAAATAAAAGCGTAATTGCAGTTTAGTCTCTATAGTCTATAGAAACTGCAAACGATTAGTTTCCAAAACTTGCATATGTTTATTATTTTCCAGATGCATTAGTATGTCTCTAGCCTTCTACAGAAGTAGCGAACTTAGAATCCATTAACTATTATTTTCAACAGTAAACAATTGCTAAAACTAGCATAAAATGGTGTAAGATCATGGAACCAGTTCCACAAGTCAGTATATGCACAAACTAGTTCAAAATTGTGGTTAGTTAGGTTTGAAACTAATTCTAATGTGGAATTTATGTATATATATTTATTTATATAAAAGTGAAAGATTGTGATTATTAAAATTGTATGCTTATTGACCATTTAATGAATGAGTAACCCTTTCAATTATATTCTATCCAATAAACATCCTTAAATCTAGCTAAAAGAGGATTAAAAGGAAGTGATAAACTTAAAATATTGGAGAAGGAAAAAAATATCGAGTTTTAACTTTTGAAAAACTAGTTTTATCTTAAATTTAGTCATGATAGATACATTATCACATGGTGAACTGAACATCTTGATGCTAAATATGAATAATGGACTACTGGGAGCAAAGGCTTAAATTGAATTCAACATACCATCCAGGCCAGTTCTCAGTCCAAATCTTGGGCCTATTTGGAGAAGTAGGCGTAAATTCATCACAGTAGAATGAGTTGCAAGTATCAATCTGCAAAAAATCATAAATAACCAGGTTATCATCTAAATACGACCTGTTGCATAGATATTTATTGTTATTTACCAGAAAGATAAAACCTTTATTAAAACATTTTAAAAAATAAAATAAAAATTGAAGCAAGTGTAATAATTCAAGATAATGTATGATATGATTTACAATCCAAAATTTTCAACATATATTAACAGGCATTATGATGTGTTGAACATTTTCAAAACACTATTATCTTTACACCATATTTTAAACATACTTACAACTTAATAGCAAACAACTTGAAAACATTATCATCTTACCACAGGATCTGGAGCATCCCACTGTTGGCACATTATCCAAGGGACACTTGTATTTTGAGAAACAGCCATTTTTGCAGCCCATAAGGCATATTTCTTACCATCCTCTTTATAAAAGTTTTCATAGTATCCATATTCATTTTCTATCTGCAATATTGTTATGAAGTTAGATGAAGTTGTCAGACCATACACATTTTAAGGACAAAGTAGACAAGCACATTGAACCAAAGTTACTGAAAAATAGTCGGCCATTGAAAATCCAAGTGAAAAACCTGTCATGATTTAAGGAACTGAAAACAAATTGAAATGTTAAAGGTTATACTTGCCTGGGATAAGATTATGGGACCCCCTTGTGAGGCAAAAAGCTTCTCTTGTTTCATAAGGTTGACTATGTATGTTGTAAACTTCTCCATATGATACTGAACACCAAGGAAGAGCCAAAAAAGTTAGAGTGTTCACAGTTCATTTACTCCCAAATAATAATAATAAAAAAAAAAATAATAAATAAATAAAAAAACAGGATAGAATTTGAAGTTTGAACCTTAACATGAGTTACAATTCAAAGTCCAACATATATACATACCATAAAAGGTTGATTGTATGTCCGGAATACAGTGCCTGGAATATAATGCAGCCATACTGGTACTCCACTGTAAGTAATATACAGCTATGGTTAATAAATATGAAAAAACAATAAACTTTGTAGAAGTGGTTAACAATAATTGATTCCTCCATACTACACCACTTGAGTTACACTTATTTTAGATCTCTTTGACATACTACCTCTCCTAGACTCCTACAACAGATCCTTCAAGAGACCAGAAAAAAAAAATCATAACAAAAATTATAGTGACACACCCAAAATTCCATTCTGCGGCGACAAAAGGGCCAATTCGCAGAATCAAGTGCATCCCGGCCTGCTGA
>NC_021164.2:70458810-70495845 GCF_000331145.2 Cicer arietinum
TGCTGAACAATCTTGGCAAACTGGACGAGATCGAATCGTCCTCCAAAGTAATACTACAAGAAGTACACAATTTGAAGAGAAATTACAAAGGTTTCATATATCATAAATTTGAAGCTCTCTTGCTCTAGAACTAAAGTATCTAACAACAAGTAGTGCATTGAAATGAGTGAATGCTACTCACATTTCCAGGAGAAAGCTCATGTCCATTCCAGAAAACATAGGTTTCAATGACATCTACACCACCTTCCTTGGCTGCTTGAACAAGACCAGGCCACATCTATTATAGCATATCACACTAATTATCAATTAAGGATTCAAATAATAAATAAAAAACTGAAATCAACAATTAAGCTGCATTAATTTACTAGGTCCTTCAAAGTTCGCATTAAGAGTATGGTTTTGATTGAAAAGTTAAAAAAGAAATGAGGAATGAATAGCAAAGTGTGTGTCATAGAACTCACCGCAGGAACACTTCGAGGGTAATGAATGGAAGCAGAGATAAGAAGCTTGCGTTGTCCATCAATGATGAGGGAGCGGCCATCGTAGGTGACGTTACCGGCGGCATAGACAAACGTCGTGAATGTGAGGGAAGTTAATAGTAAACACAATAACCAAAAAACGAAACAAAGCTTCATTATTGAATGTGATATGAGTGTGTTTCTGTATTGGGGTTTTAACTTTAATAGCTAACAGGTTAAGTTAAGTGAGTTAGTTAAGTGAGAAACAGAGTTTAATTAATTATTCGGCGTCGTGCTTTCTTGCTATTTTTGTCTCATCACACGGATATAACCGATTCGGACACAGATATTGACAGCTATTACTACTCTTTTTATTTTCTTTGCCTCTTCAATTTATAATAAAAACTATCTGCAAAATTATTCCCGATTGCTTTAAATTTCACCTATCTTTTTAATGGATCTATTAAGTTTTTCTTTTTTGGGATACATTTTAGGTATCAAAATGTGTATCGCAGTCTTTGTTTTTTTTATTAAATTCAGTTAAAAAATTATGCGGTTGATTGACAAAATGTGTATCGCAGTGTTTGTTTTTTAATTAAATTCAGTTAAAAAACTATCCTTCAAATTTTATCTTTTGATATTGATTCTTTAATAATAATTAAAAATATATTTTGATTATAAATTATTTACGATTTTTTTTTTGTTATTATTGAATAATATGCAAGAAATTAGATATATCTGTTGTGAGTTTTACGATGACATAAATATTCTGTGGACATTTTTGACAATAAAAATAAGAAAAAAAAAACTATAAACATAATTTTTATCATAAAAAAATTTGAAAATAAATAATAAAATTCATTATTTTACAATTTAATACACTTTAATATACAATTGAAAATTGATTTTCTTTTTCTTTCATTTTTTGCCTCTAAAATTTAAAGTATACCACAGATTCACAAGTTAAGTTTTATTATTATTTAACATGAATAATAATGAGAGAGCTTGTAGAGCAATTTTAAGTAGTGTCTGCAGAAAACAGCATGGGGGCATAACATCGTGTGCATAATGAATTTATCATGGATCCAACATATCTCTGTTGTTCAACAACCTGACCAATCTTTACGCAACTCATGCTGCATCCACGTTCCCCTTCTAAAATACTAGTACTATCATAACATTATTATTTTTTCTTTATAAATAAATCAGTAAATCAATATTCTCAATTCCCATTTCTAGTCAGAAGAGAGGTCAAATGAGATTCTTTCTCCCAATAAATAACCAGATCTTGTCAGGTAGGTAGATCCAAAGGAGTATTACTATTTGGATAACAAAAAATCAAAACCAGATCTGCAGAGGTTTAAATAAAATATGTATTTTTTCTTTCATTAATAATCAATTTGTGTTCACGTGTACAAGTACAAGCCAAGTTAAAATGCTATCATTTCACAATCTACAGAGGAAACAGATTCTGTATGTATGATTTACGCGTGTTTTACTATATTTTTTTCTATTAGTATTAAACAGAGGTGGGGAATGGCAATTTAGAAAAGTTTTCATGTAAATCTGTGACTGAAACAGTGTTCAAGGAGATATCAAGAGGGTTCCCACCACCTTCCTCTAACAAAACCAAACTGTTTTCACTCTCTTTAAGGAAAGACCGAGGAACATGATACCTGTACCAATATGAATACAAGCATTAATTAGTATCTCAAAGTCGTTTTTGTGGGTGAACTGTCTTTGTCATTTGTTCTTTTTTTTTCCATGTAAAATTATATCACGAGGCAGAAAATAGAGCAAATTCTACTGGTGGCCAGTTTGATAGGCAATAAATTTAAAAATTGTTTTAAACTCCAACTATGTGAGATGTTGTATTATAGATTTAGATATTTATGGTGCTCTTCATTCTCGTAACTAAGACAATTACTTGATTGATGTTCATTGGATAAAAACAAGAGAAAATAAATATATATTCATCAAAATTTAACTTGATAAATTGACATAAATCAAGTTATCATCTTAGTCAAAAAGACGAGAAGAATCGTAAATTTCTACTGAAGGTTGTCGTTAATTATCATTAAAATTTTATATGATTTTTAAACATTAGTCAACCGTAAACTATAAATTGTGTTGGTTCAACGCAACATTTGACCAAAAAATATATTTAGTAACATATCATAGAAGGGTTAACTTACAATGATTGTGAAGGGTTGCCTTTGGAATCATGAAACAAAATCCAATAGCGACCAATGCTTTGTCCATTTACCCAAGCCTCACCTTTTCCCATAGAACTTAGGTCTAAGACAACAGGGTCATCTCCCTTAGGTGTGTCAAATGTAGTCTACCAATACAAATTGTCATTGTCACACTTCTATAGTAATAAGTACTGTTATAATATGTAACAAAAAAAATTAAATTAGAGTTCACAAGCACTGCTTCATGTGTCATTTTACCTTGTACCAAGTGAGAGTAATTTGATCAATCATGATATGCTCCAATTGAGTCCATTCAATGTCACTGCTAGTTTGTTCTTTATATACTTCTAATTGTTCTCCCAGTAATCCAACCTACAGTGCAAGAGATGGATGAAAAGGTTGACACGCATAAAGTGGCGTGTAATATACAATGTAAAATTCAAATAAGAAAATATTGATTATTGAAAGTATATAACATGAATAATAGGTAACCTGATATCCCCATGTATAATTGTTCAAATTAAGAGACTCTTGTTTACTACACTGAAGTTCTACATTGATTAAACCAGCAAATCTTCTTTCAAGAAATGCCCCTGAATCCTTTTTTAACCAAATCAAAAAATCTCAGACATAAATATTAAAAAATATTCTAATAAAGTACTACTTTAATTTTTGTATAAGCAAGCAAAGTAAATGTATTTGTTTTAAATTTAAACTAAATACATCTACTTGTTTGATTATATAAAAAGTCTTATATCACGAACTCTTAAAATACATACAGGAAGTCCAACCATAACGCTGAGAATAGAAATATTGTTTTTTCCTTCATTTAATGTAACAGGGAGCTCTAGTGTAAATGACTTCACATCATGATTTCCATGTGCCCCTCCTAGAAGATTTAATTACAATAAAGTCATGATCAATTAACCCCTCAAAGGTAATTAACTTCTTTAAAAACTTCAAACTTTGAATATGCGTGTGAAATTGTGCATTTATGTACCAATGTATGTGTCGTTCACAAAAGCATAAGCAACATGAGCAGCAGAATGAAGACGAAGCGTTGGTTCGCCGCAAGATAAATTATTTTCAAGTCTGTTCATAAAATTAATCACTTCAGATATTGATCCAAATTCATCACTAACATGATATATATATATATATATATATATATAAAATAAAATAAAAAGAAATAGATGATATATTTTTTTTGTTAGAAGTAAAATCAAATTATAACTAACCTAAGAGTATACCAAAGGTAATCAGAAATATCTTTGGTTGTATTCATTTGTTCAAGTAATGAGTTTGATCTTAGTGAGGTGTCATCAAATTTTGAAATGACATCTTGGTATTGTTTCCAATCATCCACTGAGCTGAAGTTTTGTCTTGAAGTTATGATTCTTATGTTGCTCGTTGTATTTACCTATATACATAAATATATATTATATATTAAAAAAGTACTAAAATGAAAGGGAAAATCACAAAATTAATGCGGTATATATATAATTGATTCTGATAAAGTTATAACTTACATTTGCAGTATTGAAAACCACATTTTGACAATCTGGTAAGATACTTATTGACTTGGGGAGCAATTCATGTGAACTATTGTGGAATTGGACAGTAACATTATTCCTTCTATCATTGTTTATAAGGAACGCAACACATTCTCCATTTTCTTCTTCAAAAACATAAGCCTGATCAAAATGAAACAAAAGCCTATGAATATTTGAATTGTAGTATGTTGAATATGGCTTATATTTGTTGATAAGTGGACATACACTCGAATGTAGCATGGTAGAACAAATGGAACTAAAAGTAACTGCAATGATCACTACGCTATTAAAGACACCGACACAATTGGTCAAACTCTGTGATAATTGTTGTGTTCTTATACGTTTATCTAAAGTATTAAGCGAAAATGAACCTGTTGGAGAAAGAAAATTTGAGAGCACTCACCTCCTGCATTTCACCTAAAGAAAAGTTCCTCTGCACTCCTTGTAATAAAGTGGTGGAGCAAGACTTGATTGCAGCATGTAACTCCTTGAGATGTCCCCACTTAGGTTGCCTGAACAAACCTAAAAACAATAATTGCAAGAGGTAGCAAAATAATTCATGTTAATTACATGCACTTGCCATTGAACAAAAAAAACTAATGTTATATACTAACCATATTCATCAAGTGGTGCTTGATCATAATAGGCTGTTATAATATAAGCAGAGCTTGTTCTTCCAAAGTTAGTTCCACCATGATACTAAGTTGAAAACAATGTTAATTAATTAGATGAGTATAGTGTAAGGTTGATTGAGACTATTGAAAATGATTTCTTAGAATGATGACACTTAAATATCTAGCAGAAATCTTCACTAGAACTTTTTTTATAAGATTAACTAGAACTTAATTGGTACATTATATCTGGGAATAAAATAAGCTTAACTTAACTATATTGTTATGGAAAGAGTTTCAAATTAAGGAAGAATATACCATATAGTAGTTGACAAAGCTTCCGTTTCTTGCAATAAAAAGAGTGACATGAAATGCAATGTCTTCAGCAGAGCGTATATATGGCACTCCACCATAAACTTGATAGCTTCAACCAGGAAAGAAAAAATAGGCTGGTAGTTAATTATATTGAATATAAATGCTAATTGCATTATATAGTGAAATTGTATGAATCAAGGAATAGAATCAATTATGAGTAAACAATAAAAATTAGTATGATTTTGTAGTCGCAAATGAATGTAGAGAATGAAAGAAGTTACAAAGATGTCCAATTCTCCGTCCACAAAGCAGGCTTATTGGGGGAGTTTGGTCCGGTAAAAGTTTCTCCACATCTCATACCATTGCATGCATTAATCTGCACCGATACAAAACCTGTGTATTAATTTACAATTTTTCTAGTAAGGTTTCACAAAAATTTCTTGGTAGGTCTTGTGTAGTACTCTTATAAGAGAACCATACACAAAACATTCGTGGTTTTGCCAAGATTTTAGTATCAGCATATTTTTCATTGTGTTTACTTTAATTTACAAACTTTAAATTTAGAAAAATAGATGCGGTCCTTTAATTTACGTGAGAATTTTGTGTTTTTTTTATGTCTTTCCTAATTTTAAACTAACAAAATTAAAATATCAAACTCTTTTAATTTTTTTCTATAAATTTTTGTAATGATTTTAGTAATCTTAATAACATAAATTTTCAATTAATTTTTATAAAAATAATTTAAACTAGAGAGAATTCAAGTAAAATACATATTATGTTCTTGAAATTAAATGTGAAATTATCCTAATTCAGATTAGAAAATCGAACAAAAATTTATTATGTTATTTTTTATATAATCGATAAGAAAATTTATAGTAAAATTTAAAAAAAATTCTAACTACAAATGATTAAATTGAGGTTATGACTATAAATAATTAACATTGTAGTGTTTAAAAACATAAATGGCTAACTTGTACAAAAAGAGTTAAATAATTAATATGATATTTTTGTGTAATTTAAAATGTATTTTGCTTTACATTTAATTTTTTGTTTTAAAAGAAACAGTAAATGTTACCATAATTAACTCACATAATTAAGAAATTCAAATTCAAATTCAAAACAAGACATTCAACCTAACAATATCGACATTTATTAGTTGAGCTCATACTTAATAGAATTTGTAAAATATTAATATTAAACATGAAAAAGATAAAAACAAAAATAAATTTCGTATTAGTCAAAATAAAAAATTATGATAATAAATATAATAAAACTTATATATCTAGATTAGAACGATATCCCTTGCCAAAGTATCTAGAAACTATTATCTGAAATATAGTTAATTAGAAATGATGTACACGTTAATAACAAGAAGTTTTGTTTTGTATGATATGTCACAAGTTAGGAAGATTTTTTTTCTGCAAAGTTAGCAGCAAAATTTAGGTGAAAAGTGATCAGAGGTCGATAGTAGTATTATATGTATGATTAATAAATTGAAGGACTGAAATAAATATAAAAAGCTATATGTTACAAAGACATAATAAAATCACTAATCTAAAATTTTGATATATTAATTTATAAATAAACTAGTGAGATGGGCTGAGTGGAACTGACCACAGGATCAGGAGCATCGGTTTGCTTGCACATAACCCACGGCACGCCAGTATTAAGGCCCACTGCCATTTTTGCAGCCCATTCAACATACTGCGATCCTGCGACCCCGAATGCCTTTTCGATGTTTTGATATTCATTCTCAATCTATATATTATATTATTATTAGACACACAATTAGCCATTCGAATCAATGGTGGGGGAAATGATGAAATTATAAACTAAATTGGAATCATATAATAATTGTATACCTGTGACAATATAATTGGGCCTCCTTGCGAAGCATATAAACCCTCTTCTTTCATCATGTTCACGATTTTTGTTGTAAAATTTTGCATGTAGAACTAAACATTGGAATATATATATATGTGAAAGAGGGATGTAAGATAAATTACACGAACACATTAGAATTATTGTTATGTAACAACAGTACACAACAAGTTTGGCAAAAATGTACCTTGAAAGGCTTATTGTCCGTTCGGTAGACAATGCCAGGGACATCGTGTAGCCAAAATGGGAATCCCCTTCATTATGAGTTACGAGTTAGAAAGAAATGCCAATGTTGGCTTAATAATAATTGGAAATAACATTTACATTTTTTGTTTATAAAGTTGATGTGGTGAAAGTAAAAGTACCGACCCGTATGTCCATTCACTCTCGATGAAAGGTCCAATCCTGAGACAAACATACAATCCTTGAGCTTGGATTTCCTTTATGAATCTCACCAAGTCATATCTGCCGCTGAAATCATACTGTTCTTCTATTTATGTATTATTTACACCGTAATTTAATACTTCAGATACCCAATAGTAATCTATTAAATAAATAAATATTTTCATTTTTTTTACGTTAGATTGTTTAGAACGGAGTGGCGCACCTTGGCGGGTTGGGGCTCATGAAGATTCCAAAACACATAAGTCTGAATAACATCCAAACCACCTTGTTTTGCTTTCGCTATCAAATTTGGCCACATCTGCAACAACGTTTCAATTCGTTACCATCTTGTCATTTTCATTCTTTTTCTTCACATTTTTCCTTTTAAGCAATTCTGATGCACAACTCCAACCGTAAAGTCTACTCGTGACAAATTTACTCATCATTACTTGTTTTTTTCCCAAAAATGCACCATCTGCCACACTTCTATTTTATTTTATTTAAATAAAAAATTAATTGGAGATGCATGAATACTAATTATATTTTTTAGCCAACCCAAAAATTTGAGAAAGAAATTCCTCTGTCATGCAATTCATACCCGTGATGCAAATGCAATAGTAAAGTTAAAATATTACAGCTGTAAACAGTTTGTGGTTCAAAAAGGAATTGTATTAATTATCATTGTTGGCAACAAGAACTGCGGATTTTTGTGATCGTCGGTATATTAATTAAACTCAAATTAAAAAGGGATATATTCAAAAATATTGTAAAGGTTTTAAAAACAATAAAATTAGGACATTTAGGGAGCGGTAGATGATATGATTTATCATAAAATTCAAAAATTGGAACAAAATTGAAATACTTAAAGTTGTGATGGTACTAATTAATCTTTCACTCTTTTTTCTAATGATTTTTTTTCTTATTTGTTTACAAAAAATTAAATAAAAAAAACTTACACATTTGAACATAATGTAATACAGGGAGCTTAGTAGAACCTTACCTACCAGGAAACGCAAAGAAAGTATGAGATTTTGTTTCGATCACAAACTGATTTTACTTTACACTCACTGCTTATATACTTTCTGTGTTTCTAACGCCAAATGCTAACTAATTAATAATACAAAAAATGTGCCTTCATAATAATTAAGTTACACATTGATAAATAAAGCCTTTAGGAAATGTAGTAATTGTAGATGAAAACATGCAGCAAGGAAGGCACTTAATTTAATTAACTTCAAATGTGATTATAGATCACATTCAATTAGGAATAAATTAAATCAGAGAGTAGTGATTTAATAACCTGAGGGGTGCTGCGGGGGTAATGAATAGAACCAGAGAAGAGAATATTTCTGTGGCCATTGATGATAAGAGATCTTCCATCGTATGTAACTTCTTCTTCTTTAACTCCAAAACTTAATGTTTTCAATGATACCAAAAAAACCACCAAAACCACCCATTTTTTCATCTCCACCAATTAACTCACCTAGCTCTTTTTTTTTTAATAAATATATTTCTTTATATTCCTTTCTGACCCTCTGAATTATGTAATATGTATACGCGGCAAGTACGAAACCTTTTATAATGGTGCGCTGCAAGAAAAAAGAGAGAATTCTTGTATACATATGACAAAATGTGGGTCCTGATAGTAAATATAAGTTAAAATTAATCTAAAATTTAAATAATTTAAAAAATAATTAAATAAAAAAAGCTGATATGTTATTAAATAATTAAATGTTGGACATTATTATATTTATAATATTCAACAAAACTCTCCGTTGTTAGTAAAAAAAAAAACAAATGAAAGAAAAGGGAAGAGGGGCTAGTTAGAGGGAAACATGCGATGTGTGAGTCACAGTTGAAGTGGGTGGGACTAATTTTTCTTTTTCTTTTCATTGTGTGTGCCACCAAATTTTGTAGTATTTCTTATTCGGCGATTATACTTGCCAACAACAGAACAGACACGAGGAATAGTTGCAACAATTCCTTAGGAACAAACGCTAACTAATACTATTTTCATCATATCATACATTATATGAAAATGGATCGTCTCCCAAAATCACATTCTCCACTCTATCTCTCTCATCGCTTCTTTTTTTAAATATTGAAGAGTACACTCCACCGCATTCACTGTTCACATTATAACTGATCGCCCTAATTTTAATATAATAGAAGTGTTAAAATTAATGGAAATAAATAATAGTTTAGATGAATGATCAGATCACTCGGTGATTTCTCTAACGTTCTAAAGGGATTATTGAGGAAGGGATTTTAGCATAAATTGTACATAAGCAATGGAAAATTGATTTAGATTGCTTTGTGGTCAATTATTGTCAAATAAGGTTGGGTCTCATTTTTAAAAGTTAGATCAAACAAGGAGAGTATCCAAACATGTATATATATATATATATATATAATTAGGAATTTTGCACTGTGAGACTCAAATATAACTTTAATAACCAATTTCACATGTAGCATAGACATATCACACACGTCTCATAAAATTCAATTTTGATATTATATTAAATTAACTTAGATCTCACACTCCTAAAAATTAAGTAGCTCAAAAGATGAAATTGTCAATGTAGTCATGGTAAATTAGGAGTAGTTTAATTTTTTTTCAATTGTTTCTAAGATTTTAACTATATTCAAAGAGGAAACTCCAAAAATTAATGTTAATTTCAAGAAATCAAAATAATATAAATCTAAATCTAAAAAATAAATCTTAAATTTATTTTTTTGTACAAACTTTTATTATAATATATTTAGTGTATCTACAAATTTTCATAGCATTTGAATAAAGTCTCGGTTTATTTTGATTTTATAGAGTCTAAAATTGTTAATAAAAAAATATATAAAGACTAAAAATAAAATTTGAAAATTTTACATAATTAAAAAATAAAAACATACTATTATTGATTAATTATTGTATACTATTTAATCTTTTCTTTCTTGTAAAAAAAATACTTATTATAGATTCCACTGAAAATTAAAAATTTCTCTTCTAATGTCTAAAGCCAATTAACCTAGTGGTGGAAAATAATTAACTTAACTCTAACGATTTAATTTAATAGTAAAAAAAAATGTATTAAATCTATCAATCCAGATTTTCTTGTTGAATCTTAGATGAAGTAATCACTTCCTTGCCTTTAATAGCACTGTTGAATGCAGCACTAAATCTATAAGATAATAATGATAAGTCATATAGAAGTCAAATTATACGTTTAATTTAAGGGATTTGCATTTTTTCATTTTTCTTCTCTGTTCTTTTTCTCTCATGTTAAGATATAGATAGACATAATTTTTTTTTAATGACTTTATACTCAAAATAAAAATAAGTAAACAATTATTTTTTTTATTTCTCTTCTAGCATGTCGGAGTAAAAGAAGAAAGAAAAATGAGATGATTTAAATTCTAATTAAATAACGATTCTAATGAGTGGTAAATTGTTCTTAAATAAGATTGTGTTTGTGGGTTTGTTTCGGTAGATAAAAATTTTATAAATGTTTATAAAATTAAATTAAATGATATTGAAATATTGTATAATTATTTGTTATATTTTTTTTAATCTCAAATATATACTAAAATATAAATTTAACCTTTCAAATCTCTCTCCTAAAACCTTCTAAAATATAAGTCTCAAATTAAATATACTCATAAGTATTTCGTATATGGTAGGAGTATTTTTGTAAAAAAAAAAAATTGAATTAATTGATAGAAGTGTTTTGATATAATTGATTAAATTTTTATAATAGAACCGGTTTAATCGATAGAAATGCTTTGTGAATTCCCATGGAGTAGTTTTTTTTTCAATTTCTTTTTTTTTTTGTTACCAAAAAAATATGTTTCGACATAAATAAATAAAAAAAGTGAAAAACAAAAAATAACATTTAATTTTAAAAATAAATTGATCAAAATAATGGCTTATGTTAAGCTCGGTTCTTTAGCAATTTTCTAGCTTGCCATGTTTTGTATGTATTTCAATTTTTAGCATATTTTTCACTAATATATACTTTGCATCAAAGGTCTGGTTGTCTATTGTAATTACTATAATTTAAAAAATATATAATTATAAACAAAAAATTAAAAAAGTTACTAAAAGTACTTTTCTATTTGAAATAATTTTTTGAGAACCTATTAAAAATACGTTTGCAAATTTGAGGAATTGAACTTTTCTTTTTTATAAAAAATGGGGGGTAATTTTAGATTTTTGAAGAATTTATGGAAGTTGAGATATACTAGTTATGGATATGGGTTAAAATTTTGTAGTACTCTTTACACCTCACTCTGAATTTATGATGAGTCTGATCCCAAGCCGAAGTTAAATTTGGGCCATGGGCCGTCATAGACATTTAATATACGAAAATTTCTTCTCTCATATTAAAGTATTTTCAAAAGACTCATAGAATGCACTAGAGATTGTACACTACAGACATTAATAATAAGTTGAAGTCAATGTTGGCAGCTATTAGGACCGACGAAGAAGCTTCACAGAAAATGACACATTTAATATGTTCATTTCACTTGGACCTGCTCCTAGTCGCTACATCCTTCCTTGATTCACTCTTGATAGGGATAGGGACAGGGATGTTCCTTAACTTATTCTTATTTTCATATTATAAAAATAATCAGAGTAAGTACCGTCTAAAATGTTTTATTTGACAATGTTTACAGGAAATAATGGTTATGAAAATACCATCTCCTTTTACTTTTAGTAGATTTTATTCAATAAATTGTATTAGGAAAATTAAGTCATTAAAATATAGAAGTAAAAAGTATAAAACATAAAAATATCAGTGATAAAAAGTTACATGTGAAACTCGTTTAACAATTTTTTTAGTGTTAATTTACAAAAATTGAATGTTTATCAATGATTAACATTAAAATATTATTAAATAGTGATGTGTATTGTAGAATTTATTTGAACATCTAAATGAAAGAACTCTATTGTCCGTGTAATATTACTTTAAATGAGATTCGTAATAAGAAAGAGAAACCTATAATAAGACTACTTTTACAAGTGAGGCTAAAATAACATTCTTAATGTCCAAGTAACCGCACGTATCAAATAAATATTCCAATAACACTAGGATCAGACAAATCATTTTATAAAGTAGCATGGAGTTCGACATTTTGTTTTTTATATCAATAGTATTAATGAGGTTAGAGCTCAACTCATCAAATTATTTAAATTTCGTTTTACTACTTTAATATTAATTAATAGTTTGAAATTTAACTACTTTCAACATCTTTTTAATTGTATTAATTTTATAATACAAAACGATTTTAATTTTTTTATAATACAATTATAAAATAATCATTAATTTTATCATTATTAAAAATAATTAAAGAAAACTACAAGAATAGTATTTTATGGATTTCATTTTGTAATTAGAATATTTATAAGAGTTTAATTGTTATGTATTGTGTTTGTAAAAAATTTTACAAGGTTAACTCGTCACAACTATTCATTAATATAATTTTAAAGAATAATTATAATAAATGTCAAATATTTTTCAAAATTTAAGTATTTGAATGAATAACAATATAATGAATTTTCACACTTACAAATTACAATATAATTTAAATATTATTTAGAATAAATTACAATATAATGAATAAATATTTTTTACAACGACATGTAAAAAATGATTATTAGAATTGTTATCATAAAAAAGTTATTTTTAATAATTAATACCACAAAGTTATAATTGTTAGACAACAATAA
This sequence comes from Cicer arietinum, assembly GCF_000331145.2. Taxonomy (NCBI): domain Eukaryota; kingdom Viridiplantae; phylum Streptophyta; class Magnoliopsida; order Fabales; family Fabaceae; genus Cicer; species Cicer arietinum. Next base: position 70,471,933 of record NC_021164.2, read on the forward strand.
AATAAAATTTTGATTTAATTATTTTGCAAGTCTTTAAACTATTTGAGAATTTTTTACAACCGTCAAAATAATCAAAACCAAAAATGTCAACGGGGATTTTCACTTTTTCTATCCTTGTCATTTTAATTTCTTGTTGAACATTCACTCTGTCCTTTCACTTCCAACAACATTATTACCATCGGTCGAAGTAGTTGTTACAATACAACATAAAATACATGAAAGTAAAAAATTAAAGATATCAAATATCGGTCATTGAAAAAAGTTAAAACAAAATAAATGAGGAAAATCTTATTCATGTATAAAGTTGGCAATAAATTATCTCCATACCGGACTATAATAATCCTCTTTGCAAAAGATAACAGTTCAAGCATGCCTACATGGCAGTCCAAGTGCCGTTACCACAATTCAAGTCAATCGTAAATTTCTGAGTAATATGCTCTACCTCAAATTTGTCAACAACGAGACAACATAGAACATGAAACTCAAACAAAAAAGCAGGTTTGGTCAGACACAACATAAATAGTTAGACAACAAGCATAAATAATCGCACAATTGAAAGCTTTATCACACACCATTGATGTTGTGGAGCAAGAATCAGTGTCACATGAAGGTGTAGGTGCACTAGCACATAGTGGTATCGTCATGCGTAGGTTTAGTGTCTTGTAATTAGGATTCTGTAAAATATATTAATTAGACTATATTTATAAATTAAACTGTACTGTATTAAAAAAATTAAACAATTTAAATGATTTATGAATTAAACTGTATATTTAGAATTAATTAATTAATTAAATTTAATTCAAAAATCAATTTAACAATTTAAAATATTTTTTAACTTCAATTCAGATTTTTTTCTTATAAAATTTTTGAAATTTGTTTTTATCGAAAAAAATATAGAAAATATTAAAAATTTATTTTCCAAAAAAAATAAAAAGAAAATTTAAATCATTTTCTTTTTGGAAAATTTTTGAGAAAAAAATCAAAACTATTTTTTCTTGAAATTCGTTTTTTTTTTTTTAAATAATTGAAACTTTTTTTATCGAGAAATTTTTTATATCTATCTTTCTCAAAAATAAATTCTCGAAAATTTTTTGCCAAAAGAATTTTGAATTTTTTTTTCTAAAAATAATTTTAAAAAAATTATCAGAAATTTTTTACATCTACTTTTCAGGAGAAAAAATCTCAAAAAAAATTAATATTTTTTGCCAAAAGAATTTCATAATTCTTTTTCTGAAAAAACTAGCTCGAAATCAATTTTAACTAAAAGCTTGTTGAAAATATTAAACTGATTTATATTTACAAACCGCTTTAAAACTGCACTGAATTTAATTTAAAAAAATAATTTTAAAAAATTGTACCAAACCATTAATGTGATTCAATGCGGTTAATTTTTGTACCAAGAGGAAAAGACATATTGAATCTTGTTTTCTTGTTAGGGAGAAGAGTCAGTTATTTTTATTATAAATTGGCATCTAGAATTTATTTTTTTAAATAATATTATGTGAATCAAAGACATTTATTAAATTATTATTATTTTTTATGAAAATCTTGCATTTATTATTTTGTAAATTTAAAAAGTAATATTTTTTATATTAAACATTTTAATTATTTGTTTTTTTAACAAGTGTCTTCTAATTCAAATAATAATAATGTAAAAATTAAGTAGATGACATGTGATAAAAGAGTCAACGTTGACTAATCATAAAGACTTAGTTGAAATAATTATATTAGTTCAAAGATCTAATTATAACTTTTTTAGTTCATAGATCTATTTCAAAAATTAAATAATTCAGGAAGGAATCTTCAGAGTAATTAAACCTTTTTTTTATTGAGAATTGATAAAATTTTAAAAATAATTACAATATTCAATAAAATAAACGAGTATAGTCATATTAAAAAAATTACTGGCCCGGTGAGTTTGGGTAAGAACGTATTGAGGTCTCCATCTAAAACATAGTTTGTGTCTACGTTAACTTTGACGAAGAAACTCCACTTTGACTGTGTGCATGTGCGGTTTCGAATTTTTCTGAATTCAAAGTTTAAGATAGGACAAAGATGGTGTGTTGATATCTGGTCTTACAAGTGGAATTATTTTGTTTTTTTATTATAGTAATCATTATAAATTTAATATATATAGACAAGGATGAGGACCTAAAAACGGAGGCATATGCAAAATCCGGCCAGGTCTATTGTAACACCTACCATCACCGTACACTAATCCCTAACTTTGAACACAACTAGCTTGAATGTGAACTCGTTTTCGTTCAAAGCATATTTCCTCGTCAAAGTTAGGGAAATCTATAGTCGAGACAGTAGATATGCAAAGGAGAATCAAGAAGGAGGGAGAAACTTATAGGATTGGGAGAGAAATAAATTGAATTCATAATTCGAATAAAAGATTAGTATTTTCCTTAAGATTGATGTGCAAGTAAGAGATACACTAATTAAGTTAATCAACTCATGTTTAGAACTCAACTTGAAATGTTATATATATAAAAACAACTTGAAGAAAATAAATTTATCCTTTAATAGAAGGTCGCATCCTGGAGATGCGACCATCTGCTATATTTTTGTTGTTGGTGTCATTTTATAAATAATTTTATTAATTATGTTAATTATTATTTAATAAATTTTAAATAATTAAAATATTTAAAAATTCAAAAAATTATTAATAATTAATAATAATAATAATAATTTTAATAATATTATAAATTTTAATAATAATAGTAAAGTAAATTATATTAATAAAATAAAATTAATTAAATTGAACGAACAAAATACATTAAATTAAAGAAAAAAATACAATAAATTGAAGAAAAAATACCACAAAGTGAAGAAAAAAAATTCATCAAATTCATATTTTATTATTATTATTATTATTATTATTTATTGGATAAAAAAATAAAACATAGGAGAAAGTTATGTCAAAACAAATAAAAGAAAGTTGTTATAATAACTGTCAAAACAAATAACGTTTCCTCACTGTTTTACCAATAAAATAACAACTTATTTTTTTAACAACTCCCTTTTGTTTAACTGCATTATTTTTCCCCATGTAACGTATTTTATTTTATTAATAGTATTTTGATATTTTTAATTTACTAAATAATTAATAACTCAATTGTTAACAAAATAATATTAAATATTAATTTAACTCCAAAATAGGATTAGGTTGTCAAAATAATATAGCATGTTAGTTATTTTCTACATCTACTCAAATACGTTAACTTTGATATTTTGTTTGATTTTATTACTAAAACTTTATATTTTTTAAATATTATTATTATTATTTAATTACATTAACAATATTAATCTCTGTAAGTGTACATATAATATACTTATATACACAATAAAAAAGATTTAAGTTATATAATTATAGATGAATTTAAAAGGATTAATTGAATATTAATATTGCCATAAATAACAATAACAATAAAAATTACTATATGGTTAAGAAAAAAAAACTATTTGGCATTTGTTGAGTATAAACGCAACAACAAATTATTTAAACTATTTAAATTCATGTCATTTTGTCATATTTAATTATTTTTTAAATAACTTAAATTTAAAATTAATTCTACCTTAAGGATATGGTGGTACCCACATTTTGTCATGGATGATGGGCATACCTAATAATTCTCCTAAATAAAATAAAAGTAGTATAGAAGTCAAAGGATTTCGAAAGGGGTGTGATTATTTACAACTTTAAAAAATGGCCAAACTGAAAAGTAAAAGACAAAACTTGATTGAAGGAATTAAAAAGATCGAAATGCAATTTCAATTCTAATCCATATAATATATCTTTTGGTGCCATAATCACTGTCCCTACTTGTCGATATTTTTTTTTTGGAAGGTAACATCCAGGTAGCTTCCACATTAGACCTAAGTTCTTATCCACACAAGACTACAACATAGGCCTGAATCATTCATAAAAAAAATAATAATAATAAAAAATGTTCCGAGTCACCTTAATTTATGTGAACAAAAACTAAAAAAGTCGCAAACCATGCAAAACAATTTGAACGGACGACGTAGTTTGAGAAATTTATCCAATTTCATGACTACATACATGTCTGTGCTTATTGGTCGTAGTAGGTATTTTTTAATATTGGTGTTGTTACTTATGGCAAAAAAAAGCAATAGAGCCTAAAAGATACTTTAGTTTTGTTCAATGTGATTGTTGTGCTTGGAAAGTATGTTCTTCACGGTTAGGACTTTGGATCAATATCGACCAAATTACACAAGCTTTAACTTTTATAATTCTACGGTGAAACTATGAAAAGTGAGAAATAAGATTTAAACGTGATCCAAGCATGTTATTTATTTATGGGTTGTTTATTTTCTTATTAATATTGAGCCGTTTTCTTTTTACTACTTTCGACATTCTTTTTCTTAATTGTTGTTTTTGAATCTTTTTATATAAATCAGTTTAGCTATTAAATTTTGTTACTTTTTATTTTTATTTTTATTATTATTATTATTATTATTATTATTATTATTATTATTATTATTATTCTTTATCTTATAGTGCTCTTAATCATGTCACGTCCTTTTCTTTTTATGCAATAAATAATAAAAATACTATTGATAAATTAATAATTAATATTGTATTGAATTTTAAAATAAATAGATATAAATTTTCTTTAAAATACGATATTTTTTTAAAAAAACCGAGAGAATACTTGTTTAGATATTATAAAAATACAATAGATCAACATATCACCAAAAATCATGAGACTTGTTCATCGAGTACACTCTAGTTGACATTTTTTGAGTGCATTCTCAACGAGTGCTCTAACACGAAACTTAAGATTATTTTTTTTAAAGACTTAAATGCTATTTTAAATTTTAATCTTTTTATTTTATTCAAAATTAACTTAGACCTTTTATTTTTAAAATTGAGTTTTTAGTCCTCTGTTCTACAATTTATGTGATTTTGTTGGTCCCTTTTATTTTTCATGATATAGCTTGTTCATTAATGATGTAATAATTATGTAGTACAATTGAATTGGATAAAATAAAATTGTGTTTACCTTTATTGTATTTTTCTTTCCAAATTTCGCTTATGCGGTTACTAAAAAATGGCGCTTGTAAATATTTGACAAATAAAAAATAATAAGATTGATTCAATTTCATTTAATTGTACAATATTATTGTCACATTAGAAATATGGAGACTAAATGCTAAAACAAAATCCAAAATTTCAATTTTTTAAATAGGAATATTAAAAGTTAATTTTGAGAAAAATAAATATATTGGAAATACATTAAAGCCTTTTATTTACTGTAATGTTATATATTTCTCCTACAGAAAATTATATTTAAAAAAAAAATATTCAGAAACTGATTAAACATCCACGTAAAACATGTGATGGATTATTAAACATTGCTTAGGCTTATGTCACTGTCAATAACCAATAGTTAGTGATCATTCTTAATTATCCGGGGAGGAAAAATATTTTTCTTTAACTTATTTTATTCCAAATTATTGAGATTAGGAGAGGATGGAAATTAGTGGACCTTATAAATTTCCCACGATACTAATTATTCGCAATTCCACATTAATAAACCATGTCGAGGTGAATATTCAATTAATTGATTGATGTGACAAAGGCAATGAGACTTCTCATATTTGCAATAAGATAATGGTTTTTTGACGGATGCAATAAGATAATGCTGAAAAACAAACTTGGGTGTTAGAAATTAGAATATTATTCAATTTCTTGCATCACAAGAAATCATGCAAGAGGGGTTGGTGGTTTACAGATGACCTAAAATCCTAAAACCCACCTAGACGTAAACCATGACGCTGGTTTGCGTACGTATGCGCCAATAACTTGACGTGCTTAAAATATAGGGATACTTATGGGTTCTATTTTCTTTCATATTTTGAAGAAAAAATTTTCATTTAGATATTTGATTCATTCTTATAAGTTCAGATGTTTTTCATTTTTAATCTGTTAATTTTTTTTCTTCAATTCAATTTAAAAATCATCTTTATTATTAGTTATTGTTAAAAATAAGTTTATTTGTTAGATGGATGCGTGACATGACAGTTTGATAGATGATTATTATTAATTAAATAAAATAAATTAAATAACTAAAAAAATACAATTAAATAATTATATTTAAATTGATTAAAAATAAAATAAAATTAAGTTAAAAGTATTATATTTTAGTCATTCCATCCTTAAATTAACCACGACAAAAGAATTAATGGCAAGTGGCCCATGACATATCTGCTCCAAATTTTTAAGATTATGAATTAGTAGAGTTTTCGAAACATGAACCTGGTCCATCGATCCAAGTACAAATTATCAACCCCTTCAATTAGTATTTTAATCATGTGCTCCAAATGTATGTTTGTACCAAGTTTGAGCATCATTGTTTTCAAGATACCACTCTCGTACATTTTCAAGGGCTATTTTATATTTTTGTAGTTTCTCAAACATCGATCTAGGTGCTTGACAAAATCTAAGCATCATGAATTTGCAATTCTAGAATTGTTGGATTGGGTGTGATGATGGTGGTGTGATATTAATGGTATGGTAATGTTGATGCGATGATAGAGAAAGAAGGTGAAAACAAAGAATTAAAATCCTAATCCACAAATTTAGTTTTTGATTTTGGATGGAGAGACTAAAAGATAACATTTTCAATTTAATTTAATTTCTTTTAAATTAATTTAATTATTTAATTATGTTTTTATAATTATTTAATTATTTCATTTAATTAATAATAATCAACCATCAAACTCACTCTCACGTCACTCATCCGTTTGCTACATATGTTTTTTTTAACAACAACTAATAGCAGATATGATTTTAAAATTAAATTGAACTTACATAGTTTAAATTGAAAAATAAAATCTTACATAGATAAACTTACAAGGACAAATCAAATATTTAAGACAAAAAACTTCATTTAATATGAAATTTGAAGTTAAATAACATTAAGTTAAATAAATTCAAAAATAAAATAACTTGAATATAAATATCGTTTTGAAAGAAATCGATAAAATTTAAAATTTACTGAAGTAATGAAACGTCCACAAGAAAATAAAGGTTTGATGGATTAAAATTCGTAAATCTTAAAGAAATTAAATGTATACAAGACATGCTTAGTTTCTGGCATGCTTGAATTCATTTAGGCTAGGAGTAGGTTCGTACTTAAGTATACAACCTCTAAATCTATTAAAAATTTGTATTTATAGACAAAATAAATTATGTAATTGGTCTCTTAGTGATAACCCACATTTATGATATTTACTTACAAAAATTAAGTGATTTTGTTAGAGGCAAAAGTCTTAGTAAAAACTAAAAATTATGGCAATACATTATTTTAAAGGGTCGAAATGAACCCTAGCTATAACACCGGTCGAAAAGAAATACTAATGACTAAAGTACTCACAAAACATTTTTGTTTTTTTTTTTTTATATACAAAAAATGAAAATCGTACCTGAAAAACCTAAAGTTTGACGCTCGTAACGTACTTAGTGTTAAACCCCTTACTCATTTAAATTCTTAGAACTTTTTACATGGTTCATATCCTACTAAATTCACATGTCATAATATTTTTCACAGCTATGTTCATCACTATCTCACCTATTACACAATTCTAACGGCTAAGACTCTCATAGGACTAAGACCCTCACTAAAATGATCTCAAAAGTGAATAATTAATAAATTATTTTATATTAAATTCATATTAAAAGAATTACATTATTTATTTTATTGATCAAAATTATAATGAAAATTAAATTAAATTTAATCATATAAATTTATTTTGGTAAAAACTTAATTATGAATTTATTATAAATATAATTGAATAATTATAAATTGTTATATTAAATTATTTATGTAATTAAATAAATTATTTTAAATTTATATATAATTTAATAGATATTCATTTTTATTATATTTGCAATATTTTCATTTTCATTAAAAAGTAAAATAAAATTTAAATTATTTAAATTATTTGTAATATAATTTATATTTAAATTATAATTAAATTATTTAAAACGATTAATAAAATATAAATAAATTTAAAAATAAAAAAATAATAAAACATTATATTAAGTATAACAATATTATTTCAAATTAATATTATCGTTCCTAAAATACAAATAAAAATTCAAAATAAATAATATATATACAAAAAAATGCACATATATTAAATAAAAAAAATGAAATACCAATGAAATATTTTCAAATATACAAATTAACATATTTTCCAAAAGTACACAATAAATATACTAACATATTTTAAATGTTAAAACATTTGCTCTAAAAATTCAACAGATATATTATTTCACCAAAAATAACTCAACAAATATTAAATGTTCATAACAATGCACAATAAATACAATATACATTTTTTAATTCAAATTGAAATAAAAGATAAAAAAACAAACATCTAAAATTTTAATTTTCACATTTTTATATAAAAAATACATTTTAGAATATGAAAAACAATATACCAATTAACAAAAATAAAAATACAAATCACATTTCACACATAACATTATTAATGTACATTGGGAATGTATTATTTAACTCGATAAAACTTTAATTCTAAACAATATATAAAAAGTCAGGTGTGACTTATCGTTTTCTCTTTTTCATCCAAATATTTCGACTATTTACTCACAAACTACATTAAACAAAAAAAAACACATACATATATAATAATAAAAAGCATAATGTAAAAAAAAAAATTCCATCTACGGGATTTAAAATTAAATTTTTGTATAAAGCTTGATATTTTTGTATAAAACATAAAATATCAAATTGTGACTTAAAATTAAAATAAAGGACCAAGTCGAAAAAAAAAAAGATAAAGGACTAAAACATTACCTGAAATTAAGTTAAGGGACCACAAATATAATTTAGTCTAAAATAAAAGAAATACACTTAATCGTTTAATTATTTATATTGGTAATTAATAATAATTTATTACGATAACTAATAATTAATTAGCTTCATGAACATTATAATGTGACAGATTAAAAAATTACTTTAGACAATTTAATAATTTAAAAAAATACCGAGACATATATCTTCCACTCCTCCTATTTGATTTTCTTTCGTTTTGATTGACTACCAAATACTAGAGTGTTAGGGTTAGTGATATGGTTAACATTGAAAGTTTTGAACACGAAGCAGAAGTTGATTGGGTAGCAAGAGGACCACGGGTCGACCAGACGGAACCATCGTGTCCTAAAGAAAACAATCGACCTGAACCTGCCCATTTACTCTTCTTCAACCCGACATTTTCAATTACAATCGTACGGCTTGCAAAAATAACGTAAGCAATGACAGAATCACCCAAATGCAAAACAGTCACACGGGCGTACAACCACTCAACCACTGCCACGTGGCGGCTGCGGTCACTTTTTATACTACTACGACCCTTATGTGTTGACTATAACTAATCAATAATCAAATTAAATGGATACGACCTCCAACATGGCAAAAACCCCACGTGTCTAAATTTACTATTTCACGCTACTATAAAATAAAACTCCTCTCTATCAAGTTTCAATTCGCAAAGCAGAGCAAAACACAACAACAACAAAAAAAACAACAACAGAAACTGTTTACACAGAAGAAACTCATGAAGGGTGAATTAGAGTTACCTCCTGGTTTCAGATTTCACCCCACCGATGAAGAATTGGTGAACCACTACTTGTGTAGGAAATGTGCTGGTCAATCAATCTCCGTTCCGGTAGTCAAAGAAATCGATTTGTACAAGTTTGATCCATGGCAGCTTCCGGAAATAGGTTTCCAAAGCGAGAAAGAATGGTACTTCTTCTCTCCAAGGGACAGGAAATACCCAAACGGTTCTCGGCCGAACCGGGCGGCCGGAAGCGGTTATTGGAAAGCTACCGGAGCCGATAAACCGATCGGGAAACCGAAGGCGATGGGGATTAAAAAAGCACTGGTGTTCTACGCTGGAAAAGCTCCCAAAGGAGTTAAAACTAATTGGATTATGCATGAATATCGTCTCGCTAATGTTGATAGATCAGCCGGCAAGAAAAACAACTTGAGGGTATGCAATTGCTAATCGCACCCCCACACTTTTAATTTTATTAACTATAAATTACACGTCAAGTGTTTAATAAAAAAATATATATATTTATCTGATTTTAGTTTGGTTTGCAATTTGCAATTTGCAGCTTGATGATTGGGTATTGTGTAGAATTTACAACAAGAAAGGGAAGATTGAAAAATACAACACGGTAACACCAAAGGTTGATAGTTTTTATGATCATGAAGAACATGAGAGGAAGCCAGAAATTGACAAGTTAGGGAATTATCAATTGTACATGGACTCGTCGGATTCAATTCCAAGGCTGCATACGGACTCGTGTAGCTCAGGTCACGTGGTTTCACCGGATGTCACGTGCGATAAAGAGGTGCAGAGTGAGGTTAAATGGAATGAATTTGGGTTACAGCTGGATGACGCGTTTGATTTTGAATTGAATTCTTTGTTGGATACTAGTAACCTTTCGTTGGATCTTGATGGCCCTTTTGGGACCAATTTTGAGTACCAAATGAACCACCTCTCGCCGTTACAGGACATGTTCATGTACCCAAACAAGCCATTTTGATTCTTTTTCTGAAAAGGGGAAAAGAAAAAAAATGAATTGCTTGGGTTTGTGGGGTTGCCTAATTTATTTATTTTTTGTAGGAAAAAAAATCATCATTAGTTTATGTATTTACACCTAACTATTGAATGTTGACCATTCACACATCGGTTTGGGTGGACAAGAATTTCCTACTATGACTATACGGTTGTACAATTGCTGCACACTACAACAGTTATAAAAAATCTAAAGTCTTGATTGGGTAAAGGTAAACTATTCTTATTCTCTGCTCTAGAGAGATCAGAGAATTGTGATTTTGGTTGACATGGACCATTTGGATTGGACTTAATTTGTGCAAAAAAGAAGAATTGTAAAAGGAGATAGATTCTGCAGTTTGTAAGTATAAAAAAATAATAAGTATTAGGATTATCTCCACTGGTTGTAGATTCAAATCTAATGGGCCATGTATTGGTGTGTCAATGTGTAGGTGCAAAATATTCTTGTTGTGTTGCTATTAGGAAAGCATTTTTTCATATATTTGTAATATACAACTTCTATTCTTTTTAATTCAATTCAAAGAGATGGAATGCATCTACATGGCCTAAGTTTGACACTTTATATTAGACTATTTATACGCTTTTATTTATGAATCCAGAACAGAAACAACGTTCAAAGAAAAAGACTTGCATTAATAACAGCTGCCAATGTACTACTAATAATTTTTTTTTACAGTTAACATTGCTCACAGAATTGTCGTGAAAATATAAATTTTCTAAAGTTGATAATGTTACTCTGTCCAGTTAATGTCCCCAAACTGAGTTTCCTATAATACAGATTTATTTATAAAAGTTACAGTTCTATAATGAGAAAAGTATACATTATTTGTCGAGACAAGAAAACATTATACTACTATTTTATGACTGAACGCGCAGTGATGATAAAGCTGATATTTTTAAATTATAACCTTTTTAATTTTGTCTAGCTTTTTATGGTACATGATTGTTATATTCAGAACAGCTGAGATATATCAAGTGGTTTTATAAATTAGTTTTCTATGGTCAAATATGATCAAATCTTAAAAAGTGGGGAAAGAAGTTGAACTAATAATATACCATTTTGTATGAAATTTACCAATCAATTATTGAATCAAAATATGCTTTTTATCTTTGCATCAACCTGCATTACACTCTTTGACTATTTAATTCCCCTTTCCAATTCTAAATTAAATCCTCAAAACCGTGCAATCAAACCAACATGATATCTTATATGACTTATAACTTTGTTAGTTGTAACCTTTATGGTTCTAACATTCCTGATCGAAGGCGTGTCTCAGTGTTCAACACGTGTCAGTGTCTAACACCGACACGACACCGACACATTGATTACATTTAATTAATTAATTTTCTCAAATGATTATAGGTGTCAATGTATCTGTGTCAGTATCCATGTTTCATAGGCTGTGACTAGTCAGTGTAGACCCTTATTCCACTTAGGCACTTACAAATATACTATGCACAAGGATATCTTTACAAACATATCAACATTCATTTGATACAACCATATATCCTATTCTATACAGTTGGATAGTAGCAGATATAAATTCAGTGGACTGAGGTATCTTTTGTAATCAAAAGCTGACATCTCTAGATTTTGGAACTCGGTTACAATCTGTCGGTGCCCAACCGATCAACTGCTTATCATTGTCAAATATCATCACTTTGTCTAGCATGGATATGTCTGCATAAACAACATGATGTCTTTAATAATGCGAAGTTTCATCAAGAGTTTTGGTGAAAAAATGATAAACAAAAAAGTGGACAAAAGCAATAAAATCGATACTATCCATTAACAAGAAGGAGCATCAGAAGAAAAGAGAGAGTAACACCATTCGTACCTCCGATTAGGTTAAGATCCCCCATTCCTACTTCAGATCCGTTAAGAATGCCCAAGCAAACATTTCCCATGTTCTGGAAGAACAATTTATCAGTATACACAAATGAAATGTATCAGTTACATGTGAAGTTATGATAGCATTACAAAAGTCAATCTTGATTCTTGAAGAAATAGATGATTAGTTGAGACTTGACTCACTGATATAATCAAATATGCTTCAGGAGGGATTTCAAATTGGGCTTTCATTCTCCCACTGCTTGGGAAACTAAATGCAATTGGCTTGAAGTATTTTCTGACTTCATATACACTTCTGAAAGGTCTTTTTCCATACCAACACATAGGGAGAGTTTGATCTTCAGGTGCTTCTTTTATGGGCTTTCCAGCTAATTCCTTCTTCAACTACATATAGAAATCGATAAAATGACACGTGTTAAGCAATGTATCAATATTTTCTTGTATTACCAAAGAAATAAACAATTCAAGATGACATTGATTTAATCATGGCAATGCATTATGCATTTTAAAATTGGAGGATATAGTGAAAATTGCTTTCAACTTACCCAAGAAACTAGTGCTTGATAAGCGTCAGAGTTGAAGTAAGTGTAAGAACTCCCGGTGTCAAAAACAGCAAAAAGATTTCCAAATCCGGTCCTCTTCCCTCCAAAGATGAGTTCAGCTGCCCCCGCTGAGTAATGTTTGCTGAGACAAATCACAAATTAGTATAGAAACAAGTATGAATATCGTTACAATAAATGTTGATCTGACTTGTGAAAATCTACTTACTAATCTCTTGATGACATTGGAGTCAAAGTCAATCGAGAAGAATCATAAACATCTCCAAAGAAGATGTATCCTCCTCCTTGTGCACTCAAACAGTGTCCGACGACATTTCTCACCAAACCCTGACTATTTAGTTGTGATATCAAGCTGGATTTACCCCTGCCAAGGCCAAGCATTCCATCTACGGGATGGTAGGAAGAATCTGGAAAAATCTGATCATATCCACATCTGCAGAAAGTAACCAAAAAGAATAGTATTAGATAACAAAATTTTCACTTCTTAATAAAAGAGTATGTAGCTAAAAATTAGACAGAACATAAACATAGACTAAGGAAGTGAAAGTGGTTTGAGGTTGTAAAGCATTACAGGTAGCAAAGGATGAAAGAGTTACTAACCCAAGTGCCATACGAACTTTAAGTTGCACTCCGTTTGTAAAATTGAGAACATAGGCATCATTGACAAGTACACCAAGGGATGAGTAGTGATCTGCATACTCAACTTCATAGTCACATTGATGCTGGACTTCACAGTCATAGTTATCTGTCTGGTGCACGGATGCACAAAGGGAATCCCTGCAGGGTACTAAGTCATTGCTAGGCCTGTAAAGCGGGTGTGGTGTCTGAAAACATAAGCAACAAATATTGAAAAGTTAGTTTTCATAGGAGTTTTTTATCAAACAGATGTTGGATTATTATATTCAAAACTAGCAGAGTCTTATGGTAATGAATGCGGAAGGTTTTATATCTTGTGTGGGCTTGCTATGATGGATAACTGAGTTCATTCATCTAACACAATTAAATGAGAGACCCCTATCTCTATCCATTATATGGTATAGTTGCTCCATTGAGAGTACACATATTCTACCACTAGTGGAAAAAATATAGTTGGCAGATTACTCATCATGGACTTATTGTCTTCCGCATACAGGCGTGGGAATAGATCAGATTAGGTTTTAAAAGGTTTGAATTAACTTTTTAGGTTTGAGTCTGACCTAAGATCTATCATAGACATTTTTTCGACTTGACCTGACCAATTTAAAAGTCTGTTTGTCCTGACCAATTTAAAAGTCTATTTTCCATTAAAACATTTAAATAATACATTTTACATATTTTTAAATAGACTAAACTAAACCTTTATATATAAGGAAAGGTAATAAAATAATAAATATAAGGAAAACTAATAAAATTATATTTTTTTTACTCACAAATAATTGTGTTAATAAGTAATAATATATATATATATATATATATATATATATGATGCCTAATAGACATTTTTTATAAGTTTAAATTTGAGTTATTTAAATTAATAGGCTTTAAAAAAGTCTGAGCATAAATTTTTATTAAAGACTCCGACGACCCGCCTAACTTATTTCCATGTCTATCTGCATGTATGCAAGTGATCCAAATTTTTGATCTGAATAACAATTGATGTTACAATTTAGGATTAGATATAGATTGATTTTGTAGTTTTGAGCAGATTCTATACATATATCTATGTGGTCTAGCTTCCAATCTCATTTCAAGAAAAAGGCACAATTCAAAGTTGTTAATTTGGCCGGTGAGTTTTGAATATCGGCAATGAGTAGAGTGAGTACCTGAGAGCAACGAGAACAAGGTGCATCACATTGAAGCCATGTTAGGTCACTACCGGTGTCAATATCAAGAAAATATGGCCTTGGTGGTTGCCCAATGTTGAGAGTCACATTATAAAACCTGTATATATTATAAGTAAAGTTGATTTGCATTAGAGGACACTTACAGCATGTTTCAATTCACGACGTTAAATTCGCGGAATCACAGCTTATGTGATTTTCACAAAAACTATGTTTTAGAGTTTTAACAAAATTACTTACTGTAACAGTGTGATTTTGTTAAACTTACCGTGAATACAAACCTAACCTACACTTAAGCACTTGATATGTTTTTATATATTAAAAAAAATGAGTTTGAATATTAATGAGATAAAGAAAAACATGATTATGGAAGATTTGGAATGGAATATTTTTATTTATTCAAAGAAGAAATTAAGGAGAGGGTCCAAATAGAAATACTTTAATTGGATATTTTGAAATGAACCGACAGAATGGAATGAAGTGAAAATATTTGTTCTATTGTTTGGATATTTTAAGATGAAATAAATAATAAAAAGTGATTTTATCTGGTATCTCTCAAATTGGAATAAAAGTGAAGCTAAGCCTTCGAATTGGTCCACCCCATACCATGAATCCAAAGAAAAGGCATTATTAAAAAACAACTAAAAAGAAAGGCATAAAGGTGAAAAAACTGAAGGAAACAAAAACAAAGAGAATGTAAACAAAGTAATTTCCTTTTACGTACCCAACAGGGTAAACATTCCCGTGAACCGGGAACACGACGGATGAGCCAGAACGAAAACGGTTTAACAATGAAGGTAAAGGTGATGATGAAGATGACGAGGGTTGTTGATTTGCACTTGAACTTTTGTGTTTACTACTACCAAACCAAGCTAAACAATTAGAAGAGCTCAAGAAGAGCACGACAACAAAAAATCCAAACTTCCCTGACCTCATCATTAATAAAGAAAACTGAGTCTATGTTGCGGGTACGTGCGTTATGTGTTTGATGAAATGCGTGAAACAAATAACAAGGCTTTATTTAAATCAGCGTGTCTGTCTGTAAAAGCATTGCTTCGATAATTGGAACTGGGATTTCTTCGCATGCATGCTTTGTGCAGGGTTCTTATTCTTTCCTTACTCTAATGAACCTCAACACAAAAATACATTAAAAATAATTCGACTCTATTCATCTTTAATTATTTAGCATTTTAAAAGTGAGATTTACTAGTATTTTATATTATTATTAAATTATAAATAGACAACATATTCTTACTTCATGTTCTAAACACGTTTGTTTCATTTTATACTATTTTTAACACTGATTAGTTTTCTAGGAAGGAACTACAAGCTCAGTCAGTAATGTAAAGAAATGCAAGTTGAGAAATTTGAAAGTCAATAGATTGTGAAGCATCTAAAAAATATTATCTAAAAAATGTTATCCTGGTTAAAAGATTTAGATTTTATTGATCAAATCATCCAGATAAAAAAAGAGAAAAAAGACACGCTATAAACGAATTTTGTGTTCACATTTAATAAAAATTAAACAAATAGTAGTTTTTTAAATATATTTTGTGTCTTTATTTTGCCAAAAATAAATTTTTAGTTCCTCTATTTTGTTAAAAATGAACTTTTAATCTCTATTTCTAAAACTAGTTTTTTAGTCTCCTTGTTAAGAAACTTTTATTATTTTTTAAATAGAAGTTTCAAATATATAAAATAAAATAAATAAAATTTAAATATTTTAAAATTTAATTTCTTAAAATAGTTAAATAAAATAAATAAATTTTAAATATTTATTTAAAATTTTAATAATAATTTTAAATATTCTAATATATAAATAAAATAAAATAATTTTTAATATTTTAATTATTTTAAAAAAATAAAAAATTTAGTGTGTACTGGAAAACTTCTTCACAAGTTTTCTGGTAACTGCTCTACCGAAAAATTTGAAAAAAATTTTTGTGTAACTTCTTTATTGAAAAATTTAGAAAAAGTTTCAAGATAAAATTAATTTTCTTTTTTATAAATTTTAAAATTTATACGAGGGTAACAAATTAATTTATTACATTTATAGTGTAAAAGTAAAATGCAAGTCGTATAAGGTGAAATTTTCAATTTGTTTATGTTTTCATCATAGACATGTTATAAATCATTGGTCAACTTCTTTACATAGAAAACAAAAGGAAGTGAGGGGATGTTGTTTTAGACTGATAAAGACTCAAACCGAACTTTGCTCCGATAAGGCCCATTGGATCCCTTCAAAGTTGATGAATTCACGTCAAATATGTATTTAAATAGAAGGATTCTACCATGCACTGCACATCTAAATCTGTCACTTCCAATTAACGTGAAAATATAATTTTGTTGAAAAAAATTTAGTTTCTCATTTTTTCACTTTTTTTCTAGAATATTTGAAAGTTTCGAAATGATAATTTAAGTTTTCAAAACTTTAGAACAATTTGAAACTCTAAAATAGAAAATTCTAGAATTTTTGAATCTTTCAAACAATTCAAAACTTTCAAAATAGGAAAATATCGAAGGTTTCCAAATTTAGAAACTTTAGAAATATTGCAGATTTAGAAACTTTTCAGATTTGAAAACTTTAGAAACTTTCTAAATTTTCGAAATGTAATCCTTATTTCAAAAAAATTCAAATTTATAAACTTTCGAAAATTTTCATATTTGGAAACTTTCGCAACATTTCAAATTTCCGAAATGTAATCCTTATTTCAAAAATTTGAAACTTCAGAAATTATCAATTTTAAAACTTATTATAAATGGTTAAAAAGATAAAATTATATTTTCATGTGTTTTGAACGATGAAGTAGTTAGGTGTAGGGTTTCTAAAAAAGATCAACCTCAAACTTTTATTAATTTTTTTATTTTTCTATTAAAACTCAATGCAGTTAAGATATGTGAAATCTATCAAAGCGAAAACATCCTATACGTACAAAAAAGAAAAGTTCAATGTTGTAGGGCCAACACAACTCATTTATGATATATAGATATGTTTAGGCCTGGAGTGAGTCCTCAGAAACCGAATTTATGTTTTTCCTGTCAAAGAAACTGAAAATTTTCAAGGTCAAGGTTGTAACCATTTGATGACTTTTGCATTGACTATAAGTTACAAGCATACGGTAAACATTTAGCAAAATCTTGTGTGAGAAATGATGTTGAAAATATAGAGCTAATTGAATTAAAAAAAATAAAGAAGTTTCACGTAAGATTAATAACACACTAGTACGGTTTATAAAGTAGATGTATGTTAATTGAGGTGTTTTTTAAAGGGTATTTAATTTTGTGAAAGAGTGAGAATGCATGCAAATCGACCATTACACGCGTGCACCGTCGGCCGGCTGGGTTGAACTAAGTGGTGTTATACACGTTTCTGTCATCCACCGAGTCAATAGTCAACAACTAATTCGTTCAATCCCTTTTCCGATTTTGCACATTAGTTTTGCCAAATTGATCAAAACCTATAGTTTTCGCGCAACAATTTATGTGGATCCGGTCAATTTCGCACTTGTTTATCTCTCGTTAGTTGTACAAATCCTCTATTTAATAGATGGCTTTGCTCAGTTGAAAAATCACACCGAAAACACTTAAAAAATCTGAGTCATTTCACTCTTTCTCTCCTTTATAGTTCATCTTTTATTTGTTTCTTTCGAGTGATCGTAATATCATATTACTAGTGGTCATAGTATCATATTACGAGTGACTTTAACTGTCATATTGAATGTGTAATTCTATAACTATTTTCTTCGGCACAGTATAACTCCGATACAGTTTGACTGAGTTGTTTTATCATGAAAACTTCGTAGTTGATAATCTATCTTATACAATTTAGACAGCGCCGCAAAATATTTTTAAGAGAACTATTTAATTTGTAATTCAATGCAATAATATAATCAGTAGTTGAAATTAATTTTGAATTTTTTTAAACTCAAAAACATCATTTTGGCAACAGCTAGAGTACTTTAATATGCCAAAACTGACCAAGAAATATCATGTACTATTGTTCTAAGACAAAAGTGACAATTCATACATGTTTTTTTTTACCTAACCATTTCTTCATATCAAACATCTTAGCACACTATATAATTATGTAGAAATTGAACTTCACTCGCGTAACACTGATGACTAACCCAAGTCATTCAATTAGTATAAGGTATTTCAAGGGATCAATTGAAGAAAAGAAAAATATTTGTTCCATGACTCAAAATTGAAAATTCTCAGCTAGCTTCTATTGTATAAGCCAACATAATTATTAACATGATAAAGTTACGCTGTCACCATCCACTAATATTGTACTCGTATGTAACCACTCGGTATCAATCCCTTCCTGGTAAAGATGGAATTTAATAAGTGCAAAGTTCAACCTTTCGGTTTGTAATTTAAAAAAAAACTATAACATCAAATATATACTTAATATAAGTTTAATTTCACAGTTAAAATGACCATCAAAGTAATTAGTTTAGGTGATAATAGCTGAACATAATTTAGTTGTGGTCTTAGTATATATTTTATATTAAAAGGTAAGTTATTTCACTTGAGACAGATAAAGGAAAAGAAAGCGACCGAACATGAATAGTGTATATTTCGTCAAAAAGAAAATGCGAAAGACAAGGTTGTGAGTTGTGAGTTGCGAAGGAAAGAAAGCAAAGAAGAAAAATAAAAAGATGCTTCCACTAAAGCTGGTTCGTTCTCTGGTCTTAGGAGAAAGCATCAACCACAACTCTCACTTTCTAAAACAAAATCACAATCACCATGATGATGAACAAGAACAACAAACCAAAGAAACAAGAAGAAGAAGAAGAAGAAGAAAATCAAAAAGACCTGCTCTTTTATTCATCCCAACAAAAGAGATAATAACAAACACATATAAACTTGCAACCATTGCAAGAGACTTAGGAATGGATTTATACCCAACACCATCACTTTCTCACATAATCTTCTCTAATCCATCATCAACACCATCAACATCTTCTTCTTCTCCTTCTCCTTCAACGCCATCTACTTCTACCTTCTCTGTCTCTTCAGCTTCATGTTCTCTTCTAAACGACGCCGTTCCGATTCCGTTTCCTTCATTCTCCAATGCGCCACTCACCCACCTACGATATTTCGTTACGCTCTTCCCACGCGCCTTCAAGCTCGTCCTTTTCAACTCCGATGGTGACTTTGACGCTTCTGGGTCATGCGGCGGTGACCTCAGTAACTGGGATTGTTGTTCTTTCTCTTTATACTCTCGGGTTTCTGGTAATCGGGTTGAAACGATGGAGGGGTTTTGCCGGATTCTCGCTGGGAAAGGTTGGACCTTTTTTAAAACCAAGAAAAACTCTTCAACGGATCAGTGTGGTGGCGGCGGAGGTAGTGGTGGTGGCGGTGCTGTTTATCTTTTTAGAAAGGTTGATGTGAACCGGGTTCGGGTGGGTCGGGTTGGAACACCTGATAGGGCATGTAGAGTTAGGGAGCTGAGGTTGCCTCATTTGGATTTTGAAAATGCTCCTTTGAGGATTTTGCAGTATATTTTGTTGATGACTGATGATATATTCTGTTTAGCATGAATTCAAACTGGTAACTATTTTCATGAGTTTCTGCTTCATTTTATTTTTCTCTTATTAGCTCTTTTTTCTCTTTGTTTTTGTTCAAAAAATATAGAATTCAATTTGTTGTTTACTTTTAAATTTAGGATGCCTTAGAGACTTTAAACTATCAATTACTTGCACAGTTAAGCCAAACACGACATTGAGAAAGTGGAAGTGATTGAATGTAGACATGTTTCGTGGACATAAGACATGTCTTTGGTTTGAAATGTTGGTGCTACATATGTTAAGAGAAATTGAAATGAGGCATCTGCTTTGATCTTACAATATGTGGTGAGAAGGTTTTGTAACTATTGAAATTGAAATTGAAATGATGTTGTTCTCTGCTGATGGAAGAAAATGAAGCTAAAGAGATTGTTAATATCTGAAGAGCTATTAGCATTTGGTGTGTGATGTTCAGTTCAATTGAAATCAAATTTAGACTGAATGAGGTATCATTTAACTCCTGAATTTGAAAGAGGTTATTATCAACAAATTAGGATTCTTGTGTCATAGAAATGTAAAGTTGAAAGCCACCTATAATCTGCTTCATAATATATGTCATATATCCATTAATACTGAAAAAGATGTGGCAAATCTCATTATGGAGTGACTGAATATACCATATTGGGTCTTCTGCTGAGATGAAATGCACCCATTTTGTATCTCAATGAAAGGATGTGTTGTTAAGATCATACAAATTGGTTTACGAGGGTGACCATTTTATAACTAGTTAATTGTAGTGAAACAATTTTAGAGAGTTTGTAGAAACACATATGTTCATTTCATAAACTATTTTCAACTAATTAAATTTTTCTAAATAAGGAATTATTATAGTTTTTTTTTTTTTTACAAAGAAATGTTTAATTAGTTATCAGATATATTAATTCTTTTTACAGAAGTCATGTTTATTCTTATTTTCCTTTATTGTCTAATTTTCCTTATTTAAAATATAAATATTTAAAAAATGTATCAATCAATACATAGTTAAATCTTTTTTATTTATCTAGACAATCATGTATAAATTGGAATTGAAATGTATGCAAATATGATGTAAAAAAGGATGTAGGTAAAATCAAGAATACTGAAATTAATTGACTAAGATTAGGAACTTGCAATTGAAAACTTTGAATATGAAAATTGGAATTCCATCAATTATTAAAGATACTTCATAAAATGCATTATAAATAATAGCACAAATCAACTTATCACAGTTTGACATTTTTAGTTTTTGTCTCTATATTATGTTATATAGATACTTGACATGCTGTGATTCCAAAATGTCAATTAAGCCATTCTGCATTGAAAACAATGTGTAATGTGTTGGGTAGAGAAAAAGTATTGTTCGAAAAAGATATATTCAAAAATGGGTTTTAGTTTGGTTGGGATGAAAAAAAAATATTTAAAAAAAAAATATTATTCTTACCCAATTTGTTTTCATTATTTCTTTTAAGAAATCATAATCAATCTTTTTTATTAACAAATTGAAATCAAGTTAGATAATGAGATTATGCATTTCTTGATTTATTATTTATCTTAGATTGACATGTATGTCATTTACCCTATAGAATTTTCAATAAATTAAAATTGATATTTGTTTATTTTAAATGGATTCGTTTTTAAGTTAATAATAATTTATACTTTTTTTAATCAAGAATTCACCGTGATTCTATTAATTTTTCAAATTAATCTCCCACGTCCAATGCCGCATTTCTCATTCCATAAAATCTTAAATTGATATTCTAAAAAAAATTATATTATCATATTTATATTGATAATTAATTTTGTATTACAATTAATTAGTGAAGGAGATATTTATTCTTATTTTCTTTTATCTGTTTTTTTTCTTACTTAAAAATAAAATACAATAAATATCAATCCATATAGAAATTGTAGTCAAAATTAAGATTGAAACCGTATATTACGGTGTCAAGAGAATGTATGCAATTATGCAAATATCAATTTAGCTTCGTCCATGTTCCTCTCAATCTCTCCCTTCTCTCAATTCTTTATTGCTACTCTCTTATATGCTCCTTGACTCTCTCTTGTCTCCCTCTCAATCCTCTAGTTCGGAATCGTTGGCCCCCACACCACGTCTTCCACGCACGTGTCTCCCTTTCGCCTTTTGGTTTTGGTCTTGGTCTTGGTCCTCGTACTATCTCAATTTGTTTATTATATTTTTCAAGTTCAGACTCTTTTCCTCTTCTATTATTTGTTAATTGTGAATTGTTTTAGTTTAAGATTGTAAACTAGCATTAGAATGTGAATTGTATTTGTGACGTTGTGAATTATGAACGGTTTTAGTATCAATGAGGGATTGTGAATTTGTGAATTGTTTTATTTTGTGAATGTGAGTTGTAACTTTGATAATTGTGAACTATTTGTCTGAATACGTTGTATAAGTAATTTGTGTATTTTTTTTAGGAGTGATACGAAAGAAAGTTGATGTATTTTTGAAGAAGAAAATTATCGACAAAGATGAAAATTGTAAAGCGACACAATTTATTTGATTGAATTGTATGAAACTCTAAAAACTTGTATGAATTGTGAAAATTGTGTGAAATTCTAAAAAAAATTATATGATTTTTATAAATTTCAATTATAATATTTTAGTCAACAATTATCACTCCCTCCAAAATTTTAGACAACATCCAATTATGCAAATATCAATATATGATATATTATAATTATGGCACCTAGTATTTGTCAAGTTAACGGTGACCCTTAGAAGAGGCTACCATTAAGTACTTAAAAGAGCATAATTGTTTTTAAGTAATATATATAATATGTATATATTTTGTGTATCATTAAATACTTTTTATTATTATTATTATGTCTAAATATTTAGAAAGACACCCATTTTTATTGTTTTAATGCATGTGTGCAAATAAAAAGGAAAGAGGAAGAAAAAAAAATATATTGATAATGTTTTTTATCTATTCTCATGATAAATATCAAATTAAAGTGTTTATATTTGTTTTGTATGTAGATAAAATAATAAATAAATTTACACGCAATTAAGATGTTATGAGACATACTATTTAGTTTAACAATTTCAATATTTGTCATTATAGCTAGTTCTTACACACAATATCTATATAATTTTTTTAACATATTTATATTTTTTTTTTACACTATCAGTTAATCACAACCGTTAAATCATTAAATATATTTGATGTTTATTAAAACTACATCTAAAATTATCATCATGAATGATTGTGATCTGTTGACAATATAAAACTTTTGCAATTAAACTCTTAAATTTAAATACACTTTTGATCCTTCTATTTTTTTTAAATTTAAATTTTAGTTGCCCTATTTTAAAACCTATAATTACTGGTTCTTGATTCACTTTTTTATGATATTAAAATGGAAGTTCTCCTCCCCTGTTTTAAAACCTATCATTACTGGTTCTGGATTCACTTTTTTATGATATTCTCGAACCACTTCAATTTGTGATTCTTTTTTTTTTT
>NC_021164.2:70496053-70498908 GCF_000331145.2 Cicer arietinum
TTTTTTTTTTTTTTCTGATGTATACTATTCACTGATGACCTTCTAGCACTTATATGATCTACCTAATATCCTTGTCGTTTAAAATATTTTTAATTATTATTGTTATATATTAATTATTATTTAATTACTACAAAAATAAATATTAAAATTATAAAATCAGGATAGTTTTTTTTTTCGGAAAAGAAAATCACGATAAGTTGTAAAATATTAAAATAACAATAAATTTAAAAAATATTATTAAATAAATTAAAATAACATGTTCTCAAATATGATAAGTTGTATGACTCAAAATACTAATCAATATAACTCATAAAATTAATCTTCATATATTCATAAGTAATTTGTCCCCAAATACTACACAAAAGTAACTTATATTCAAATCCTAAATGAAATTTTATTGATATTTTAATACATTTTTATTTTTTAAGTAATTAAATACTATTAAAATAATAATTAATTATTAAATAAAATTTTAAATAATGTGAATATTAGTTAAGCATTGCCAAATTTTTAGTGAATAAGACATGTGAGCAACAAATATTCTCAAATAAGAGTGGTGGTAAAAATATCATAAAAAAGTGAAATATGAAGGCAAAAAATTATAAATTTTAAAATAGAAGATTAAAATTTCAATTTTTTTTAAATAGGAGGACAAAAATTGTAAGTATTATAATAGGAGATAATATAAAGTAAAAATACATAGTTAATTTATCTAATATTCAAAATTAGATTTTTTTGTTACAATTTTTAATTTAAATTTAATGATGTATTAAATTGTGTTTGTTACCCTTTCATCAATTTAAATTTACAAACTAAAAGCACAATTCTCATATTTAGATTAAGTTAAAAAAAATGTGTCGTAACCAATGGAATTGAGTCTAGTACAAGAGACTAAATTCATACAGCATGGTGAATTCATATTTGAATTCCGTTAAGAGAGATATTCATATTTAATGTTAGACGCCTCCCAAATAGAATTAATTTCATTGGAAATCAACAAAAATGTGTCATAAGTACAATTTTGATGATAGTTGCGCAATGACATTTGATGTGTTGGAATGTGAGTTTGAACCCTAGAAACTCCTCTTTCTCTATATTTAGTGTATGTGAATTTCATCGCTAGACTCTTTAGAATAAAAATAAAAAGATTAAATTCAAAAATTAACATTTCTATCGGAGTATCCAAATTTAATCTCTAATTAAAAAATCATTGATAATTTTCACTTATATCCTGATTGAATTTCATATTATTAGAATCAATTTCTCTAAAAAATTGAGGAATAAGATACGTCTTAAATTTATATCCATCTTTCAAAATTTTAAATATATAAAATATCAGCACTATAGTATGAAAAGTAATTTAAAAGTTAAATGCTAATGTTGTTTAAGAAAAAAAAAACAAATATATTTAAAAAAAAACAGATTAACAAAATATTAAAAGTATTTGAGCTATAAATTAAATTGAAATTATAAAATAATGTATTGGTGATGTTATAAGATAGACTAAATAATCATGTTTTAATTTTATTATAAAATAATTTTTCAAAAATGTTGATGAAAAATTTATTTATTATTATATTATAAAAAAGATAAACCGAAAAGGTGTAATATCTAATGTTACTATAAAAAAAGAAGTTAGTATCTAATTTTGTTTCCACTTATAGTAACTAACGTAATTAATACACTAAGTATTGCGGTTTTTAATAGATATATTTCTATTATGAATTCCTCAATCACTACTAATTTTAGCAATGATTAGCGGGACATATACATATATATATATATATATATATATACTCCTTATTTTTCTTTATTTCGTTTGTTTATGTAACACAAACCTCAAACTTATAAGGATTTTGTGTTAAACTTAATATATTCTGATTATAAGGGTTCCATGGGTAGATTGTACTCAAAGTTGCATGCATCATCACTTGTGAGTCTATGTAAACAAAGGAAGGATATTATTAAAGCCGCCAAGTATTGTAGGTATGATTTAGTTACATCTTTTGATTTATACTTAGACTCTCTTTTCCAGCTAGGTAATGCTCTCAACCAATATGTTGAACTAGAGTTTCTGATTTTTGATTATTCTTGTATTAAATTGGAACTTTCCTCCTCTGACATTGGTTTTGATTTGCATCACCTTCATTGTGATGATTTGGAATTTTCCTCCTCTGACATTGATTTTGATTTGCATCACCTTCATTGTGATGATGATGATGAGGAGGAGGAAGAAGAACTAATTAGTAGCATTGATTTTAGCTCTGAAGTGATGAATGAATCAATTTACACTTGTAAGCTCCATGCTTCTGATAGAAACAACATGAGAAATAAAGGGAAGTCAACATTTGAGTTTGAGAATACAACAAGTCAAAAACCTTATAATTTTTACTCTAATATCAATCCAAAACATAGAAGCTATGATGAGAACATTCATTTGCATATGTCACATGAAGATTTTGGTCACAGTAAGCATAGTCAAAGGAATGAAATTCCACAAAGGGTTAATAATAGGTATGATTATGAACATTATGGAAACAATCCTTTTCATATGGACATGTCACATGAAGATTTTGGACACCATGATCATAGTCAAAGGAAGGAAACTTCACAAATAAGGGTTCATAGGTATGAACATTATGGTTCCAAGCCTTATCCAATGATTGTATCACCTAGTCCAGTTTTTGAGTCACATAATCATGAAACTAGTCGCCAAAATAATGCTCCTCCACCGCTGCCGCCGCCTCCTCCTCCACCGCCGCCTCAATCGTATAGTTGGGATTTCTTATATCCATTTAGCATGAAATATGAAGTTCCTTATGATCATGATGAGGATGAGAGAAAAATAAGGGAAA
>NC_021164.2:70499180-70518619 GCF_000331145.2 Cicer arietinum
GGGAAAGAGAAGGGATTCCTGATTTAGAAGACAAAACTGAACTAAGTTCGACCGCGTCCACTTTTTATAATCATAATGGAATGGAAAATGGGAATAGACATCATTGCTCAAGTAATGGAACTTTCAGCGTTGGAGGGATAAATTGTAATCAAGATTCATTTTCAACCACTGAGGAAAGTTTCAAGGGTAACTTGGAGCCTAAGGCAACAATACAGGACATTGAATCTTTGAGAACTAGTGGTGTTTGTATTACTACACCAGATTCTAGTAGCAGAATGAGTCTAAAGGAGGCAGTGCTAGAAATAAATAACGATTTCAAACATATATGTGATTGTGGAAGAGAATTATCATCGGTTGTCGAGGCAGGAAAGCTACCATATTATTCTCAAAGCACCAAATTAAGGGGTATGATCTCTTGTCTTAATAACTGTGATTTTATCAATAAATCCATCACTACTAGTATTTGATTCTTTTGAATTTTTATGAAATATGATTGTGATTTACATTACTTCCTTGCAGCATTTGCCTGTTGTGTTCTGGCGCAGATATTCCCTTTCATACCCTCGTTTTTGTACCCTTCATACATGTCATACCAACAAACTCCTAGAACAAAGATGTTGTTGTCCAACGATAAGATGCAAAACAGTCAAGAACTTACAAAATCAGGTGACCTTTCATCAACTTTGGAGCAGCTTCATTTGTGGGAAAAGAAACTTTATTCAGAAGTGTTGGTAATATACAAATACTTATACTTATTTATCACACACACACACACATATATATATATGACTTTTTTATGATGATAATTTAAAAACTTGTAGTTGAACTTTTTCCTAAACAATTTTAATGACAGACTGAAGAAAAACATAGAATTCTCTATGATAAGCAATGTAAGAGGCTAAAAGAATTGGATGGGAAAGGTTCTGAGTCAAATAAGGTTGATGATACTCTTGCTTCTATCAAACTTCTACAATCAGAAATTAGTGTAGTTATTGCATCAATCGGTGTGATATCAAGAGAAATACATGAGCTAACAGATGATAAGCTGCTTCCGGAACTATATAAATTGATTGATGGGTATGCTACTTTGTCCTCTTTCTTATCATTTATATGGATTCCTTTCTCTTATGTTATAAGCAGATTTTTCTCTCCTAATTAATGAAAATGTTGAAGGATTCTAAATTAAATAAAAAATCTAATTGATTTGTGATTTTAAAAGATTAACAGTCATTTTGGTTGGTCGTTGATGTCACAATTGTCTTCCCTGAATTTATCAAAATTACAAAAACACACATAAATGTGTCTTTCGTTAATTAGTTTTAGTCATTGAATGTATCTTCTCTTAGTCATTTTAGTCCATTAATTACTAACAAAAGATACACTTCGGGATATTTTTGTAATTTTGATACATTTAAGCACTATAGTGACAACACTTCACAAATTTAGGAATAAAATGTCTATTTACTCGATTTTCAAATATAAAAGATGCATGAAATTTATTGCGAATTCTAATGTTATAATCGTATTCAAATTGTTATGATAGCAAAAACCACACTATGAAACATATCTTTAAGTTAAAGAATATGAAGATTGTTGTTTCCACTAAAATGTTTTTATTAAATTCTGATATTTTCAATTATATCTACATTGCATCTCTTTTATAGCTTACTTGGATTGTGGAAGATCATGAGTACATGTCACCATAAACAATTCCAAGCTATCAGCAAAGCCATAAGTCATGTACATATAGTAGATCCTTTGAAAAAGAATAAGTCAAGCTCAAAAGCTACTTTGAAATTGAAAAAAGTGGTTTTGAACTGGGGTAAGTGCTTTAGTAATTTCATCAAAAAACAGAAGACCCTAGTGAAACACTTGAATGATTGGCTACAAAGGTGCAGTCTCAAAGAAACAGAAGAAAATGAAGATAGGATTAGTACTTTATTGCCAAGTGATTTAGAAGCTCCTCCTATTTTTAAAGTTTGTAATAATTGGTACAATGCAATTAACAAGGTTTCAGAAATTGAAGTCTCTAAAGCTATTAACAATTTTGCATCAAACTTGCACCAATTCTATCAGAAGCTAAAAGAAGAACATGCATTGAAAGTTAGAGTGAAACACTTTTTTAAGGATTATAAGCAAAGGTTTAGATCCTATTGCAAGAAGAATTACATCAACTCACAACAATATTACTCTTTTATCAAAATGAAGGCCACAGACGATTTTGAAGAAAATGAGATTCCACTGTTGAGAGTATCTAATGACAACTTAGCAGTTTCAAGACTAAGATTGATTGAAGAGAGAAAGAAACACCAACAATTTGTCAAACATGTTAATGATGCTGCTTCAAGTTGTTTACAAGAGGGTTTGACTCCAATTTTTGAGGCTTTGTTGAGCTTTAGTTTGGAAAATCTTAATATTTATGAGCAGCTAAAATTTCCAAATGGTGGACCTCATGAGCAAGTAATCTTGTGTTAGAAGTAGATTAAGAAGTGTAAATTAATTATCCATAACCTATTTTTATACCTTTAATATGAAATGTGAGTGCTATATAGAGATTACTATGATAAAAAGAATTATGGATTTCTGTTTTTCGTTGATTTTTTTTATTGTAAACAATAGAATGGTGATCCCGAGTTTGAATTCCGCTAGAATATTACAATTTAGAGTAACTAAATTATAGTATACTCATTCTATCTATAACTTTAGTTATTTTAATATCTTTATTTATGTTTCAAATTTTGTTAATAGTTTTTGAAGAGGAATTGATAAGAAAAATAAATAAGACCTTGTATTTGTATAGAACTAGAATTGGAATACCAAATTTAGAATCTGACGCAAAAAGAAGAGAGCAAAGAAGATGTTCCAAGTGCTACATTGCTGCTTTCAGTATCTGCATGTTTTACCTCTTTATCAACTACGAACATATACGTTTCCTGTATAAAGCTTAATACTAATAGTAATAACCACATATTTAGAAATATTTTTCCAATAAAATTAGTTCATACTCAACAAGTAATATGATTCTAAGGATCACAACAAATTCAAAATGGAAAAAAGATAATTAATTTACATTGGACAAGTATCTATAATTGCCTTCAATTAGGTGAGGCAATATTATACAGCAAGTACAATAAAGTTACATTTTATCAATTGATTCAAATTTCGCAACAACCCCTATATGATGTGTAACATTCCATCCTGCCTAACAGCTGTGAGAATACAAGAAAATTACAACTATAGGCATAATATACATATGTCAAACAGTAAGTCGACCATTTCCCCTTCAAGGGCTCCATTGGTGTTCCAGCAGAATATTTCATATTGTAGCATCCAGCAGTGTCCAGTGCCCAATGCATCAGTGATAGCAATTACAAAAAGTGAGGTCCACAAGGATGAAAGCAAATCAACCGAATATGAGGTTATGAATTGTCCTGAATGAGCTAAAGTTTCCCACTGTTGACCCCAAATCTATCTTCACTTGATCTCTTTAACTACTACCTAAACATGAAACATGGTATTTCAGCATTATTGCACATGTAGAAGAGTCATCCGACACTACTGGTTCAAGTATGCAAAAAGGTTGAACTGTGACAACAGAAAATTATAGAAAAAGACAAATATCAAGGTATTTAAAACCAAACCAGACATTTAACCGATGTAAGCATTAGTTCAAAATTCAAAGGTCTAGCTAGGGTTGAATTGGGTTGGACCGCTAATAATTAAATATCATTTTTATACCCCAAATATATTACCTTAATATTTTTTAAACCATATAAATAGTTACTTAAATTTAATACATCTTTAATTTAAATTTTTTTTAAAGAGCTAAATTAAACTTAATCGTAACAATTTAACCATCATTAAATCTCTTTTTTCTGATTTGAAATTGGACTCTGATAATTCTGAATCTATATTTACCCACTGTTTCATGATCATCCATATTCACGTTTGGTTTATATTGAAAAAGAAAGGTAAAAAATTAGAATGGAAAAAGAAGGAGAAATAATCATACCACCTAATCTTGGTGTATGCTTGTAGTCAAATTTTGAATTACTAAAGTTACAAGCAAACCGCATAAGAGTCCCACATGGAGGAGTTAAAGGAAGCAACATAATACAAGTCAAATATAAAATGCAGCAGTGAGCCATTCTCAGGTAATATATTTCTCAGGCTTACCATTTTTTATGAACTGTGACAAACCGGTCGAGTGCCGGTTATGGCAGATTTATGC
Source organism: Cicer arietinum (assembly GCF_000331145.2). Taxonomy (NCBI): domain Eukaryota; kingdom Viridiplantae; phylum Streptophyta; class Magnoliopsida; order Fabales; family Fabaceae; genus Cicer; species Cicer arietinum. The sequence continues at coordinate 70,503,412 of NC_021164.2, forward strand.
TGGTTTTCCAGTTGGAAATCCAGTTTTTCTACTAGGTAGTTTTCGGTCTAACCAACCGGTCTACTCCGATTATGATTACCAGTAACATTAAGGATATAAAATATTGATGTTTGCCACAACCCAAATGGCCAAACAGCACAGGTGACTCTTAAAGAGTTGAATCAGTTTATGCAAGATGTGTAGTTTCTCAAAAACTTTGCAAGAATCTTAATGACAAATTTTATTCAAAATCTGATGTAGAACTCTCACGAATCCTGATTGCCCAGTAAAACTACTCGAGCAAAACATGAGAAAATTGATGATATGCCTGATTGTCCACATTAAAGAAATTATTCCAGTTTTATGAAATGCCAAGTTTCTTTATGACAGAGGACTACCACCACACCATCGTTTCCACTAATATGTGGTTGCTACAATGTTATTTACCTTACATACGTCTTGATTTCTGCTGTGGAGGGTATCCTGGCATCCCCATTTGGTCTTTTCTCCTCAACTGTCAAAAAGAAAACAGTAACACATCACAACCACCATAAAAAAAAGGATAAAAAGGCAACCCTTTTCTCATTTTCTCAATTAACAATAAACCTGTTGCTGTTGATGGGCCTGTTGTGGAACACCTCGTTGCATTGGGATGCCACCAGGATTAATTCCACCTCCCATCCCTGCCTGGGATGTGAGATTATAAGCTTGCAGCTGATGCATTCTTTGCATGCCAACATTCATTGGTCGAGGGACAGATCTATTTGATACATGACCACCAGGCATGTTGCCAGCAATAGCAGCTCCAGACGGAACCTGAGTCAAGATTAAAAACAATATACGCATTCAAAAGCATGAAGTGAAAGTGGAAATGTTTATGCTTGCCTGTGTCCAAGTATGCCAATATAAACCAATATTTATCAAAACTCACGAGCAATAAATTTTTTTGTTGAAAAAATTTCAGTAAGGAATCAAAACTTTTCATTAATAAAAGTTACTCGGGATATTATAAATAAACAGTTAAGTAATCAAGTCCTATTAAACAAAGCAAAACCATTGAAAATATTCATAACCTCAATTCCTCAGAGCACAATGTAAACTTGACTTACAATTATTGCCTATATTTTATCAATACAATCCCCATAAAGTAATATACAATGGTCAAAAGACATGGGGCAGCCGAAGTAATTCGTTCTATCCTCTCAATACCCATGCTTTCAATTTCATGTACAACCTTATCCATCTAAAGTCGAACATCACCCTTTAATTGTCTAATAGTCACTCATTGCTCTCTCTAATTTCATACCTATTATAATAATACTCGACAAAAAGTAGAGATTCTTATAGTACTGTACCAAAAGATCAAAAAGTAAATATTATTAACTAAAATCAGGTATATTGCTAAACAAACTACTGAGTAATACTCTTTTACAAAGTCGAATCATACATATCCTTTAGGTCTGATATGCCCTACTCGTGAAAATTTTAAATCTAGAGGACTTTAAATATCGAAATGGGTACATGATAATTAAGTCTGCACAATTTCAGTTTAGAATGATGTATTTCAAAAGGACTTCCAAATATCATCACATACCTGCTGTGATTGCTGCATGTTGGTTGTCCCTTCAAAATCTGTAGTTGTGTCCACCGGACGTGTGGGATAATTCACAAATGCCTCTCCAGGGGTGCATGGCACAAGTGCACTGGACATTGATTTTACAGGCATGTCAAATTAGAGAAAATAAATGATCATGGAATACATTCTTAATGAAGACAAATGTTTTACTATAAATAGAACACGAAGAAGAGAAATATTGAATATTGTTTATTCATAAATCTTGCAAACATATTTTAAAAGCAATGAACAGTGACCAACAATTCTAGGAAAAGGTTTTATGCAATAAAAAATGGAGAAAAACCTAAAAAGTCAAAGCAGAATAGCAAAAGAAGGAAGGAAAGGCCTTACTTCCGCCCAGGTTGCGGTTCCATTTTGAAATACCTGGAAAAACAAAGTAAAACACGTTGAAAATATAATAGCTAAAAGACAAAAAGAGAATATTGGCATAAATACACATGAAAAAATATTTTAACAAAATGAATGTGATTTGAATAATTTTAATAATAATTTAAAATGTGTAATTATCAATATGAGCATATAAATAATATTTAATAGTATAACATTATAAGAATATTTTTCTCAATACATATTTAATTAGATTTTCCTGAACTCAGGTCACATAATATTAGTTTTATGATTGGACAATAATGCCACAATTGCAATGTATTGATTAAACAATTAATAAACAGATTAATCCCAAAATCATATGTATGTTCTAAGCAGGGGTGGCTATTCTCTTGCTTGCCCTCCCCCAGATCCGTTTCTGATTAAATCATCCTTTTAACCACTAGCAGTGGCGGATCTTCTTGAGGGCCACTCCAAAATTTTCTTATTCTTAATAGATATACTAATTATAATATATATGTATTATATGTTATATATTAAATGTTTCATTAAATAACATGTATTGCGAAGTGGCGCAATGGTAACGGGGCTTTTGGATAATTAAAGGTCTCGTGTTCGTGTTCGAGTTCTCCGTGAGCGCAGTATATTTGTATTTCTTTTGTTATGATTCGAACCCAGAAACATAAATAATAGCTAAAGCTTATATTACCACAACACCAACAGAAAGTCTATAATAAATTATTGAAAATGTTTGATATATATATTTCTTAATGCACCCCCAGGGAAAACTTGTGAAGCTCTGCCACTATCCACTAGGTATGTAAATTTAATGCAAAAATAAAAGGAATCTTACTCATGCTCCAAAGCTTGTGCTGCTGTTATACGCCTTCGAGGATCATATCTGCACATAAATACACAAGCCAATAATAGAGGGCAAAAAAGAAAGAGAATTTTCATACAAACAGAAAGTCATGCATCAAATCCATATCTCCACAAATACTAGATGAAATACTTACAGGTTGAATGCCACATGTGACAAAATTGAAATAAGGTTGCATTTGGTTTACTGGAATGACTACAATGGGAATGAGATAGATTCATAATTCCAATTGGAAATGTTTAGCATTAGAAAGTTAAATGACTGTGCCATTCTATCCTTGCATGTTATCCCAAACCAGATAGCAATCATAAAATTGCTCAGTGGCAATATTGTGCTAGATGGCGCTATCACAAAGGCCTACGAAATAGTAGAAGCAGCCATGATAGAGAGCCACAATTCTCTTGCAGACTAAGGGGGTCACTCTCAGGGATCCAAAGGATGTGAAGCATACACTCGAGGCGGCTCTCTACGAAGACTGGTTGCACGATGTTGATGAGCATCTTTCACATTTCCAGCTCAGGCATGACTTTGAGACGGCTCGCTGTTCCATTTGGAACAAAGTCATCGAGGAGCTGATGAAATTGGGAATCCCTAGGTCAATGCCTGACATATGATTAACTGAGATTTATCATCTCTATTTTATCTATTCGGGAAATCCTCATTAATAGACGAAGTATTCCTATTATGTCAATGTCAATTGAATCAATGTTAATAGCTGTGAATTCAAACTTTTGGTATTTTTCGTATCTTCAAATGATATTGTCGATTGTAAATATATTTTGAAATTATTATGAGATAGGATCCTATCCTAGTTTGATTAGTTAGCCAAGGACTTATTTGATTAGACCCTAATATTATGGGATCATGTTTGCTTCGCTCCTGGTATATATATTTGTAAATCTCTTACGAATAATACGAGAAATATTAAATTTAAGTTGACATCAGGGTCTATCTAAGATTTGTTGGGCCATTTACTATCGAGTCACTAGGGTCATGCTCTAGTTGTCTGGACCTGCGCTTGAGGGAGGTGTGTTGAGAGTATCACATTAGACAAGATATGGCTTGAAAATGTGTTAATGGGAGACACCCCTCACCTTAAAAGTCAGTTTTGTAGGGTTGAGTTAGGCTCAACCCAAATTTTAAAAGATATGATGGGTCATCATTTGCTTCATTGGTTTCAAGGGCAGCAGCTGCGGAATCGGCTATTGGGTTGTCCATTTTCTCTATAACTTTCCTAGTTCGAATGACTATTGAAGTAAAATTTACTAACATTCAAGGAATAGCCCATATTGTATGCGGATATATGTAACTTGGTACATGTAAGACTTGGAAGAAGAAAATGAAATACGAACAACCACACTGGTCATAATAGATCTACTTTCATGCTTTCTTGCTGCATCAAGGGAAGGCTTTTTTGACTAAGGGTTCCATTCCATGCCACTTTTTGTTTTGCCAAACCCTGATTTGGTCTTTGGTTTGATGGTTGCACATGCGTGCAATAGTAGTAGTGGTAACAATAATGGCAGTGGCAATAAGGGTGCGTGACAATAGGAGCAGCAGGAAAGTGGCAATGGCAGTGAAAGAGGTAGTGGTGGTCAATGTGGGGCGGGTGAGGATTTTCACATTCCAAAAAGAAAAAGGTATAAAGCTACTATATAATGGTAATTAAATTAATTTTTGATGAAAGAAATGGTCAATTGAATGGCCATTCATATCTTAATCCTTGCTCCCATTCGAATAACTGCCAAATATAGGTTCTTGATGGCCATTCGAATTCTTAGATTGCTCACAGTAAAAATTGGTTGATATATTCTTTTTTAGGTGACTTTCTTTCGTAGAATTATATAGGTGGAATGAAATTTTCCCTAATATCCCTAGTTTAAAAGAATAATGATATCCTGTACTCTGGAAGAAAAAAAATTATCATGTAATGATTGATTTCCTTTTATCTATTTAGTGCTGTAGAGAAGGGCCTAAAAATCCTTCTCAATACCAACAAACTCCTGGACCTTAATGACAAATATACTCTTTTGTGGTTCAGGTGGTGATTTGCAAGAAAAGCAGCAATGCTGCAACCTCTAACAAATGGGAAAATTACCACAGGTTAGGTAGTTTGATTACAGTAACCACTAAACAAGAAAAACCTAAAATAATCCAAATTTCAAACAATTTAGGAAGAGGTCTATGTTGCCAATCCCGGATAGCAGCGCAGAGCGAACGGCTCTAAAACTAGAAGAGTGGTGTCGCGTATAGTGGGATGACTTACTCCGATCTAACTTATAAGCAAAAATACCTAAACTCACACTAATTAAAAGATTTAGTTAGATAAATAATTAGTAGTATAAATAATAATTAATACTATTTATTAAATAATTAATACTAGTTATATATGAAAATTCTACTGGATGGTAGTGGCTCAGTAGATTTTCAGACTTATGCAGCTGCTTTAGCCAGGGTTAAATCTTATCTTGTCTGTTTTCACATTTTTGAATTCTTCTAAGTGGTATTCTAAGCTAACCCTAGTTCACAAGGGTTTTCTGTCCCTGCATAAAACACACTACCAAGGCACCGCATTTCTTGTGCTTTCTTCATTTGTTTTATCAATCTCTCATCTCTGCATCCTTCTTCTGCCCCTTTTTAACTAGATATCCATTCTCTTCATTGTTTTTATTCTTCTCTCATCTCCTACATCATTTTTGTTTCTGGCCAGAAAACGGAAAAGCTAGCCGCAAAAGCCCCTATAGTGGCCGAATCATGACAAAATTGGCACAATTCCATAACCGCACCACGATTAGCCACAAAAGCGGTACTAGTGACAACAAAGAAAGAGGTAGGGCTAGTTTGAGACTGATTATTAAGTTAACTTGTGCACCGTAATTATAAGATCAACAAGAACATGGATAAGTGATGATGATGATAAAGTTAGAAAACATAATATGGAGGGGGAAAACATAATAAAAAACACAACCCCATCCTTTGTGTATTACCACCTGGATAAGGCAACAAAGTACTGCGACTTATTTAAGCACCCTATCACTATATTATGGAGGGGGAACACTGTAAATCACAAATATATAAGGGGGTAGCTTTTCACTGTGTTCAGTAAGCATCAATTAGAATTTAAATGGAAAAAGAAATGCATCATTTGTATAGAAGCAAAGTAAAAGCTTTCTCAAAGGCATAGATATTAAATACTTACTCGAGCATCTTCGACAAAAGGTCGTATGCAGGACTTTTTGGAGATAGGTGTACAACACTATAGAGATTAGCATTGTCACTGTTTGCAAAAAGCAGAATAGATCCATTAATTTCATGAAAAAAATTATCAATTACAAAAAAGAGGCAAGGAAAAGAGAAAATAAAGGACCCCACACTCTGAAATTAGGTCTATCCTCTGCATATATTTGAATACACATCAATTAATGATCTTACTATTTGTGTCCTTGTATATGTTGCGAATCTTGTTGCCAATGGGGGAGATTTGCTAAGGAAGGCCACTTTTCTAATGTGGGATGGCCTGGCACAGTAACAATGTCCAAGGATGTGGGTCTGGAATATCATCAAGAGAATGAACATCCCCCAGCAGGGAGAAAGAAAAACAGTAAGCAAATATTTACCTAAAACTTTGAATATCTTGTCAAGTTGATCAAGCTGCACAAGTGGAACAAGGATTATTTCACTCCAAAATGTTACTACATCTATAACAACATTCAACTTTAGAATAAAAAAGCTGCATCAAGTACCTGAAAAGGATTTGGTGTAGCTTTGACTTCTGCACCTTGAAATAGTGGCTTCAAGGTCAACAATTCAGCAAATATGCATCCCACAGCCCACATATCTAAATGTCTATTTGAGGAAAAATAACTTGACCAATTGTACAATTAGATCATACAGAGTTCACACATTTATTTATTACACACAATTGATTAGTCTACATTTGGATTATGTACATTTAAGTCCCCAACATCCATGAAAAACAATTTACAATCACCAAAATTCAGTTATTCCATGTCAACCTTTTGTGTATGCCCTAATTACTTTGTTGTGTTGGATTCATCAAAAGCCATAACTTATTCAGGCATCAACCTCAAGTCAAATTAAGGATAGCATAAACACCAATGTAATAAAAAATTACTACATAGTTTAAAAGACTTGAGAAATCTCCATGATGCATTGATAACATCACATAAGTATAACTCCAAAGTTAATCATAATTTTTTTATACACAGTAAATCTTGACACAAAACACACAGAGCGAGGGGGAAACGGAGAGAGAATCTTAACACACACAAAAATTAAAGGATACCAACAGCACTGGTATAATGTTTTGCTCCAAGAAGCAACTCAGGTGCACGATACCAAATGGTTACAACAACCTGCATGTTAGTATTTTATAAGATTGGGAGTCTAAACAATCAAACATATCAAAAGGTGAATGTGGTACGGGTGCATAGCTAACTGAATTTTAAAGATTTATCAGACACAACATGTGGCGAATTAAAACACGTGAAATTTTGACAGGGCAGGCTTAAAGTTCAACAAGTTCAACTTGAAATGAACTACAATGTCAATCACTCAGCTTACAACAGAAAGCCGGGATAGTGTACAAGCCTGTAATGTAGTCCTACTGCAGGTAAATTATATGCTTAGCAAGATTTGGACTTATCAAATATGATAAATAGAATAGTCATGCAGAGACAACACATGAAGATTTCTTGACTACACAGATGAAAAAACGTGCTCATACCCCATTTTCAGATAATGGCTTCAAAGGGGCTTGATATATCCTTGCAAGCCCAAAGTCAGCAATTTTAACAACTCCATGTTCCTCCCCATCGCCCATAACCTGTTCGTAGAAAGCTCGTTATAAAAATGAAAGCACATATAAAAAATAGACAAATTAAATTTGAATTAAAAAGTCTACTTAAGGGGGTAAAAGACTATCATGATAAGGTGGCAAAACCCATACCAATATATTTGATGGCTTCAAATCTCGATGTATTATCCAATTACTAAAGGTAAAACACAATACAATAAGTCAACATACAAAGAAAAGAAATAAAAGGAACCATCCTCAACTTCACAAAAAATAGACTCACCTGTGCAGATAGTTCAGTCCATTGAGCAACTGCCACAGTAACGATTTAACAGTGTACTGGTTGATTGATTGGTTGACCTTGTCTCTATGATGCCTTATTATTTCCTGCCATTCAAGATTGCAATCTTTACACTTGACTAACTACAACAAACAATTCCTTGCTACCTACATACATTTCTTCCCATAGAAAATTCACAGCACTCTTTAAGCCACTGACGTAACAATAGCACAAAATCCAATGCAAAGCTCATAATATGCGTTTAAACAAAGATGTAATGTAACAATAGCCAAGCCTTATAAGTTATAACACCCAGGTAGGAATGTCAAAATGCAATATTTAAAATAAAATAACATAAAAACTCCACCAGATATCATAAGCAGGTAAAGAGTCGTTTGGGTCCTTGGGCACTGTCACAATAATCTTTGAATGTATCAAAATTACAAAAAAATACCTAAATGTGTCCTTTCTTAGTCTTTTTGGTCCTCAAATGTGTCTTTTGTTAGTAAGTTATTTCTCAGACATGTCTTTTGTTAGTCAAGTGATCAATAAAATTGTTAACAAAAGAGACACTTGGGAATGTGTGTCATTTTGATACATGTAATGACTATAGTGACAATGTCTCACACATTTAAGGACCAAAATAACACTTTACCCTACCCTATCAGAAACTACAAATTTTCAGGACAGAACACTTCGATAAATTACAAAACAAAATGACAATCTCAAGTCAAATACATAGGTAAAATGTCATGTTAACAAAGGACGTGCTTTACAATCTTTATACTCACATAAAGGTCATGTTCAGCATAATCAAAAGCTAGATACAGTGACATGTCCGTATGATTGATGTGAACATTCACAAGCTTCACAACATTTTCGTGTGTTATCTCCCTCAGCAACTGCAACATCAAAATTCATTTACTCAAAATCAATCCAAAGCATCAAAACATTAAATTAAAACAAAATAAAAAAAATAACAGAAATCAACCACTAGGTTTCTAAATACTAAAAGCTACATAGAACAAGTGCATAATATTATTATTAACTACCTTACTCATATAATTCAATTATTCAAAATTTAAAATAAGAAAAAAATATCCAATAATTTCAGCGAGTTCGGTTCCCAACTTCACAGTTTCCTCAACTGAAATTTCAAAATCAGAGAAAAACTACAACAACAAAAAACAGGAGGAGAAATACAATACCATGATTTCACGTATGGCGGTGGGAGAGACACCATCGCCGTCTTTAGATTGCTTGAATTTTTTTATGGCGATAGATTTTCCGCGATTTGTAGGAGACTTGATTCGAGCGAGGAAAACGAGACCGTACGTTCCTTCTCCGATCTTCCCAATCAGATCGTACTGCAGAAGCCACTCTGGCTTATTGCTGTTGGAGCGGTTACCGTCTCCCATGGTTGATTTGCTATGCTCCTCCTTCTCCTTCTGTTTCTTTCGATCAAAAACAAAAACTCACACAACAACGAAGCGGAAACTTAAGGCTCTGTTTGGATGTCCCATTCGGATAATTAACTGCTCCTGCATAAATAAAGTACATTTAATTTTCTCTTTCAAACATATAATAATAATAACATAATAAATAATATTTCTGTCACAAAAATTAATATACAATGACAGAAAGCTAAATTGTATTTTTGTTCTTTTCTTTATTTTTGGGAATTTTTTAAATAATAATTAAAAAAAATACCAATGTACTTTAGTTTTGAAAAAAAATTACTAATGTATCCAACTTTTAAATTTTGTGGGATAGCTCTTTATTATCTAATTAAGGATATATTATTTTTCATTCAATTAGCGATCTTGAATTAAAATTTTATATTATATTTTAATTTTTAAGTAAATTATAAGTTTTTAAATACAATAAATGTAAAGTAAATTGATTTTTTTAAAATTAATATTTAAAATATAATTATTCGACAACGTATAACTTATTTTAGAAAGATAAAATATAATATAAGCTTTTAACTCAAAGTTGCAAATTAAAAAATAGTCTTCTAATAGATTTGCTGTCTTCCACTAAATTTAAAAGTAAGGATAATTTTATTTTTAATATTAGGTAATTCAAAATATCTCTATTTTTATTTTATTTTAATCTTTAAAAATATATTTTTTTATTTTGGCCTTGAAAATTAAAAACTCTAAAATAAAACAATAAAAATAAAGAACTAATATAAAATTTTAAAAAGAATAATTTATATTCATCTTTTTTTAGATCCATTCAAATGTCACTCACACACAACTCCACCAGATTTTCAAAAAGCATTCTATAATGGTTAAAGAGTCAAGTTACTAGAGCAAGAGTTTTAACTCTCCAAACAATATTTAATTTCTTTTTATGTATATTTAAGTCTACAAAAATATTTAAATTATAAAAAAATACAATTATTGACATATTTAATTAAAATATATTGTATCTAAAAAAAAGTAGAATTTTTGTTTTTTAGAAAAATATAAAATTTAGATAGAATTATAATATAGTGTTATTAATATTAAAAATAACTATTATATATTTTATTAAAACCTTATTTTAAAATTTGTTTTGGACCTGAATAAATGTTAGATGGACCTAGAAACATAGTATATATATATATATATATATAAACTTTGAGTAGTAAAGACATGGTATATCTCTTGTAATTATTGACATATTTTATGTTATAATTTCTGAATTTATCAAAATCATAAAATATATTATTAAGTATTTATTTTATTAATAATTTTATAAATTAAAATAATTAATGACAAAATAAATACTAAATTAAAAAGATATCTAAAAATTAAAATAACTAATAAAAAATACATCTAAATTAATTTTATAATTTTAATATATTAAAAAAACTATTATAACAAAAATTAAACTCGACTACATCCGTCTTTTGTTGATCATATTTATTTTTGAGTGTCCGGGGCTGTCTCCCGTGCCGTACTTAATTCTCAACCTACCAAATAAAATAATCTGAATTGAACATTAAAGTGGTTTTCACAAGCAGATCACTCCACCAAACAAGGCGGCCATTAATAAATGATTCTAAAGAGATGGCCCTTGGCTGTCAGAACACCACCGCCAATACTTCCACTCACATTCCCCAGAATTCATGTGTGCCTGTCAAACTTACTCTTTCATGCAATTCTACCGAACCCTACCTTCGTTTAATTTCCAATCTCGCTCTGCAAGTAAAAAACACTACTTCATGTCAACCAACATTTTTGCATTGGACCACTGTAAATGTGGAGACAACTCCAGTCGTAAATTGCATTAACTCGCCTGAGCACTCCACAAAAACATATTCAAACACTACTTTATCCGCCCGTAAAAACAATTATTTCAAAATACTTCACTTATTAATTTTCAATGCAATTATATCACTCAATTAATACTATTACATCATTTTTAATATAATACTTTTATAATATATTTATGATATTGATAATATATTAATATATAATTTTATTTTATTTTTTTTTTACTTTTTTTAGTATGTATAAAATATTAAATAACACAATTATTTTAAAACATAATAGAATAATAAATTTTAAAATGAAAAGTTAGTGGAGTAAATAAATAATATTATAATTATTTATGATTAATTATGAAATTATAATAATTTATTTAATGATTAATAATTAATATTATTCTTTTTTGTTTGTGAAAGTGAGTTGCTAATTTTAGATAAGGCAAATTTTAAATTTATATATATACAAGGTTATCTAACATAATGGTCAACTTACATATATATATATATATATATATATATATGTAAGGTCATCTAGCATAAAAATATCATGGGTCGACTGAGATGTATTTAAAACACGTGTTAAAGATATCAAAAGTACAATTTTTATTAAAAAATATAATATTTAAATTTTTAAATAATTAAAAATATAAATTATTAAATAAATTTGTTACATTTGAATCTTTGACACTTAATGCATGATAGCTTTTCCCATAATATAATTGATCTTTAAACAATTATTCTTAAGAATTACTAGTCCTACTGGTAGTGAGAATAATAAGTTTGTTTTTCGTTCCAATTTTTGTAATAATTTGTTTATAATGACATGTTTTTCAATATTCTAACAAATATCTAAGATTCTTTTTATTATGGAAAAGTATAATTATAATTAATTAAAAAAATTAGATTAATTTACATTATTTAATTTCATATGATAAAAATAATAATCACACAGCAAGAATAAAATTAAAATTAAAAGAATATATATCCTAGTAATTTTTAAGATGGCAAAAAATGTTTATTTATTTATTTATTTATTAAGGGTCGGTATTTGACATAAAATTGCAGATATAATATAAATTAGGTGATAGATCAGTTGATAACAAGTAAGTTAATAGATTGAATTTAAAGTATTTAGTAAAATGAGTGATTACACTAACTAATAATTAATAAATATAAAATGATATAAAATATTTTTTTTAATTAACATTTAAAAATACATTTTCCTTTATCCCTTGAAATTATCAATTGCATTAATTATTTATTGACCAAATTACCCCTATTTATTTTACATTATTCGTGTTACCAAAAAGTAAGAAATAAATATTATTATGGACAAGATATATTAGTTATGTCTTGCAAATGGTAAATTTGAAAAAATAATACTATTTGGTTTAAAATATATGAGACAAAAATATTATGCTTGATTGTCTAAAATATAAGCAAATGTTTATGTTTAATGTTATTATTTTAAAATTACCATTCAATTAATTTAAAATTTACTTTTCAATAACATTTTATCTCATAGAACAAATTCTCATAAAGGATAACTTAAGCAGTAAAATTAACTTTAGAAAAAATTAACGAGATTAATTATTCTTCGTAATTGGTGTAAAAATAGTTTAAAATAGTTTTTATTCCTTCTTATATACATGAGACCAGAGTTAATTTTAGTGATTCAGTAAAATATGTCCTATAGTAAGAGAGATGTATGCATTACATTAAATGACTAATAATAAGTTAAAGATTTAGTCAAAAAAAGTGTGAGTAAAAGCAAGACAAACCACTAGCTCTCTAATTTGTTTGTAATCTTTTTACCTTGGCAGCATTACTAACACAACTACTTCTAGCTTTGGAAGTCAGCGTCTGACTTGTGAATTGCTATAACTATTTCTTCAAAACTCAGGTTGAAAATGTCACAAGTGTGTTTTTTAAACAACTGTTATTAAATTTTTCATACCAATTTTTTAGGAGACATGAAACTCACTTGATTTATAGTTCCTCTTGCAATCTCCGCCAAGTCTTGTTATAAGTAAAGTTCTATTTTTACTCTGCTATTTGAAATATAACTTCTTGTTTTCTCTCTTTTTTCTCTTCTGTCTCATTACTTCCAAATAGCTACAACCTTCCTTGGATAATGGGTTTGTTCAAACGTAAATGTTTGGTTTACACGCCTGCAAATGATGTCGACTTAAGCCCTTACAGCACTGAATTCTACCTCCAAGCCAATGTCAAAGGTTCCAAAATGCACTGTCATTTTTACCTTTTTGTCATCTTGTTTTCTTATTCTGTTCGCAAATGGTTCTTACAGAAGATTTTAAATGTGTGATATATTAATAATGTTTCTTCTAAAAAATATGGTTTCTTTCAATGTCCTCATTGATGGTCTTGCGTGCAAACAAAATGCTAATGATCTTCACAATTGCATGCAGCTCCTCGGATGACTGGAATTTTGGTCAAGATTTTCACTTATTTATTGGAGTGTCCTATAATTGGAACCATACTGTTGTATATATTGAAAGGAAACAATCTTATTCACGAGGTAATGTGTACTTGGTTCATGTAGCATGTTTTTCCCTCATATCATAACAAGTGTTTGTTTATTTTTATTTATGCAGCTTATTACAAATGCAGAAATAGAAGAGTCACCTCTCTATGTTCCCTTACATCAGTTTGAAGGTTTGAGAGGGATTATATATGGTCACAAGCATTATTTGATTGCAGAATTTTGGCCATAGTAGAAAATAGGTAACTAATTTGAGTTTTTTGTTGTAGACATTGAAGAAAAAGAAGTCAAATGCATAGATCCTTCTAAATCTCCACCTGAGAAAGTTCAACATGCAATAGATTGTTTGCCTATATCTCTAGAAAAAACACCAGAAGGAACAACACATCCTTCAGTATGTCGCTGGACAATAATGGATTATTCCAAAGCTTACAGATCAGGGGATATAACACCACGTTTGGTATTTCATCTTTCAAGTTCAGTCTTCTTTTTGCATGTTGTCATTCCTGCCATTTTTATATGTTCGCTCATGAAAACTTATCATGCATGCATAAAGTTGTATGATATAAAGATTCCTATGGCGTGTGAAAGAGGCGTAGGGAAGAGAGATGAGGTGTGAGAAAATCTAATACTCTTAACACTTTTCTGTTCATTAATAAATAAAAAATTCATTTTTTTTACACAGGTTGCTGAACGGTTTGTTGCTGCTATTGATGAATCCATAAAACCCCCACTGCAAATGGGATTTTTCATTCACTACAATGTAGATGATATACTAAGACAAGCAACTGAATCAACTCTTCGATATCAAAGAGGTACTTTGTAACAACTCAAGTTTCAATTCAAAATAAAAAATACCTCTTTCAACATTTAAATGATGGCTGATAAGTGTTATTGAAACTCGTAAGCACGAATACTTGTGCTCCCTGCATCCAGAAGTATCATGCATGCTACTCATCTCTCCCGTACCTCGTTATTCTGATTTATATATGTGCTTAAGTATGATACAAGTTCACAAATCTTATGCAATAATATTTTTTCAGGGGAACCAATCTCTGTGCTAGACGGAGTACCGGTTGCTATAAAGGACGAGATAGATTGTTTACCATATCCAACAACAGGTAGTGTAATGTGTTAGTCTTTTCTCAGGTGTTATCTATGCAAATGATTAAGCTGTTATTTACAAAATCATCTAAAAATGGTGTCTTCAAGGAGGTACAAAGTGGCTGCATAAAGAAAGGCCTTGTAAAGATGACGCTTGCTGTGTTAAACGTTTAAGGAAATGTGGCGCCATACTTGTTGGGAAAACCAATATGCATGAACTTGGATCTGGAACTAGTGGCATAAATCCACATTATGGGTAAGAGTAGCACGTGTTACACGCATTCATATTATGTTACATATTTGGTATCTTCTGGACTAAGAACATGTTTGTTTGTTTACTTTATAGGCCCACTAGGAACCCATATGATAGCAATAAGATTGCAGGAGGCTCTTCTAGTGGATCTGCTTCTTTGGTTTCAGCAGG
>NC_021164.2:70518629-70522822 GCF_000331145.2 Cicer arietinum
ATTGTGCCCAGTTGCCCTTGGTGTTGATGGGGGAGGTATTTGATTTAACTATTTGGAATGACTTATTTGAGCTTATCTACTGACATAAACACATATGAGACTATTTGAGAGAGTTTACGGAAACAACTTAGGACATATCCATAAATTGTTTTAAGCTTATCTCTATAAGTTCTCCAAAATAGATAACATGAAAATAGTTTGACTTTCTTGTGTTATAGTAGAAATAACTTATACATAAGCGTTTATATCATAAACAC
This sequence comes from Cicer arietinum, assembly GCF_000331145.2. Taxonomy (NCBI): domain Eukaryota; kingdom Viridiplantae; phylum Streptophyta; class Magnoliopsida; order Fabales; family Fabaceae; genus Cicer; species Cicer arietinum. The sequence goes on from NC_021164.2 coordinate 70,518,887, forward strand.
TTATACTATAAGCGTTTAATTAAGTTGTTTATCCAAACAAGCCAAACATGGAAGACTAGATAAATCACAATTCATTATTTGCATAGTAGCATTTCAAATTTATTTGTGTGGAATAGCTAAGTTAATCTATTTTATAGTGCACAAATATTAATAGTACTTGTAAGAGAAAAGTAGGTGAATTACTTACTATATTATTTGCACCTGTTCAGGATCTGTAAGGATGCCAGCTGCTCTTTGTGGTGTTGTTGGTCTGAAACCAACATTCGCACGTATACCGCATGATGGGTGAGTATTCATTTTAGTTGTATCATGTTTAATTACTGAGAGGGTTGTAATAATGACTTAAAAGAATTCCCTTCTGCTACATCCAGAGTTCTTCCCATAAACTGGACGGTAGGAATGGTCGGAATACTAGCAGGCACTGTTGAGGATGCATTGATCGTGTTAGTAGTCTTTTCTGTGATACTTTATCTTCAACAAGGAAGTTATAAGATTGGTTTTACAGCATCTATTGTTCCACTGTTTATAGTTATGCAGCTATCAGTGGTGAAATTCCATCACATCAGCCCTCCAGTGCATTGGTAAGGACTTATTTCCAAATTAAAGATTTTGATTATTTGTTAGTCATCCAATGTTTTAAATATCACATATAATTCTGATTAGATATACACTTTCAAGTTCAACAGACTGATTCTGAATTTAACCTTTTTATAATATCTTTGAACTTCTAAAACATTTGTGTAATACTTCAGACCAAGATAAATCTTCCGCTGCTAAGCTTGACAAAGTCCATACCCTACGTCAGGTTAGCGAAATACGGAAAGGTAAGATACCTATTTCCCAGATATTAACATGCACTATCATTCCCACGTATTAAAAAAGTATGTTGATTTTAACATCATTTATGTTGTTTAACCACTACTTCCATCAATTAGTGGTTTGATGATTGCAGTAATGATGTCAGAGTATGCTGCTCCCTAGCTTTGCAAAAACTGCAAGATCATTACAATTGGAAGGTATTGAATAATAGAAAAACTCTATTAGATAATGGTTACTACCTTTCCTCTTCAAAGAATCTAAGTGTGAGTTGTAAGTATAGCACTAACATGATCTCATAAATTGAAAATCATCTATCACATTAGTCCTTTTAGGTAGGTAAATTTAGTCTTGAAAATGCCCCATTAAAGACTAACATGATTGAATTTTTTTAATTTCAAATCATTGTTTATGAATATCGTGAGCTCTAGGATCGAATTATTCTACCTCAATTTTAGAGAATAAATTAATAAGTGTAAGGTAGACCACTCACAAAGCAAGCACTTCTAAGTTCTAAAACAATTACTGAACCCATAATTGAGATAGCAGAACCGTTATTTGCTAACCTGCTGATATATATTTTTTTCAAACATACAAGATTATAGATGTCACCATACCAGAAATAGAAGTGATGCGCCTGGCACATTATATAACAATCGGATCGGAATGTTCCACTTCGCTTGATTCTTATAAAGAAAAGTATGTCATCTTTTAAACTCTTCATTTTACCCCTTAATATTATTGCCCTCTAGATTGAATGAATACGGTTTCTGACATCACCAAATTACTACTAAAGGAATTTTGCAGAACTAGGATGGGATGTAAGGGTAGCACAAAGCATATATGGTGCTTTCAGTGGATTAGAGTATGTCAAAGCTCAAAGAATTAGGTGAGTGAAACCAGGTGTTTCCGTGTTTACAAATCATTGAAATAAGAATGGCAGTAGTATTTTTGTTTTTATGGCAATTTGTTCTTTAAATGTGAACAGGAATCGACAGTTGCAGTTTCACAAGAAAATATTTGCCGAAGCGGATGTCATTGTCTCACCAACAACAGGGTTCGTCCTGTTTTGTCAAATTTCGCATAAAGGCTTATTTTAACCATAGCAAAATGCTCTTCATTCTGTAATTACATATTTATGATATATTTTTATAACAGTGTGACTGCATATCCGATTCAAGATGATGCCCTGAAGACCGGTGAACTTGACTACGTTAATGGAGGTATACATGAAATTTATATTTATATGGTTATTGAACTCTACATGTTATTTTTTGAAATTATTAACTGGTATCATTTTTTTTTAATAACTGTTTGCCATTATTTTAGCTGCACTTGTTCGCTTTTCTATAGCGGGAAACTTCCTAGGACTTCCTGCTGTCACTGTTCCGGTGGGGTTATATTCTCCCTTACTTAGTAACCTTATACCACCATATGTTATTTTCTTTATACAAGACTTTAGATATTATTTATATGTTATATATGCTTCAAACTTCACAGGTTGGGTATGATAAACTGGGTTTGCCTATTGGTCTTCAATTCATTGGAAGGCCTTGGTCTGAAGCAACACTCATCCACTTAGCATTTGCAATGCAGGTAAACCTTTATTTCATTGTATAGAATATACACTTGTACAGTATTGGTCATTTTGTTTTATATCATTCAAATAATTTTTTTTTGTGTTATGTTTTATATTCTTAACTTTTTTTTATAATTGTGCATGTAATAATAAATGTACAGCATATTCATATTAAAGAATCATTATGTTTGTAAGCTTATGAAGAACTTTTTATGTGTGATATCAGGCTATCTGCATGTCAGATTACAGAAAGCCAGAGCATTACTATGATCTGCTAAGAAGATAAAAAGGAAGAATAGTAGCAGTAGCACATTGTTTCCAGCTAAAGGAAAGCTTTCATTGTAGTGTGTTTGAGCTAGTAGGGTTTTTCTTTTTTTCCTTTTGGTGGATTGGATTTCATCCATTATTAGTACAAAACTTGATGTCTTTGATAGTGGTTTCAGTTTTTGTTTTTTTTATTCAATTCCATCAGCGTTTAAATTAGATTTTGGTATTCAATATTACTTGTGAATGCATGACTTTTTTCCCCTTTACCCTACTCAGATATGCGACCTGCTGGACAATTCCAAATTCTTCTGGGCAAAAAGTGAAAATGTGTAAACAATTTCAAATTTGCAAGCAGTGCTATCTAGATATATGTACCCCTAAGTTTGGATTTATACACATTGAATGCTTATAAATAACATTTACAATTCACTTTATTTTTTCTCTAACTTCTTTGTCAATGACTTTATGTTCTACTTAAGCCCTTGCTTGTAGGATAGAACCTACCAAAACTATAAAGGCTTTTTCCAAAGCTAATAGATGGATTTAGTGAAGCTGATGATTCAGAATCTCTTTTTGGCAAACTCAAATCACTGTTATGTAATTTCATCTGCTCACCATCATCTTGGGGACCTAGTGGTGGTGTAATTTCACTAGTTAACTCCATAGTGCTTTCTGAATCAAGTAGGAAGTCTTCCAATGTTGCAAGGGACTTCAACTGCAGTCCTAGAGATTCGATGGTTTTCCGGCACTCGGAAAATCTACTAGCAGCCAATGCTAGTTCCTTCTCCTACATCAAACGATGCCAAGATCAATACCAAGTATAAATTGGTTAATGCGAAGCTTTAAGACAGCCATCACTAGTATTTAGCTATTTAGTCATCTAATGAAATTCCAAAAAATAATTCTGGAATCTGGAGTCTCTCACATGTTAAAATTGTAACAAAAAATCTTAGCTCTAAGCATCATGCAATTCACAACTATCAATATCCATAATGGAAAAGAGCGGGATTGTTAGCTGTTCTTTTTTTTATTATTATTAAATGACTAATGTTAGTTGTTAGCTATCCTGAGTAAGTAATACATAGCTGTAGATTTAATCTAGGCTTAAATTAGAGCCCCATCATGTGTTACCAAACTTACCTGGTTGAACGTAAACTCGTTATCAACACTTTCCCTATGCAGTATTTCAGTGTCTTGCTGGAGTTGAGCCTCTTGCTTCATTCTCAATAGGTCATCTTCCAACTTTTCACACTTGGCCAAATTCTCAGCAGATA
>NC_021164.2:70522958-70578562 GCF_000331145.2 Cicer arietinum
AATTTTTTTTGAGATTAATTCTTCCGCCTCGGTTTGAGCAGCTCTCAGTCTTGACTCAGCATTCTCATTGTTTGCTTGGGCTGCTTTTAGTTCTTCATATACTTCTTCGGTTGATTTATTTGCAAGAGCTAACTGAGTTTGAAGCTCTACTATCTCCAACTCCGCTTCCTTTACCCTACTTTGTGATTCCTCGAGCTGTTTTTGGCACTCGTTTAAATCCGTCTCTAGCTCAAGTATATCTGCCTCCATTTTCGCTAGCTTATTTTCCAATGCAGCATTCTTTTCAACCAATTCTTCCACTTCAGCATTCACAGTGTCTATTCCCTGGCCAACATTAGGTTGGTCTGATGCAGTACCTAGCAGAAAGAAACTGCTTACACTGTCTGTATCTGGCAATGCAGCAAGCCTTTCCATTTCGAGGAAATCATGCATCAGATCAATCCGAGTTGAAAGGCCTGTACGATTTTGTGCAGTGGTGTTTTCATCTCTTTCAATGGTTTTGAATTCTAGTTCCTCTAGTCGAGATTGTAGTTCAATTTTAAGACTTGAATTCTCTCTCTCCACATCCTCAAGCCTCTGCAGAAGGTCAGAATTAACTGGTGGACTAGCACCTTCTTTTGCCGTTTGAAGTTGAGCTTCAAGCTTAATAACTTTCCACTCAAGCTCGTGTCGTTTGGATTCCCAATTACAAGAGTTATTTGCAACAGCTCCATGGATCTTCTGCTCTTGCTCTTCTCTAGCTTGTCGAAGCTGCCTCATACAATCCTTTAGTTCCCTATTAACATGACAAACTTGGTCTTCAAGAACCGCGTTCTTCTGTTTTGCAGCGTCGAGTTGTTGTTTTAAATTTAACACTTCATTTTCAGCCTTCTCCCAGCCTAAATATAATCAAATATCAATATAGAAAGTTTTTAGTTTATTAAATAAGCTAAGTTTTCTAAGAATTTGGGCTAAACTTCCCGATAATTCCCCCATACCAGAAGTTCACAATAATCGCTCTTTCCAATAACCTCTGGATAGGCATGCATTTTTGTATAAACCATAACAGAGACAGAACTTGAACAAATACAACAATCAGACCTAAAATTAACAAAGTCGATTGCAAGGCCTCAATGGCTTTCTCACTGGAAAAACTTGTCTTCCAAATGAAGGAGAAATACAAGATGTTCAAACAACAAATACCTGAGACAGCATCTTCAGCAACTTTGGCATTCTGCTTCACCAAATCTTCTTTAGCACTAATCTCTAAGAGAGCAGCTGATAATTTTTCTGTTAGAGTATGCACGTCAGTGACAACCTCTTCATTTGATGCAGCATTGGACTTGACTTCTGGAGATGAAGTAATTTGAGTGGCATATGCCTATACAGCATGGCAAAAACATCAGATTCATTATTTTCGTATCCAACTTACAACGATATGAACAATCAGAGTTAAAATTTTGTCCTAAAACTTAAAATTGGACAAAATTCATTATCTCAAAGCTTAAGAAAAGGAAAACTTCATTCCAGTTTCTTGTATTCTTAACTCAACAATGTTTTCTATTCTTATTTTCCCTACCACTACCAGTCACTTATTCAACTTTTTTTTCTTGAGAGAGTCACTTATTCAATTTTAAGTTTGAAGCCATAGCATTTTAGCTTAGGCCACATTCTCTTCTCAGACTTCCTCAATTTTGTGCTGTTGAGAGTGTTGAAGCCAAAGCATTTTAGCTTCCTTCTCTCTTCTTCATCTTCTTAACAAAGAGTATAAGTCTACAACCTTCCCTTTAAAAAATGGTCACTACCTAGAAAACTCACATCACCCCAAACACATAGGTCCACTCCTTCCTCTCTAGGCTTAGTAATGCAAAAAAGATGGAGACAAATAAACTGTGACTCATGACCTACGTAGCACTAACACTTACGAAATGAGACTTGTCCGACACCGAAACGTTATTGACATTTGTAATAACATACAATCACGGCTATTTTTAAAAATTATTACCAGTGTCTGTATAAGTACTTAATATCTCATGAGAGCGTGCAATGTCGAAGTTAACAAATGTAGTATGATGATAGACAAAAAGCAGGTACCTGATCATCACATAATCTTTGTGAATGAGACGACAATGATTGAGAACTGTCAGTTTCGCCGGAAGTTATCTCAGATACCTGACTGCGCCACAACCAATTCCTTCGTTCCATCCACGATTTAGTTTGGCAAAACAGCACCTTCTAATTGGGTAATTCTGCGACAAACAAAACAACCAACTTGGTTGATACTACCAAATATCTGAAAATCCCTTAATCAGAGAACATAAATAAAAAAGTAGAAGTAACTTTAAAAGATATTGGATATTACTGTTTAACTAGAAGAAGTAACTTGAAAAGAAAAGAGAAAGAGAAAGAAAGCGGTTATTGGAGGTTTACTTAGAATTCACTTTCCAATCTGATCTACCTTGATTGTAACGTATAAGTACAGCGAAAGGAATGATAGTGGTGAGACTTGAGTGAAGTGAGAAGAAAAAAAAGAGATAGATACAGACAGGGTATCTATTCCATTATATTACTTTACACTCAAAATAGTGAGTGTCCCCAAATTCACGCAATGGATAATTGGGGAATCAATTGAAGGAATGTCAGAAAAACAGCAATTGCAGGGATAGAAGGAAAGAGGAAGCAGTAGGGTCTGGAAACAAAAGGGGGTGTTGTTCCCGCTCATTGCTGCTGCCATTTAATATGTCATTCTTTTTGTTTTTGTTTTTGTTTTTGTCTTCATCTTCTTATTGTTCTTGCTATTATTGTCGCTCTTTTCTGCGTTGTTTGTAGTTTGCCTGTGTCTTGTGCAATGCAAACCGCGGAAACGATATTATTTAGTTAGTAACACTACTGTCAATGTGTTTCTCATGTCCACCGAGTTGAGACAGAGTACTCAGATTAGTGTCTGAATTCTAAATTTTTTGTTAAATTAGTTTATAAACTTTGTAACTTGATAAATTTATTTTTAAAATTATAAAATAAAATAATTTATATACAACTTTACTTTTTAATATTTTGATGTGTGAGACTAGTTTATTTACTTTGATTCTGTATTTATATCATTTTTTTTTTAAATCTCTACAATTACAATCAGTACAATCTTTTTTTCAAATTAAGGACGATAAAACGAGTTAACTCGATTTGTTTAAGTCTATACAACTAGTAACTCGACTAAAATAGAAGCAATTTAGGTAGGTTAATTGAAACTCTCTTCTTGGATCTATTTTTTGATTGTTTGATGGACCGACCAATTGACTCGTCAATAATATAAAAAGTAAAAGCAATAAAACAAGTTGACTGTTAAGCAAATTAATCCCGTCAAAATAAAATAGTCTTTAAAGCTAATCTACTAAAACTCAATATAATCCAACTATGACTTCACAAACAGTATAATTCTAGATTCATTGGATTGTAACAAGAAAATATGCTAATGATGTTGAGGGAAATAAATGAGTCAAGATAAATAGAAATTAAAACAAGAAAGTGATTTTAAAATTGATTTGACATGTCAATATGCCCGTCACCAATTTTTCAGTAGGTTAAGAGAGATATATCAACTTGAATGATAGGATCAAAAATCAAAAATCGCACAGTCTAAAATATCGAGTTAAATGGGTTGGTTCAGCGCGCTCAACTCATTTTGCCACTTCTAATTCAAACAGTATTAGAAAAAATTAAAAAAATAAAAGAATGGCAAAATTATGTGAGGCATTCACATTTTTTTTACGTGCACAGCTATACAACTAGGCAAAAATGACTAACTATCTATAATAACTAAATCAAGGTAGGAGTTATCAACGAAATAATTAGGAGTTATCAATGAGATAATTATCTATTATCATAATTACATTAAAAATTATCATTCGCTGCAATATGGCAAAAACTCATATCAAAAGCAAATTGAAGAATCAAACAAATATCAATTGTCTCATTGTCATTCACAATTTTTTTTGCACGTACACAGCTTTACAACTAGGCAAAAATAACTAATATTGAGATAATCAATAATAACTAAATCAAAGTAGGAGTTATCAATGAACCACATTAAAAGTTATCCCTCATTACAATACGACAAAAACTCGTATGAAGAGCAAATTAAAGAGTCAAATGAATATCAATTGTCTCAGACAAATAACGACCTAATGCATAAATCTTTTAGGTAGGAGCATATAGGACTACTTGGTCGACATCTCTAATAATAGCACCAATGCTCCAAAGATTAATAATTGGACGTACAACATCAACATTAATTTTATAACACGTATGATGAAGGGGGCTAATTGGAGGAAGAGTGGGAAAAATGGTGGGATACAATTGTTACATGTGGATTCATAGTCAATTTTCAAAAAAAAAATTGATTTTCTAAACTTTGTGAATAATTTCAATTACCTCAGTACCTTTACCTTCAAAATGAAGTTTATTTCAAGCATAAGCTCTAGTCACTTCTAATGGAGTGAAATAATAAATTTTTTAATTCAATTTCAAAAAAAATAAAAACAAACACTTAACTTTTTTGGTGTAGTGACAATTTTTAAGACATATGAATATTTATATATTTTTTGTTTACAACGAGATTACAAAACATCGATTAACACACTTTTTTGGGTTGAACAATCTTTGTACAAAACATTTAATGCCAAAATAAAAACATATTTTGGTTAAATTATGAGCTTTTATAATTTAGGACAAAACCAAGTATTGCATTATGCAAAGAAGGTTGAGAAGATTTAATTTAATCTCAATGTAATAGAAAATAAATACTATTAACTGATAATATATATTTTCTATGCAACTTTAAAAAAATTGATCTATTTGAAAAACATTAAAGATAAATGATCGAAATACTTATAACAATAAAAAAAAAAATTGTGTTTATTTTGTGACTATTGATATCCACCATTTTCTCATGTGTATTATTATTTGAATAAACAATTCATTTAATAGTTTAGAGCACATGCAATTATGCTCTAAAGACTTATCTACAAGTTATAATATTTATAACAAAGTAAAATAAAAGTTAAATTAATTTTGTAGATTATATTTCTATAAATTATTGTTGATAGATTATAAAAATTAATTAAAAATAACTTATAAACACATTATAAATTTTTTTCATAAACTATCTCTAATATGTTAACAAATCCTTGTATTAATAGATAAACTTAAACTAAGTCACTTGATTGAATATATTCCCACAACTAAAACAAAAAAAATGAAATCGCCAATTTATTGTGTCACTTCACTGCTCACCATTCTGAAACCCGAAGCGTTTCATGTATTTATTTTTAATAAATATAAATATTATTTATTATGTCCATTGGTATCCAGTGAATGGTTGGTTAATATATTTGTTGTTGACAAGAATGGTTGGTTAATGATAACCATAATAAATATATGTTGCGTTGTATTTATCGAATGGATTTATTAACTAATAAAAACCAATGGCAGCATTTATTGAGTCACCCATTGATGGATTAAATACTATAATTTAGAACCTTTGAGTGGTAGGAAAAAACAAAAGAAATTGAATTATAATTTTTGAGGTGAAAGCAGAACCCTAAGCGTGAATTGTGATTAGACATGAACAAAACAGAAGAGAAGATAAAGAGATACGTGGGGTAGGGTGTAGTATTATTTTTGTATAGTATACTACAGGTTAATTAATTAATTCATTCATACATTTGGCACGCATACTGAGAAATTAAGCGCGAAATGAAGAAGACAACAAAACGGTCTTCGAAGAAGTCTCACCTAACCGAAAATGGAAACGGCGTGCCTCCCTCTCCTTCATCCCAACCGCAACCGTATAATACGCTCTCTCATTTCATCTTAATAAGTTTTGCTACCATGCACACGTTCAAATTCAAATCTATTTTTTATTTTTATTATTATTATGGATTTATTTATTTATTAATCTATTCATATTTGTGGCTATTTTGTTAGGGATGATGGGGGAGAAAGAACGGTGAAGAAGGTTAAATTATCGAAGGCTCTCACCATTCCCGACGGTACAACGGTTTCTGAAGCATGTAGACGAATGGCCGCTCGCCGCGTAGATGCTGTTTTGTTAACTGATTCCAGTGCTCTGCTTTCCGGAATTCTCACTGACAAGGTTTCTTTCTATCTTTAGTCATAATATTTTCACAAACACATTTTTCAATTACTTTATTCACTTCAAATATGTGGCTAATTATGGTAACTCAATCATTAATTATTATAATCAGCTGTTGCACTTCATTAACCATTCACTTTTTATTTTAATTTATTAGAAATGATATTTTGACATCAATTTTGGTGTTAAATATGGTGTTCTTTGGTTTTTAAGTGTAATTTTGAAATGCTTGTAAGTTGTAGAAGATGAAAAGTAACTGAGATAAACACATACAATGTCATACATGGTGTTAGTATTTTGATGTCAAAATAACACACCTCTAATTTGAATGCTTGAAAATCATCCAAAATTGTTGTCGAAAATTATTGTTACATTTTGCGTCCAAATGAAAGCCTTCAATATTATTATCTCTATCACACACTCTCTGGATCTGTGTGTGTGTTGTGTAATGTTTGATATGATTCAACTTCAATTTGCATATGTTTTGGTCAGGATGTTGCTACTAGAGTTGTTGCGGAGGGGTTATTACCGGACGAGACAACCGTGTCGAAAGTAATGACACGGAATCCTATCTTTGTTACATCAGATACACTAGCCATTGATGCTCTTCAGAAGATGATTCAGGGTTAGTTACCCTGGTTCTTTTTCTTCCTCTTTTTTGCTTTTGGATTTTACCGTGCTTTGATTGAGTTAATTTCTTAATCAATTGGATCACAATGTGTGGTTTTGGACATCGATTTCAGTAAGGTATCTGCCATGGCAGGATATTAAAGTTTATACATACCTCAGGACTAATATATGTATATGTACCTATATATTCTTGTGCTATTAAATGAGTTGTTTACATCTATATTATTATTACTATTCCACCATGAGTCCTGCATGACAAAAGGGTAGTGAGTTGTCGTGACAATGAGGACAAACAATTCTATGCCGGGAATTTTGTTGCTATTAGCATATACCGAGATCAGTCCTGTCCCTCGTGGTGGCAGTGAAGTTCGTGTGTACTGTTTTCTTGATGAAAAGAAGTTGTTTGATATTTTAGATGACCAAGGTTTTAGTGTGTTTATCTTTTCTTCACAGTTAAGATCCTGAAATGGAGATTATTTGCAGTTAGGGCTTTGTTGTTTCTTCTGTTTCATACAGACATCTTCTGGTGCATTTCAATTTGTTTGAGTTTGGATCGAAGTGTTATGGAAGCTAAATATGGAAATTTAGCTGGAACTTACAACTTGGGGCCTTAGAGTTGGGAGACTTTGCCGATTTGAACTAACAACTATACACGGGTTTACAATTTACACTATATAGCTACACAAACTTAAAAAGTAACTAATTGTTCTGTTTTCTTCCTCTCACTCTTTAGTTCCTCAAATTTCATGGTGCTAAATTTGTGATTTTCATATTTCTTGGTGCTAAATTTGTGATTTTCATTGTCAGTGATTGTTTTGGTGAATGTGGTGCCATTTGACTTTAACTAGAATTTTTCTTTCGTTTTAGATTTGCTTTCTCCTCTGTTTCATGTTCTTTGTCATGTTCCTCCAACTCAGACCCGAAAGAACTAGATGTGTGGTTTACTGTTTGGCAACAAAACATTTATCTGTTACATATTCTAGTGTCTGTAAGCACAATATTTTTGGGGGACTTATTTCCAGCAAGCAGGGCCTTGATTGTTTCTTGTCTGTTATGGGTCCCTATTTTATCGTTGTTTCTGCTTATGTTTTATTTTTTCTTTACCTTTTTTGCTTCTTTAACTAGTTAATGATTATTGAATTGAATTAATGATTTTATTACATTCTATTTATGTTTACATATTTCGTAATGGAGTCATACTTTGGAAATCAATTTATTAAGCGGGAGACATAATTTGATTTTTTTTCTTAAATTCTGTTGATAGGTAAATTCAGGCACCTCCCTGTGGTGGAAAACGGTGAAGTCATTGCCATATTGGATATCACCAAATGTCTTTATGATGCCATAGCTAGGGTGGAGAAGGCTTCTAAGCAAGGTAGTGCCATTGCTGCTGCAGCTGAGGGGGTGGAAAATCAGCGAGGTAATAATATAGATTGCTTAACAGTTACCTCTATGCATACATACAAATCATGGTACTGCTTGTACATGAACTTATAAATTGCTTCTACTTGTATATGTTTATAAATTGCTTCAACTGTCACTATTTTTGGCAGCTCCAAATGCTTTCATTGATACACTGAGGGAGCGCATGTTCAAGCCTTCCTTGTCAACTATACTTGGTGAAAATACAAAGTATTTTTCACATCATATTTTCTTGTGTATTTATGCATTGCCTAAGGATTCTTTTTATAACAGTTTTATGAAATTCTGTAGCTTTATGTATTTCCAGGGTTGCTATTACATCAGTATCAGATTCTGTCCATGTAGCTGCAAAAAGGATGCAAGAGTTGCGTGTCAGTTCAGCTGTGATTGTAACGGAAAGCAAGATTAAAGGAATATTGACGTAAAATCCTTTTCTGAGGCTTTATTCTCTCCTATAGAAACCTTTGTTTTGGAATAACATATGTGACTGCATGTTTTTTGGATCAGAAATCCTTATCGAAACATATGAAATGTAGTTTGGACAATTTTTTCTCTTGCCTTATATTTTGTTCTGTGAATCTGTTATGCAGTTCAAAAGACATTCTTATGCGTGTTATGGCTCGAAATCTTTCCCCAGATTTGACCCTTGTTGAAAAGGTTGTTATGGTTTTATTTTTTGAAGTAACTTTACTGAAAAGTGGTTTATTCTGGGATGCAATTTCTTCTGTCTGGTGCTAATGTTTGTTAAGTATTTAGAATTAAGTTGATTTGATTTTCTTCTTTATTAGGTAATGACTCCAAACCCAGAGTGTGCATCAGTAGAGACAACAATTCTTGATGCTCTGCATATGATGCATGATGGGAAGTTCTTAAATCTTCCTGTGGTGGACAAAGGTGAATTATGCCTTCTCAATTCTGTATGTAATTTCTTACATTTTTGTGCTGAATAATATTTGTTTCGCAGATGGAAATGCTGTTGCTTGTGTGGATGTTTTGCAGATAACTCATGCTGCAATTTCTCTGGTAAATTTAATGTTTGAGAGATACACATAAAATCTATTGAAAATTTATTGGATATATGTAGAAGAAGGACATGCTGAGGGATCTGGTTATCACATGCATGCTGTATGTCTTGTTTTGTATGTCTTGTTCTAATTCAGTTTTTATTTCTTTTGTTTCATAAATGGCATATGCCTATTCTTCATCCATTATTCAAATTTGTTGCTTTAATTAGGCCAAAGGAATCAAAATGTTGTAAACTATTTCTTCCTTTTAGACGTAATGATTATTATTGTATTGATTGATAGTTTCTTACTATATATGAATGATTGATGCATTTGTTAATAATTTGACTATTTTCCCAAATTATCAAAACTTTGTGCATTTTGGAAGACTTGTAGATGCTCTGAACCAGCAATCAATTCATTCCCATTCCTACTTCATAATTAGCCTTTTATAACTGTTGAGCATCCACTCACCTTATATAACAATGAAGTATGATCTTGTACTATAAAAACTAAATGCATTTTTGTATTAACATTTGGTACTATTATACTGATGCTAGTGTCTGGTTTCTATGTACTTTGTAGGTTGAAAGTAGCTCTTCTGGAAATGTTAATGATGTGGCAGGCACAATTATGCAAAAGTTTTGGGACTCAGCTTTTGCTCTTGAGCCTCCTGAAGATTATGACACTAACAGGTACTTTGGTAATATCTATGTTGTTTATATATGTTTTGTTCAGTTTTGTAAATAGTTATACATGTTTTATTGCAGTGAAATCTCTGGACAGCTGACTTTGGATGGGGCAGATACCACAAAGTCAATGTATCAATCTGCAGGTTTTGGAAATTCATTTACTTTTAAATTTGAGGATCTCAATGGTCAAGTGCATCGTTTCAACTGCGGTGAGTGACATCTTGGGGCAAGATTTAAATGTCTAAATATTGCTTCTGCTCCTACTGACATCTTGTGTGTAAAACCTAGTCTCATAATTGTTGCCTTTTCTTACCATGTTTTATCTTAAAAGTATTTGCCTCTGCAATTTTGTAGGATCTGAACATCAAGACGAGCTTGTATCAGCAGTTATGCAAAAAATTGGTCCTGTTAATGATGGAGAACGCCCTACACTACTGGTGTGTTTTATTCTAGTTCATTTTTCTCTGTATTTTGGTTTTGCTATTTGTATTTAACACGATACCGGTTTTTTCTTCCCTTCTAGTATGAAGACGATGAAGGAGATAAAATTATTATTTCAACTAATAATGATCTTGCCGCTGCTGTCAGCTATGCGAGATCTGCAGGACTGAAGGTAAAGATGTGTGTGTTTTTACATGTCTTTTAATTTGGCAATGGTGGCTTTTTTTTGGGTTTGCTATGATGCATCAAACTGATTGTAGGAAACATCTTTGTATTTCAGGCTCTAAAGTTGGATTTGGTTTTTGCTGATTCTAGCAAACAGATAAAACCAAACACTGATACAGCCACCAAACAGAAAACCAGCGTAGTGTCTCTCCGCTCTGGTATTTTTGCAGGTGCTGTTGTTCTAACAAGCATCGGTATATTGGTCTACTTAAAGCGCGCCAAACAGTGATATGTTTGCCAGTTTGTACAAAACATGCAGTACATACTGCATAATTAGAGCTCTATTTAAAATCAAATATTTTATGTACACTGAATAGGTGAATGATGTGAAGCTCCTCCAATCGCCATTTTATTTTTTTTCAGTCTCTGATGTAAGTGCACCCAGTAACCTCTTGTTTGTACAAGTGAGTCTATGTCGAGATAACCTCGTGGCATGCAATAATCAAATGTCACAGTATTCTTCTATTTATCAACTTATTCAGTTAAAAAGAGAAAGAAAGAAAAAAACTCCCATATTGGAATATCTGCAACATTTCAGGCCAGTGATGTTCAGTAATCAGTTTTAACTTTTTGATCAAAAAATAATACGTGTTAGGCAACAATTGAGAACATTGTAAAATAATATATTATATCTTGTCTAGAATATCGACTATCTGACTGGATCAGCCCCTTTTGATTCTGGTGCGGTTTGATTATGGATTGCTGAGGGCTTGTTACTACTGTAGATGTGTCTATGGTTTGTTTAATTTTTGAATAAAAATTAAGTTCAGGTGTTTTAATGTCATCTTTATCTGTATTTATATCAAATATACATTTCTTAAACTGTATGTTATAATTTTATACACCTAAAAAATTGAAACAGGAGTATGCAATTGGGTTTTGTTTGTTTTTTTTTTTTTTTTATATATATAAATAAATTAGCTATCTGCATCAAACTTCACTGTAGCTTTCAAGTTTATTTATTAAATAATGGTATTCATTTTGATTTTATCTTGTCTTTTGGTTTTTATTGTTCAATCAGAATCCTCTAGAGGTCTTTGCACATGTACACACCTAGAAGCCATATGTTGCAGTTCAAAAAATATCGTAAACATGATTTGTTAAATACCATCACTCAGGTGGATTGTTTTTTTTGTTTTTGTTTTGACAGTTGGAAGAATTGTTGCAGATTATTTTCTTTCAAATATTAAAATAAAATTAATGTGTTAGTCAGTAAAATCTTGAAAAAGTTTAGAAAAAAATGATGTTCGAATGATACATTATATTCACAATTAAGGTGTTTCTATAAAGAACTTCATACATGCTACAAATCAATTCCATTCAACAGTTTAAAAGTAATTTAAAATTAACTGAATAATATTATTACGCATGAAGTAATTTAAAAAGGATAATTTAAGTGTATTTTTTAATGTATTTTTTGTATGATTCTTAATCAACTATGATTTTATTAAATTCATAAATTTTTTAAAGATTGTTATAACTACAAAAAAATTTATTTTGTATTAAGTTTTTTCTATTTAAAAATTCAACCAAACATAAAACTGCAACTCCATTTTAGTTGGTGGAAACGGTAGTTTCAATAGCTACACTTGGGTGTCACTGGTATGTGCATTTGTTAATGTTTTCTCCGAAGCGTATTAAATATTAACTTTATTTTTGATGATTATTGGCAATTCTAGTTAATATTTTGAGAAATTTTTAATCATTGATCTACGATAAACTACTTTTATAATCGACCATAATATCCACTGTTTTAGAACGCATAATTTTTTTTTCTTCATATTTCGATAATTATGAGTGTTCACGATAGAGATAAAGGTTGTCCCAAACCATCCAATGACCCAACTATGTTTGAAGTATTTTGTTCATATGATTTTCCCAATTTAGATTGAACACAAACCAACTTAGTCAAATTTGAAGTGGTTTGATTTGGGTAACGAGTTTACGATTTCAAGTCTCGGCACCCCCATTAAAAGCTTAAAGCTTGCTTTTAGACTGCAATTATGCATATATATATATATATATATTCATCCATCACGGAAAGAATTAAGTGATGGTTATCATCGAAAAAAAAAATGAACTAAGTGATGGCTGGCATAGTCCCCTTCTCTTGGAAGAGAAAAATAATTGAGGTGCCAAAACTCTTTTGCTAAAAAAGAAGAAGAAACACAGTTTTATGTTGGACAATGTGATTTGTTGTACTACATGTTATTGCTCACATTGTACTCTTATTTTTTGTTAGTCTAATGTAAATAATTGATTGTTGGTCAAGCTTCTCATTTTAAACGGACATTTCAATTTTCTCTTGTAAGATAATGAAACCTCCATGTCCCAACTCTTTCATTATATAGCTGCAAGAGGAATGCTAAATCTCTTTTTTTAATTCTTTACCTTTAGGCTACAACCGGTTATAGAAGTTGACACCACTAGTTTGCCTAAAAAAATTGAGAGACAACCAACCCTTAACCCAAAAATAAAAAATGTTGGTCGTTCATATTATAGAAGGTAACAAGTGAAAATGGTGAAAAAATGTCAGAAGTTTTTACCAAGAGTACCTACGGTGATTCCTCAAGTTTCTCACTTGGGTTGGGGTCATTGATCGATATACCTAAGAATTAAAGGATACCATCGATGCATTTGCACCTAATAATGTTATTGATGAATGAGGGAAGTAAATGTAAGATAAAAACTTCAATTCTTTTGCAATTTTGAGTGATTCATTTCCAAAATTATCAAAATCAGAGCAACAAGTGGTGTTGATGAACAGAGTGACGAGACTGTGTTGTGGAAAGATGACATGGATTGAGACATCTCTTGCTATATTTGACTGGTCAACGATTTTGTTAAAGATGCAGGTTATGTGGAAAAGATACTGGTTATGTGGAAGTGAATATTGAAGATGAAAATTTCAAAAAATAAAATAAAAAGAATACAGAAGATGAAAAGTTAAAGCTGGTGTGATGGTTATCATCGAAAAAAAAAATGAACTAAGTGATGGCTGGCATAGTCCCCTTCTCTTGGAAGAGAAAAATAATTGAGGTGCCAAAACTCTTTTGCTAAAAAAGAAGAAGAAACACAGTTTTATGTTGGACAATGTGATTTGTTGTACTACATGTTATTGCTCACATTGTACTCTTATTTTTTGTTAGTCTAATGTAAATAATTGATTGTTGGTCAAGCTTCTCATTTTAAACGGACATTTCAATTTTCTCTTGTAAGATAATGAAACCTCCATGTCCCAACTCTTTCATTATATAGCTGCAAGAGGAATGCTAAATCTCTTTTTTTAATTCTTTACCTTTAGGCTACAACCGGTTATAGAAGTTGACACCACTAGTTTGCCTAAAAAAATTGAGAGACAACCAACCCTTAACCCAAAAATAAAAAATGTTGGTCGTTCATATTATAGAAGGTAACAAGTGAAAATGGTGAAAAAATGTCAGAAGTTTTTACCAAGAGTACCTACGGTGATTCCTCAAGTTTCTCACTTGGGTTGGGGTCATTGATCGATATACCTAAGAATTAAAGGATACCATCGATGCATTTGCACCTAATAATGTTATTGATGAATGAGGGAAGTAAATGTAAGATAAAAACTTCAATTCTTTTGCAATTTTGAGTGATTCATTTCCAAAATTATCAAAATCAGAGCAACAAGTGGTGTTGATGAACAGAGTGACGAGACTGTGTTGTGGAAAGATGACATGGATTGAGACATCTCTTGCTATATTTGACTGGTCAACGATTTTGTTAAAGATGCAGGTTATGTGGAAAAGATACTGGTTATGTGGAAGTGAATATTGAAGATGAAAATTTCAAAAAATAAAATAAAAAGAATACAGAAGATGAAAAGTTAAAGCTGGTTCAAGGTAAAGAATGAAAAAGAAAAAGATGATATGGCATCAACTTATTGGACTATGTTTAAAGGAGTATGTTAGAGGGTGTAACTCTAGCATTCGTCATATCCATTAACAAGTTTTAACTTGACTTCCTGTTTTATATGGAGGATTGAGTAAAGAACATAAAAATCAAATTTACTACTTTCATTCTTCTACTCATGCAAATTTTGGATCCGGATTCCCTGAATTCAGAGATCTCTGCATTCACGCCGTCAGACGTCAGTGACCATTTGATTAAAATCTGATGATCTAAGTTTAAGTTTGGTATTTTTAATAATAAAATAAAAATTAAGACCTGCAATTATTAGATCATCCGACCGCGTGACTACAAGATTTATTGACTGCAGTAAATCCGATTTTGCAAATTTTCCAACATATTCTGGCTTGTTCTGGCTGCAAACTACATCCAACAACCAATTATCAAGTGCAGCATTGTGATAAAACTCTATGGACAAGAGAAGGCATAAGAAACAACTTGTCATTACACCAACCAGCTCCAAGTATGTGATGAAAACAGGTGGTGTGCTGCCATAAATGACACCAACCCATAAATCATAAAATGTGATAACCATATTAACAATCAAGAATCATCCATAAAAGACAGCAACAAAAAGACTGCATGAACAGCATGGCATTGAATTATCTCACCATTACCTTTTCGCATTTGTATACTCTTGCTTTTACAATCAGTGAATGAAGAATGACAAACATACAAAGTTACAAACATTAATGAAGCATTCTTAAAATTTCTTCATCAATAGCTATTTACTGTGCAAAATATGTGCGTGTAACATCAATGAAGGACCTAGACTATAATCAAAATTGTTTCTGAAACATTTAAAATCACTTTCCTGAAAACTTATCTCTTATCTCGGTTCTTGCAAGTCGAATCAAGAATAAACCAGCAAAGAAAATTGACAAAACAAGCATAAAGAATACACTGTTCCATCCCCTAGTTGAAATATAACCTGCTAAAAGTGGTCCAAGAGCAGCTCCAACAGAACCAGTACCATCAATGATTGCAGTAACAGTAGCCAATGCCCTAGAATTCCCACCATTAAGGCTTTGCGAACCGAGATCGGCAGACACAGCAGTTGTGATTAGCGAGTATGGACCATTCACCAAAAATCCAGAAAGAAACATCAAAGTGATGTTGGTAAACATAGAGATGCTCCCAAAAACACGATACAAAAGAAGAGCTGGAATTGATAGAAATAAGAACAGAATTGAAGTAACGGCACGAGCTTCAATCATATCCGAAATAAAACCAGCTGTGATTCCACCAAGGACTCCTCCTATGTCAAATATTGTTGAAAGTAACCCAGCAGTTTTGTGAGATAGAATCACACCAGCAACCGCTGCAACAAACACCAAGTAACGAATTCAGGGAAAAATATCATGATTCATGAAGAAAAAGATAAATGAAAACTGACACGAGTTAACATAAACAGTAACTATTTTACTCAACAATCCAACTTCCTAGAAGCAAACCATGAAGACACTGTATTTTAGGGAGGTGGAGCCAGTAGTAATAAATTAAATGGATATGACTGAAAGTCTAAAACAATGCACTTCTATCTGATTATATCATATATTTTTGCATCAAAGAACAATTACCTGTGTGCCTTATGTAGAAGGGTAACCAATACAGGAAAGTGTAAGCAACAAGCTTTGAGAAAAAGAGACAAAAAGCAAATGGAGCGACTCCAGGTATCTTCCATGCCTCTAAAAATCCAATAGCAGATGAAGAAGAATCCGAAATTGAATTGTCAGGAGGATCAATAAGCTTTGTTTCCTCCTCCTCCTCCTTTGATTCCACTTTCCCCAGATCCTCTGCACTGTCTGTTTCAACACTCATTTCAACGTCCATTCCAGGATGCATAAACCCCATATCCTCCGGATTCACAACAAGAAACAAAAACACCAAAACACCAACCAAAATGATCACAAGTCCAGGGACCACAAATGACCAACCCCATCCAAATTCCAAAACTCCGGAAGCAATAACCGAACCAATGATATTCCCAACCGAGGTATGAGAATTCCATATCCCCATTATCAATCCCCTCTTTGATTCCCCAAGCCAATTCCCCACAACTGCAACCACACAAGGCCACCCAATTGACTGAAACACTCCGCAAACAATCTGAACACAGACGAAATACCCCAAAACATGAACATCCAACCAATATCCTAACCCAAAAAGTATAGTAAAAAGTCCACTACCCATCATCCCAAACACAAGGAACAACCTCAAATCAATCCTATCACCAACATGACCAGCCAAATACATGCCAATGGAATAGGAAGTGAGGAATGCGAGATCAACCTCGCCAAGCCGGTGAGTTCCCTGAGTTCCATTAAAAGGGGGCCAACCTAAATCAACAGTGGAATTCAGCTGAAGTTGAGTTAAATTGGTTGGAAGTGTGGGTCCCAAAACACTCTTGACAATACTAGGAGGCTTCCTAGAGGCATGAAAAGAAGCATATGCAAGAAATGTGATAACAAGAACACATATTTGGTGGAAAAGTAGGGTTTTGTGAGGGGGTTTCAACCCTGGAAACAGATTCAGAGCTGGAGCTAAGCTCAAACTCTTGGAATTGGATTGCATTCTTAATCATCAGGGTTCACACAAGTCTGCACATAAAACCTAATCTAATCTAGCACAATTGCCCACAGATAAATCTTTCTACTTTTTTTTCCTTTCAATGTTTCTTATATATGGTATTGGAATCTATGATCCGAAGAATGTGAAGATGGATCCAAAATTGGAGATTGGAAAGAATAAAAGGACTTAGAAGGTTCTTCGCATCAAATCTAAAATTTGTCGTTTATTTATTTGTGGGAAAAAAAGAAGAAAAAACTAATTTGCAGTGGTGAGAAGAGAAAGAAGGGGGGTTTTGGTTTGAAGGAGTGACGTGAAAAAGCAGCGACATGTGTTAACAGAATTGTGAATTGCAATTGGAGGATGATGCCGGGAAACAGGTGAAAGCTTGCAAGAAAGAAAGAAAAAAAAAACACGTTTGCGTGGAAAATCAGATTGTGTCCATAGTTTTTTATGAATTGCCATAAACTCTTTTTTTTTCTTTTTTTTTTTTACTGAAATGTCTTTATTTTTTGTTACATCAATGAGTCAGCGTTTTACGTTTAAGTGTAAAAAAATGTAATATAATCAATTATTTTTATTTTTTATAACTATGTTATTATGCTAAATTTTTGCAAATATGTTCTACCAATCATCATCTATGTGTGTTTTATTTTTATCTTTAAATTTAGTTTAACTTACATATGTCGATATCGTTAAATTGAATATTATAATCTTGAATTTAAACAGTTGCATGTAAATTTTTTTATTATTTTGTTTAATAAAAAATAAATAATAATATTTTTCTATCCACAAAAATTGAATTTGAGACTTTATTTAAGAAATTTAAATCTAATTTCATTTGAAACAAATTAATATTCTTGTTCTAAAACTATAGTTTTTACATTGTTAACCGACGGGTTCCATGCTTGCCACATTTTCAAAAACATTGTCATCCTACTACATAGTTGGTGTGCATTCAAAGACCACAACCATATTATTGCATATATATTACTATTAAGGAGATGAGATAACATTTTTTAGTTTACTTGTATTCCTATGTCTATGACAGACTTTCTTTGCTGTCTCATGTTGGATTTATTTGGTTGTTGCTCTCTTCTTATTAATATTTACTTTTTGTATTTTATTACGTTGTTTTTAAGTTATTTGAGATGGTCCAGCACCTGAACCACACTTTGAAGTTGCCAATTCCTTTGAAGTTTGAGGTTTAATACAAGTAATGGTGGGACTTAATAAGTAAAAATTGAATTTAATACTTAAAGTTCAGGTCCCATTCTCAAAAATATCATGTATGTTAAATGGAAAGCATGGTAAAATGACCTCATTGTGTTGGTACAATAATTTAAGCTATAAAGTAGCACTCCAGAAATTGTGTCTCTATAGGAATCCTTAAACTTTATTAAACTACTTTTTTTTTTCAATACCATTTGTCTTTCACAAATTTAAGGTGTTAAAACAACTTCTAAAAAGAAACATTTGGCTGGAAAAAAAGTGTTTAGAAAATTTTGAAGCACAAAGCCACAAAGGAGGAAAATCATTATCTGCAACTTAAAATCAAATGGTTGATCTTTGAGAAGAAGACCCGTCGGTAAGCATTACAAATTGTAACCACTAGCAATGGAAAACCTTTGTCAACATATGGCCTTCCAAACACAGCCATCTACACAATACCTATAGGCAACAGGAAATCTACCCTTGCCGTTAAATCATGAGGGGGAAAATTGTTTTCCAAAGTTATTCAAGAACTAACAAGGTAGGAATAAGGGCCTAATGCTTTATGAACAAGCAACTTGTCAACCACATATCATCAGGAGCAGACTAGTAGTTTCTACAAATACTTTCGTGCTAGGGCGCGGACTTTGGTATCAAAATGTGATGATGTGATTCGGGAGCCAGGCAGGTACAGAGGATTAAGAAGAGTCTGCAATTTGCCAAACATACAAATAAAGTTACTTATCTCTCACCAGCCAAATACTTCATAATCTATTAAATAGATTTAACTCAAGTATCTATGTCTTTATCACCACAACCAAATCAAGAGGACAATTAGAAACTTTAAACTTATTTACTGATACTTGTGTTGCCAGTCATATCCTCACAGGAAAAATAAGTTGCTAAAAACGCAAGAGACAGTAAATCAGTTATCAATGGGAATTTATTTTGCATTCTTGCCTATTCCCTAAGGAACAACCCTTTAATCCAAAATAGAGAGGAATTTGGGAGGAACACTTAAAATGGAATTCAGCAAACTTAAGTAAAAAATTTAAAATACAACTTTGTCATTCTTATCAAAACAATGTACCAGGTATATGCTAGGAAAATAGGCATGCCTGCTATCGCGAAACATTGAAATGCTAATCGATAATAAGGAGGGAACAAATAGAACATGGTTACATTTGATAAAACCAGAAAATATTACTCCAGCAATTATTATTGTATTTGTATAGTCATCAAAGCATACTTTAAGAACTGGTAAGAATGAACAGTATCGTGAATCATAGTCAATTTCAAGAGAAGAGTTCCATTGTAGAATCAGAAAAAGATATATATGAAATTAAATACTTAAGGAAAGGATGGCATATGAAACCTGTTATAGAAAGAAAGAAAGGGCTAGATTACCTTTATGTAAAGCTCATGCACCTCTTGGAAGAAGCTCTTAATGCCATCATCATTACGAGAGTCATGAAGCAACATAAAACGGGTATGTATGACAGGTCAAGGATTATCAAGAAAAACCAAAATGCATAGAGGTGTGTGAATGTAAGGTTTGAGAATTCTCCAATCTTGGGTCTTTTATTTTATTCCCCTTCCAGTGACTGGCAAGGGAGTAAAGGGCAGGGGACAATGGCATAATCGTCTGATTGGGAAGCAAATTAATTTAAATTATTCTTAAATTAGGTATTCAAAACATCTGTTATTATAACAAAAACAAGAATAAACCTAAAAAATGAAAAATCAATATAATTTTTATCACAGAGAAAAACAATTAACTACGATAAAGGATATGACCAGCTGTAACATACACGGACACCACAAGTTCATTAAACCTGTCTACTGATTTCAAGTACCTGCATAGAGAATGGTAAGGAATGAGAAGCTGCAGAAACAAAAACAACAGGCACAGAAAGAGGATCATAAGGCCAAAGTTTTCTATTTGGACTTAGATTACAAATCAACTGAATATGTAACTCACATAGCACTAGTAGTCCATGCAAGGTCCTGTACAACATCGAGAGCAGCGTGCAGGATAAACTGATGCAGCTGAGCAGCATCCTCCCTCTGTCATACGGTAGCATTAGATTGCAAATTGATTTAAACTAGTGATGAAAACAAAATCCCTTGTTTTCTAAACCAAGCCAAAACAAGGTTTACTTAAGCTAGATAAAGATAAGCATTTACATGAATCAAGCAAACAAATTATGATGTAAAATCGTGTTCCCCATAACATTTTCAGACAATAATTGGCTTCTAATCTTTGTAGCACCAACACCTCAGTTCGAAAGTGTGTCCCGGTGTCTGACACATGCCTTAATTACATTCAATTAAGTCGTTTTCTCAAATTATTACAGGTGTTGATGTATCTGGGCTTCCTAGCTTCCAATATTCCATAAATTATTAGATTGATCCATGAGTGACAATTGACAAACCAAATTAATAATCACAAAATCAATATACAACAAGAAGCAAGTAAATAAATAAATAAATAATCCATAAACCAATAAAAGGTTGAAGTTTAACTTAACAAAAAAATAAATAAAAGGATCATACTTTAGCAGCTACTCCAACTTCAGCTTCATAAATAGGAATATCATTTCTGCTAACAATGATGAAACAAGCAGTGGTTGCCATTATCAATACCCTTCCAACTGCACCTGCGAAACAGAAAATGTCGATACAAATGAGAAAACTAAAAATTCACGAAGAGATCTGAACTCAAATCGAAAATTGAAAAGGAAGTCAAACCTTGCAATGACAGTTGAACGCAATGAAGGAACGAGAAATTGAATCGTGTCGCTCAAAACGATAAATAACCTTCGATTTCGCAATTTACCGAACCTAAACCGGGGAGTAATTGCGATGCTGAGTAGAATTAATAATAAAATAAAAGAATGGATTATAAAAAACAGGAATAAGTGGATCTAAAACGCAATGTCAGTGAAGAAGTGAAGTCTGGAAACCCTATGGAAGCAAGGAAGATGAGGAAGACGACTTGTCTAAGCTGTTGCCATATGGGAGTTTAAACGCATCGTTTTACAGTGCTTACGTCTACGTCCCCAATATTGTATTTACAAAATTAAATTTCACATCTATTTTATTATCAATGTAATTGTTACACACTAAAAAGTTTTACAATATTGTAGCAATAGTTACTCAAATCAATTTATGTTCAACTGTTTTAGTTTTGTAATTCGCTTTCTAATAGCTTGATAAATAATTAATTTAAAAGGTGTCTTTAATTTTTATTATCTCCTTAGTGTCGTGTTTTTTTTTAATGGTGAATTTGTCATCATCAACACATTATTATTTTAAAAAAAGTAAGGTTGAACGCTTAGATTTATGGAGGAGGGGTGCGGCTAGAAGGGCCCAAGATTCTATTCATTATTCAAAAGCCCAATGATTAGGTCCGTTAAGGAGTATTAAATAGTAAATATACAATATGAGTTTGAGTGTGCTACCTAGTGAAATAATTAAATAATACTGACATTTTATGCATAACTTGACTAATTATTTTATTTTTGATAAATTATAACTTAACAAATTATTTATCTTAAATAAACCAATTATTTATTCAGCGTTGATCAATTTTCTTTATTTCAACAATACAAGTTGTGACTTAATATTTTTAAAAAATTTAACACTTATTCACAAAGGAGGGGCCAAAACTCAAATATATTTTTCTTGAAAAAATACTAACAAATACCTTCTAAAAAATCTAAGAATGTTTTATACAACCAAATTCAATTGTTAAATCCATATAATGAGTATTGACATAAAAAACATAATGATATACCTATGTATAACTATATATGTCTACACTTGTTAACTTAATAAATATATTTTTACCTTTAATTACGAGCATAAAAATTCAAGCCTCAAGCATTTTAAATAAATAAAAAACCATGGTCATAAGAATTGAGAAATATATCTTGTATAAGTCACAATGTGTTAGACGGTAGACAACAAGTGGTACTAAATATGAGATGAGATTGATAAGATGGGGGTGATACAAACGGGACCCATCACTTCCTTAACACGATCTAATGCTTACACTTTGAATGATGTATAACTGATGATCGTTGAGAAGACATAAACTCTATGTGCTAGCTTAATTGCAACTCAAGTTATCTCACTGCCCATAAAGCTATTTTCTATCCATGTCTATCTCTTTCAGAATCTTTATGTGCATCACACATTTCAATTGAAATTATTTATTACTAATTGCAATATTTGACCAACTAAACAAAACTAATATATTTAATTTAATTCAAGAGGACATTCAAATACTAGATTGATTAGATATATGGGCCGGTCAAAGGCAGCCCAAAGTCTTGCTTTAGACTCCAAGTTTTGACAAAACAATGCTTCGTACAAAGATATTTACATTATTACTAAATAGAAGTTATTTTTTACAAAAACCCATTTAACATTTTCTGTGACAGTTTTACTTGTTAATAAAAGGCAACAATTGTCATATAGATAAAATAAAAAAACTAACTAAAACTGATGTATTTTTAAAATAATTAAAACAATTTTAATAGTATATAGACCAACTTGCAATTATGGCAATGATCCTACTTTTGATCAAACAATTATGTTAAAAAAAGGGATTTTATTTCTTAGATTTGTTTCCTACATTGCTCCAAATAGCATATAGTCTCAAAGGTTGAACCAGTCTATTACTTAAGTTTGCATGAAAACAAAGAAAAACAATAAAGGTAAGATAAAGTTTAATTGTGTTTGTAGAAAGTAGTCTTTATAGACATAAGATAACTGAAAAAACATATATCAATATATTTGTCCTGTTCTAAATTCATTAACTCACATTAATCTTAAAAGATCATAGTTAGCAACACTAATACGTCAAAGGTTATACATGGTTATGTAGTCACTTTGATAAAATAAAAAATAAACTAATATAGAATAACTAATTAATTTAATTAATTAGTCACCAAGATATCTAATATTTCCTCAAATTATAATGTGTTTAGTACACTTCGAGGTTGAAAAATGTCATAGAAGAAATACCAAAAATGAAATCCGCTAAAATGAATTTGAACACTGAAAATTATTCAACTAAAATGAATTTGAAACACTGAAAAATTATTCCACTAAAATGAATTTGAATAGCCGAAAATTCATTGGATAAAAGAATTTTAAATGTCAAAAAATCATTGACGAAATAATATGAATTTTATAATTGAATATATGAATAGAAGCTAACATATCCAACTAGACTAAAAATAACTAATTTAATTTGAAACTATAAATGATTTTGATGAATAGAAGCTAAAATGATAATAAGGTTTTTTCAAAAGAAAAATATCACAGTATTTTTTTAAAAGAATTATTCTTTGAGCCAAGAAATATTTTGATGCAGTCTTTTTTTTTTTACTTTGATTTTTTTTTTAAGATATTTGTCACTGATCTCTTTAATTTTTTGAATTGTTATAAATATATATATGTCTCGTCTACCATTTTTTTTACAACAACTCTTGACTCTAAATTCAATTGATGACTTGACTATGCATCTTCTTTGTTCTCTTTTTTAATATCGCAAGAGTTGTGTTGGTTGCAATCTTATGTGTTTGCGAGATTTTCTTTATCATTAAGAATCTTGAAATTTAGCACTAGATCTTCTTTTTATTATTGGTCACTGATGTTATTTCATCAATATTCTAGAACTTGTTATTATTCATATCGACAAAGTTTTAACCTCTCACACACAATATCATCAATGAAGAAAGATTTAAAAGTTTAAAAGAAAACAATAGAAATCAATGCAAGTGGGATGAAGAAGAGTCAGTGAATAAAACAATTTTTCGGAATTTTTTAATGTTGCAGGATAATTATATTAATTGTTTCCTCCATCATTTAGTTACCAAAAATATATTAATCGTGTTTCGCAAACAATCTCACACAATCAACGAACTAACCAAACTTCCAAAAACAATTGCTATTTTAATAATGGCATTAAATTGAAAATGTTATTGCTTTCTTTCATAGTTATATTCTATTAGTGTATTACACATGATTTAAAATAAAGATTTAACTACTGTTTCAAGATGGAGGTTTGTTTTATATTAATTAACCTCAGTATCACGAGATAATGAGTTGTTGTAGCATGTACTATATCAAGATTTAAAATACTTCTCTCAATTTTTTAAATGGGTTATTATGTCCAATTACATGTACTACAATTGCTTTATGTTGTGTTTTATGGGAGGGCTTCAAATTTATTTTAATCGTGAATCGCTCACATTCTAAATTTAATATTTGAACTAGTTTCAAGGAGTTCTTATAATAATATTTAAGAGGATTAAGCAAAATATTTTGCCTCAAATCTCTAACTATTTGATAAACTAGGCAAAATGCTTAAACTATAACTCAACTAATAAAATAAATATTGATATTATTAAGTTGAATATTTAATACATTCAAATCTAGAATAGAATCTTAAGTTTCCATAGTTTAATTATGTACCATATATTTTAAAATAAAACAAAAAGTTACATACGAGGGTAATACTTGAGCTTGAGTGTCTACGAGAGAGAAATCTACTTTCCGTATTCAAAGCCTTTTTCAAAAGCATTTATCTAAGTTTGTTTGTTTGTTTGGGTAAAAATAAAGTTTGTATGGTTGAGTAAAAAAAACGTCTGTTTGTGTAAAAACAAAAAATTAGTTTTTGAAACTCTTGATGAATTATCATATTAAATTCCTTCTTCCCTTACATGGGGATGTAGTTCCAATTTTTTTGTTTATTTTAGGTGATTTTTGTTATTTTTTATTTGAATGATTAATTTTGAAAAAATAATTATTTTCAAATTTTATCTTTATAAAAATATAGATAATTTTTTTTTTGTAATTCCTATTTGATTTTTTTTTTAATTTTAAATTTTGTGCATTTATTTAATTTTTTATTCATCTTTTTTAAATTTATTTTAAATATTTTTTTTAATTCTTTGAGTTTATCTTTTTTTATTCATTTTTTTAATTTATCTTCTGTTGTAAGTCAATTTGAGTTTATCTTTTTTAAAAATAGAAATTGTTTTTAAATTATAATTCTTTTTGTTTTCAATTTAACTTTTTAATTTTGTTCTGAAAATTATATTTATATTTAAAAAAAAATATTATTTTTGAAAAATTGGGCTTTCTTAATTTATTTTTTTATTTAAAACACAAATTGTTTATTTGAACTTAATATATCTATAAAGAACAGTGTTAAAAAAAACAATAACAGTTCTTTAATAAAAGTTTTGAAATGTACATTGATTATTACATATTTTATATTAATAAAAATTTATAAATTTTTTTATTTTTTCTAAAGACTTCTACACAAAATTTAAATTCTACCTTAAAATTTACTTTTGGACTCCCCAATTAAACCAACACAAACATGATCGTTGAGAAGATATAAGACCTCATCACACCTAATTCATTTATCCAAGAAACTCATCTTGTTGAGAAGTAATAATACTTATCTCTCTTCTGTTTGCTAAATCAATTATCTCATTTACTACTACAAGGTAAGAAAACAATCGTTACAAGTTGTTAGCAAGAATTTATGCACGAACTTTATACATACCACTCACCAAAATATAAGAAAGATGAAATATCAAATCACGAAAAGAACAAAAAAGAAAAATATTACAAACTTAAATATATAATATATGCAACTTTATAGTATTCGATTCACGTACTCCAAAATATAAGAAAGTGAAATATCTATGAGACAAGGTGAATTAGATACTCCTCTATTTTGGGTGTAAACTGTAGAACTCCTCCTTGTACGGGAGTAAAAAAACAGTGGAAATTATACATTATGGAAGAAATATTATCTCCTTACCTAGCGGAGAAAGAAACAGTTGATATGATACTAATAAATTCATGATGAAATTAAACTGTGAACCAAAAAGGTATATGCAATTCTTTCCCTTTTTTCTTTAAATAAATAAATTGAAACTTTCTACATTAAATTTATAAATAGAACTGTTTTCATATTTTGTTCTTCAATTATTTATAATAAAAAAATTAATAACTATTTTTATGAATCAAAGAATTATTTATCAATTTTTATATTTTAGAAAATATAATAGAGCCATTTATTTAATTTTTTTTAAAAAAATAATTTTTATAAAAAAAGATTAAAAATAAAACTTCAAATGAAAAATTAGTTTAAATATTTCATCTATTTTTTACAATTATTTTTATAATAAAATTTCAAAAAATGATTAAAATAAAAAGCTATTTTGAGAAATTTTTCGTAAAGATAATTTTTTAATAGACACTTTAAAAAAAATGATTTTTATCGTGTTATAATATTCAAAAATATCTATTTTATTGAAATTTAAAATTAATATTTTTAATTAATAATAAATAAATTTAAAAAACTTAAACTATTTTAAAATAAATTTTGATAAAAATATAAAGTGAAAATAAATTTTTTAAAATGTATGATAAGAAAAGACATAATAAAAAGTAATTGTAGGAAGGAAGAAGAAAAGAAAATGGGTATGAAACGTTCCCCGAGTAGCAGGTGTGTCTGTGTACTGAGTTTGATTTCATTTCCCAAGATATGTCAGATAGTCGTCATTTAATCTTTCTCTTTTCTCTTTCACACATTTCATTTTCTAAACATAGTTTCTGAATTTTCAACAACTTTATAAGCTCCATAAATACTTTACACTAAAACACACAAATCTGAGACATTATTTACACACGTAGTAGTGAGTGAGTACTAGTAAAAGAATCCATTTCTACTTTCTACACCCCCCTTGTTTCATGCAGTACACAATCTCAGATGCTTCATTAAATACTTGATGTCTTTTAATTAATACTCGTCTCATCATGCCTGCCATCATTTTCACTACACAACAAAACACATTCAATTTCAACACTTACGTTTCAAAACCTACCTATACCTAGCACCTCACATCACACACAACCATTCAACTTTAATTAATAATAATTCATTATATAAAGTAATTAGGGTGAATAAGTTTTACTACTACTACGTACAACTACATTGTATTGCTCATTTTACTTCATCACTGTTAATTTACCTGTAGTACATTCAGACACATTAATTCATCAAAATTATGTCTTATTTATTTTATTATTTTTTCATCCTAATTAATTAATTAATTATTGTTGAAAAAGTAGAGACAGAGTTGGTGGCGTTGCCACATGCGGCGTTTCTCGCTCTCTTCTCCATCTTCACAACGCTACAATAAATTAATTTTCAGTATCCATGCATCAACATTCAAATATTAATTTACAAATAAATGTAATATAAGCATTTAACAACCTTCGATGAAAATCAACTTGGATCGGTTCGGTTGTGATACCTGCAGATTCAAAACTAACAAATTTATAAAAAAGTTAATTAAGATACATATAAAAGAATGAAGAAGCAAATGTTGGGTGGGAGGAATGAAGCCTGGTCCGAGGATGGGATCGGATCAGATCGATGAGAAGTAATATGACCTCGAGCCAGACAACATTCCTCTCAACCTAACCTTTGCAGACGAGACGAGGATGAAGATAGAAGAGATAAAAGAAGTAGTTTAATTTGAGGGGAATGAAGCCTGGTCCGAAGCTTTAATTTATAGAACGAGGGAAGGTGTAAGTGGGTGAAAAGAAAAGCCTCGAGCCAGCCAACATTCCCCTCAAGAAGAAAGATATAAGAAAGTGAGAAAACCCTAAGAGTTGATAGAGGGTGTTATATAGTAGTGTAGAGAAGAGAGAGCATAGCAAAGAACAGCTCAGCAGATGCCAGATGAGATGGAGTTAGCACTGATTCTCACTAATCAAGTAATATAATGCTGTTTTTTACACACCCTCTCTCTCTCTCTCTCAAACTTCCACCCTGTCCCCAAAACTACCTTTCAAATACGTCTTTTTTAATTACTTTCTATCAGTTTTTTTTTGACTAAATTGTAATAAATTATTTTTATTTTATATTTTAAAATATTATTTTTATTTTATATTTTAAAATATTATTTTTATGAAAGCTTATTTAACTTTATTATTTTTATGACTAAATTGTAATTCCAAAAAAGTTATTTCAAACTCATTATGAAAGGTTATCTTTTTTTATAAAATAACTTATCATTTTTTGAAAGTTCATTTTCCACAAATAATTTTAATATATAGATGAAATACTTAAAATGATATTTTTTTTTATAAACTATTTAATTAATC
The DNA here is from genome assembly GCF_000331145.2 of Cicer arietinum. Classification (NCBI taxonomy): domain Eukaryota; kingdom Viridiplantae; phylum Streptophyta; class Magnoliopsida; order Fabales; family Fabaceae; genus Cicer; species Cicer arietinum. The sequence continues at coordinate 70,551,428 of NC_021164.2, forward strand.
AATTTTTCATTTAAAGTTTTATTAATTTTTAAAATTCTTTTTAAAAAAAATTAAAAAGATAAAATTATAAAAGTTCTTTTGAAAAACAGTTGTAACAATTTTCAAAACAATAATGATCCATGTTCACTCATTTTTTTTTAATATTTGTGCGATACTTGATTATTTATGTGTTAAAATTTTATTAATTCGGTGAGTAGATTGTTAGATTAAGTCATGTAAAAAAAAATATAGTTAAACAAATTTTTTCAAACAAACGTTCGTTGTTAAAAATAATTTCAACGTTAAAAAATTACAAATAAATGAACAAGTATAACAATTTTATGAAAGTATCTTAATTAACTATTGACTATAAATAATTAATATAAATACATTGTAAGATGTAACGACTTAAAAGAGGTGCATATTGTTTCCAAGTAATTTGGTGCATATCAATTTATTTTTTGTTACACACTTATCATATATGTTTGAATTGATGTTGAAATTAAAAGAATACTGATAAGTCACGGAATTATTTTATAACTTTTACAAAATTATAATGTCACAGTAATTATGCATAACTTAAATGATATGATCTATTTATCTTTAAACAAAAACATTAATTGTGTTTTTTTTCTTCATATTTTAATCAAATTAAATAATAAACTAATATAATGTGTAAATTTTATGTGGTATATTTAGATTAGAGTATGATTTTTATAATTAAGAGACAAAGTGGAGCTACACTAACAGCTGCGTTAATTACGTCAAAAGAAACAAATACCGATGCAAAATTTTGTACTTACCCAACACAACCAATTCACATTACTAAATACAAAAACATCTGACTACTTATAACTGAGATTTAGGAGAGGCCCTCCCTCGCTGCCTACAACTATAGGGACTACTTTGTATTTATATATATATATATATATATATATATATATATGCAACTCTCCATGTCAAAAATAAGTGAGTTATTTTACTATTTTAAATATATTAATTTAAAAATTATGTTTATTCAATTATTGTTAATATCAGAAATATATATAATAAAAGTTATTGTATTAAAAATAATGCAAATAACCGTTGTTTTTTAAATGATTTTTTTTCTTCAAACGAATCACTAATTATAGAACAGAGATAATCATATTTTATATAAATTGTCTATTAATTTTAGATTCATTTATATATTTTACTGTTTTAGAAATATAGTTAATTGTCTCGCAGTTATAGTGATCTCCTCTTTATTTATATTTAATGTGTAAATTTTGTTTTATGATAAAATAAATTGTTACCGAAGAATATTATTTATAGTAAAAAGAACCACGTAACAAAACCTTTTTGAATTACTTAATCAAAATGTATGCGATCTTAAACTGATAGAGAATATTTTTTATTAATTGTCCAATATAGTCGCGATTGTAACTGTATATCTTATTATTTGCAATCTTCTAAGTACTGCTCTAGAAAAATAAGATTTATCATTTTTATCTATAAATTAAGAGTAATATGTAACTTAGAGGCATATGTTAAAATGACCAAAAGATAAAAATATTTTTAAAAAATAATTTTTTAAATTTTTATAAAGTTGAATGCAAAATTAAATGTTTTAAAACAATAATTGAAAAGGAAAAAATATCCATAGTAGTTAATAAATTTGAAAATTTGAGAAACAAAATCTATAAAAAAAAAAAAATTCATCAATAGGTTGTATATATATTTAGAGAGGAAGTTAATACTCCCTCAGCCATACAATATAAGCCATTTTCAGAAAATACATAGTTGTCTTATTTTATATGTTATTGAAATACAATTTTTTTTTCTTTTTAATATAACTATTAATTATTGATCACTTTTTTTTTCCTTTTAAGATTCATGAAATCTGTCTTTCTTCATATCATTTATAAAAGAATTTACTATAAGATTTCTTTTTTTTTTTTACTTGAATGAAAGATTATTATAGAAAATAAATTATGTTTTTCATAAAATCACTAAAATAACTTATTTTTTTCATTTGTATCATATTTTTTTAACAAAAACTTCATACAACCTACCTGATTATAATTGAGATTCCTTTAGAAAAATTTGTCTTTAAAAAACTAATCATTATTTCAAACAACCAAATTATAGATATATTTTTTATTTTAAAATCTACTCCTTGTTAATACCAATGATTTTTTTAGGAGATGAAAAGTCAGAATTATACACATTTATATATAAAAGACTAGTTTAATATCCATTTTCACACAATGAGTGACAATAATGTAAAAAAAAATGTCAAAGTGAATATTAACTATATTTTTTCAACTGTATCTTTAATTTATACTACATGCAAAACTCTTGATTCAATATATTAAATTATACATGACTGATATAAGTTTTAATTTATAATGATTATTTTATGATTTTCAAAGAACAAGTTTCCATCACGGATTATAAAATCAAGAAAATAACTATTTTTCTTAATGTGTGTCATAAAATCGTTTATCATAACATGTCCCTTATTACAATTAAAATTCATTTAGAAAAATTTTGTCTTTAAAAATAATATTTATTTAAAGTTATTAGATATATTTATTATTATTTTCAAATATGTTTTTTTATTAATAATACTGAATGTTTTTGGGAGATAAAAATTAATAGTCAAATGCATTTAAATATATAAAATGACTCGTTAAATATTTTCTCTTTTTTACAATGAGTGAATACATTTTCAAAAATATTGTCTCAAAATAAATATTATTTTATAATTTTCAATGTATTATTAATTACATATATCTAATTGTATAATATAATTAATATTACATACATGCATCATTCTCAATCCAATATCTTATATTACCTCTTTTCATATATGTAAGAGTATGTTGATTAAATTACAATAATTTAAAAATTAGTTGTAATATTAAATTTATTGATAATTTAAATTGTTTTACGTGTTTATCTTTAAAAAAATGATTTTGTTGTTGTATTTATTATAAATTACAGAAAAGATCTAATATAATTAGAGATAAGTTAATAAATAAATAATTAATATAATTAAAAAAAAGTGAAATGTGTCTTATAAAAATGACCAAAACAAAAGTCTCAAGGGAGTTTAATATTTGAGACAAAACTAATATATTTTGCGTTCATGGTAATGGTAAGTAACTCAATACTTTGTAATATTAGTTTAGCAAAAATACTCTTATATCTCTTTATTTATATATATTTTTTAATGTATTTGATATATATATTTTAATGACAAAAAATAATTTGTAAATAGGAGAGAAGTATAATGCAATCATATACACCTTTTCGATTTTAAATATAAGAAAAAAATTATTCATTTTTATGTGTTAAGTATAAACAATAAATTGTTTATTTTTACTCTTCTGATGATGTATATTCTAAAGTATTTTCAATTATTGTAAGTTTTATTTTACAATAAAATGACACTTTTAATAATAATACACTTATATTATTTATTAAGTAAAAAACAAGTACTAAACTTATTTTTTTTAGTAAGTGTGATATTATTTATTTTTATTTTTAATAAAAACATAATTGCACTACCACGGTTTTAATTATAATAAAAAAATATTTGATGGTTTAAATTATAAATAAAATTTAACTAATTTGAATATATTTAATATTATTATCTTCAATATATTATTTAATAAAATAAGTTTTCATACAAATATAGGATAATTTCTGGTCTAAACATAGAACTTTTTATTAAAATAAATTTAACATCTATAAATATATTTATATTTATTTTTAGTTAATGACACTAACAGATCTCGAATCTAACTTTCTTTAATATATATTTTTTTATCAATAGACATTTAAGAGCATTTGTTAAAAATTAAAAACAAAATTTATATAAATTATGTTATATTTTTTAAAAGAAATGACACAAAATGAGTTGTTAGCATAGCTTATATAATCTGTATTTCTGAAATGGAATGGAGAAGGCAATTAAAAAGCAGCGACATTGTTTGACCTGCAGGTGCCGGTGAAACAACGGGGCTATTACCTGTTACCTGAAGGTGGGTCCCAGTGAAACAGAGAGAAGAAGACAAAAGCATTTCTTTGAATGCGATTCTTTCATCATTACCTTATTATTTTTAGCCTTTTTCAATCCCTACTTTTCATTTCTCTTGTACTCCATTACATTTGCACGCCCACTCTCTGTCACTCACACGCTCCTCTCTTTTATTTTTTATTTTACTAAAACACTCTTGTTGGACAATCTTATATTATTATGCATATTGACCTTTGGAACGTACGATAACTCTAATAAACACCACGAAACTCGCTTCGTCATATATATAATATCACTTTGTTTATTCAATCAACCCCCTATAACTATAACTATAACTATAAGCTAAGCTACTTTATGTTCGATCTCTGGTCCCAGCAAAGGTAACTGTTGACTTGTGAGCTTCGATCACCAAACCCAATGTAGATGTAGCCATGTTTTTCAAAATCGCATCAGCCACCGGATTTTATAAAATTAAAATTTTAGTTTTTGCAAATTGAAAAACTTATTAATAAATTTGATTTATTTTGTATTTCGTGTGAAAATATTATAAAAATCAAGTCAAATTGACTAGTTTTTATAGGGACTTCTACGATGAGAAATTAATGAAATCTTTCACTATAAATCATATTTATCAACCGTTAAATTAAATAAAGGATTTTATCATACAACATACTTCAATGAATCTCTCTTTTCTTCCTGCTATTATATATCTTTGTAATATGTCCCACGTTCATATTCTATTTCCTATCTATTTTGTTATAGATAAATGCAAATGTTCGGTAATCTTTCATCTTTGGTCCTTTAAATAATTTGTTTTTGTTTTAAAATTTTGATTCTTTTAGAAAATTAATATATAATTAATGACATTTTTTATTTTGTACCCTTAAACAACTAAAAAACATATGTTAAATAAATTTATTTTTACTTAATGAATAAAAAGTAAAAAATAAACTAAAATCAACCAAATTTATCATTTATTAAAATGAGTGTCCAAAACTAAAAGAACTAAAATTAAGAGAAAAGAATTAAAATTCAGAGGAAATGTAATTTATTAACTTATTCTCAACACGTTCACATTAAAATAAAAAGAAAAAAGAATTCATATAAATAACCTAGTTGCAAAGAATGAGTATTTTCAATATGGCAAACATATGGTGTAGCACAATAGAGAAAAAGATGATAAAACCACTCAACAATGATCGGAAACACAATTAAATCACAATATGAAGAAATAGTAAACAAGAAAGATTTTAAGTTATAAAAAAAAGCACTAGCATATCTAGAGAAGATGCATTTACTCTAACACAATTTAGGTAGAAGAAAGTCGATCTATTCTAGATTTTCTTCCTACAACTCATATAAATTATAATTAGCCTCATTAAAATTTTATATACACGTAGTCAACTCAACTCAAACTAATTTTTCTTATAAGGATGTACTCAATCTTTTTCTAACCTAACTCCAATTTACTTTTTCGCTAATTAAAATATGTGTATAAGTTGAATTGTCTTATAATTAAGATTGAAAAACGGTGATTATTAAAGGGTAGAACCCATGGATAGAAAATTATAAGTGACCTGACACAATATTAATCACAATTGATTATATTATTTTTGATTTATAACGTCGAAGCAATAACTATGTCAATGTCATATAAAATATATATATATATATATATATATATATATATATATATAATTATTTAAACCCTGACATTTATTATTTTAAATGAGTAGAAATTACATCAATTAAAATAATACAATTTAATGACACTAAAATAAAAAAGATAAATCTGAAAAAAAAATTATAATAGTTAAGATAATAATATTTTACAAAAATGTCAACAAATTCGATAAAAGTATAAATATAATAAAATTGATACGTCTAAAATATTTTTTAAAGTTTGATATGTAGCTCGTCGACTTAAAATACTAATATATGCGATAAATTGTGGGACTCCTTGGGAGTTTCTTATGTAGATCACCGTTGCAACGTAGATTGAATAAGTTGTTTTAAAGTGACATGGCTTAATAAGAGCAGAACACGCCCAATCTTGTTCCCATCATACGATGCACACTAAATACATAATGTACACGTTGTCACTAATTTATGAGAAAAAGTAAGTCAATAGAATTTGGGAATTTGAATAAAAAGATTAATTGAAAACATATTTGTGAATCAAAATGATTAATAAGATTTATATTTAAATATATTCAATTTATTATTATTTTATGTTTAAAAATAGTAACACATCGTTTTTTTACATAACTTTGTAATAAATTTGTTAAAAAATACAAAAATCTAAAAAAGTTCATATTTATTTTTTAAAAAATGCATATTTTTGTCAAATTCAAACTAAAATTATATGTTCTTCTTAACTTTGGTTTTGTTTTTCAAAGGTTATTTATAATTAGGGATAAAGTGTTAGAGGTGAAAAATAGCTAGACTAAACTGTACTTTACAGCATTTGAATTAGATCTATTTTAAAAAAATTTAGATTTGAGTCTAATATAATTTTTTTCAGGAACCTATTTTTAAAGTATAGTATGATCTTTTAAAATATATAATTTTATATAACATTAAATTTAATTATATTTTATAATAATTCTTTAAATATATTATTAAAATTGATATATGTCGGCATATTTAAATTACAGAAAATGTCAAAAATTTATAATTTAACTAATATAAAACTTGACATTTGTAATAATTATAGTAATAAGTTTTTTTATTTCAATGCTTTATTTTCTTCATTTTTAGTGAACAAAATATATATTTAGCTATTATAAAATAAATAATTCATTTTAAAAAATAAAATGATTAATATCAACTATTAATCATCAAATAAATGATTATTATTTTGTGTGAATAAATCACAAGTGTTTATGATATCGACAATGGATCAGTTTATTTCACCAACTTCCCATTTCTTAAGAGGTAAATTCACAAAAATAGTGATAATACTTTTGACGACTTATATATAAAAATGACTTAATTATAATTTTAATATATTTATTTTTATCAATTAATATAATTGATGACCTTTATTTAAAAATCAAATTTTTTAATAATTTATTATAATTTAAAAAATATAACAACATAAATCATATATTAAATTAATTTATAACATAAATCATAATTATATAATTTAAAAATCTGATTGAGCATTAAAAGATGTCTGAGTTTTAGAAAATTTCATGATTGAAAATATAGAAAAAAAACAACTGCAATATAAAAAAAAAAAAAAAAAAAATCGATTAGAGGGGCTGTTTCGTGGTCCAAATGGATGACTAGGATTTTGGTGGAATTGTAAGCTGCAAAGATAGCCACGTGGTCCAATTGAATGCTGGTGGGTCCCAGTTAGAGGGGACATTAGCACGTGTACACGGAGCTATGTGTGAAGATGGGGGACCACCATTAGTTTGGTGTAGGGACCACCATTTTCAATTATGGGATCATCATAGTGCTCATCAGTAAGTTGTGAGTATAGTCGTTGCGGCGATATATTGCGCATTTCCCGGGTCCTTAACTTCTTGTATTTGAATTCGGGTCGGGTTTATATTTAACACCCAACAATCTCTCTTCTCAACCCTGTTAGTAGCATTATAGTCTAGTAGGACCCACTCTTACTGATATCAATAGTAACATAATCAAATACAGAAATAGGTTAGCCCTTGCTAGTAATAACAAACTATAACAACGATTACACATGTTCATTTTTTTTATAAAAAAAGTACACGTATTTAGCAGCACTATTATTATTTTTGACCTAAGTAGCATTATTTTACTTAATGTTATTCTGAAGGAGGTTATTTTCTCGCATAAAGAAAATATTATTTTCACAAGTTAAAAAAAGTAATTCAAAAATAAATTTTAGATATATTTTTGCGTTTTTATTGATCCACTAGCTGAATATTTTCATTAATGTAAGTTAATAGTAATTTATAAAGTAAAAATTTGTCAATTTTTTATAAAGAATATAACTCATAAAATTTTAAACTTTGAAAATAACAAATGAATAGCAATATAACTTATTTAAAAAAATGGACAAATTAAAGAAAGGAAGAAGATAGCATATTTTGCTTTTGTAATTGTTGTATAGAGAGGAAGTGAAATTTGTATCTTCCCTCAATTCTCGAGCCAATACACAGGAAAGTCATGTCCCAATGTATTGACTTATCAGCGCAGACATTTATTACCTATCTGCACTTATGAGGAAGATGTGTGCATTTCAGACGATGGTATCCAAAGATGTTTTGTTTTAGCTTTGTCACAACTTCAAAGCATTGCATTTTCCACAAAAACCACATCGCAAGCTTTATTATTTTTAAAAGTATAATCACAACAGTAATTTATTGCACACTTGCTGAAGGACAAAAACTGGACTAAACAAAGCTGAATTACAGGACCACTGCAATGAATGTAGAATACGTAATTTTATTTTTTTTAAATAGTTGGGAAGTAATAGTAGGTGCTGCTGCGAAAAAACAGGGTGATGGTCATTTCTGACTACTGTCATACTACAATTTAATCCTTCTCTATATCTTGCTAGTTGCCATCCAGAGCATAAAGATGATCTGCAATGTTCAATTTTGAAAACTATCTCACTGCCGTACCACGTTGCATGGATTCCCATTCCCATATGCATCATGCTTGACGGATACAATGCATTCATTGGCGTATTGCAAAATGAGAATATCCATACTACACCCTATACCAACAGAGACGCGGAATCTTTTTCAATTATGATGCTACAAAAGCATCAACCGTAGGGTGACAATTAAGATTATATAGGCTTTATATGATTGCATCACCAACTACGATTACTTAAGCATCCTACTAACTTTTCCTGAGGAACAGAGCAATGACATAAGCTGTTGCTTCAATTCATATAGTAAGAGGAATTTCCATAACTCAGTTCAACCAAAAAAATTAACAAAATACTACTATATATCTGATTCCTATCATCATTCGCATTTACATCTTATGAGGCAGTTTTCTAAGAAAGTTTTGTACATCAAGCAAGATTTATTTGTAAATATATATGTGATTTTGATTTCCTGGTAAAAGAATGATAAAATACAACAAGGATAATATATGCGTCAAATACAGGATGCAGCAACCTGGAGCCTCTTGGATGGGTAGGAAGTTGTACATTTTGCAAATATGATGATCTATAGAAGATACATGGGGCGTGCCGATTATTACTTTGTTTTCAGATTATTACTTTATTTTCCGAAACTTTTATTGAATTGCAGGAGCAGCCACACCTATGCATATTCAAGTATAGCACCGGTATGATTGAAACCACATGAAACTTGCAATGCTTTCACGTTTTCTGGAAAGCAAACTCTTGAAGGATTTATATAATCCACATCACTTCCATGACCCTGAGTTGATAGCATAAGCTTCATTTATAGTAGTGCAATGTATATTTTGCAAAATCAAAGGCAAAACACTAATCAATTTTATTTAGGTGCACGGGTCCCACTAATCAGACTGCGCACACTTCTAAGGAAACGTGACTCTTAAATTTAATATGAAGGAAGTTTCTAAGTGTAGTGTATGAATGGGTTAATAATCTATATGAAAATCACGATTAATTCTAAAATGTCTTACGACCTTAAATAATTTTTTCGGTTCTCTTGTAGGACTTGTCATAGAATACAGCAATCAGACCATTGTGATAACTTTCTCTTGATAAACATCTAAAAATACACAATGATTATTATATGACAAACAGAAACATACCAATTGTCCACCCGAAGAATGTCCATCATCAGAGAAAGTTCCATTGGAACCTCCCCAACCCCATGTGAAGATTCTTCCTCCTGAAAGTCGATGAAAAACTTCAGGATAGACGGCAGCAAAAAAATTCTTTTACATCAAGCACAAGTCTTACAAGTTAGAGTTGAGTTAAAAATTAAATCAGTTTAAACAAACAAAAAAGCACAACGGAAAAATGAGAAGCATTCCTCCACATGCTACATTCCAAAAAAGTGAATTTATAACTCCAGCCATGCGCAGTGCACATGCAGCTCTGTCCAAAAATCCATGAAGACTATGCCAGTTTACACGCAGGGAAAAGCACTTTTTAACCTTTAAAACAAACACTAAGTATGCACCAACAAATAATGGAAACAAATAAAAAGACTGAAATTCTCCAAGAGGCAAGAAACCTATTAACGGCTTTAAATTTCTACTTCCTCATTCCAAAAAAGAAATTCAATTAGCTAACTGTCTATAAGACAAGTCTAAGCAGTGTAACTTGAAGATAAAGCAAAACTTTTCTGATACGTTTCTTGGCTGTCAGTACATTTGCTCAATGGCCATATAAATATGACAATTGAAGTAGACATGCTTCTTTTATGGAAAAAGGGTGGGAAAAAAAGATGCTTTTAAGTTCATTTAAAGATGTAGAAAATGAACTGTATATAGGCACTTCAGCAATCCCAGCTTCACACAGGACTATAGGTATTATGTAGACTTCAATTATACTTCATGTCTTTTAATGCGATTTCAACCATTATTCTCAGAGATGAACTTTTCTTTTACCATTTTGACAAGGGAAATCCTTGGCTTCACCAATAACTATAAATAATTGAAACTATCAAATACATATTCAATACAAATATTCATGGGTAACTTTGCTTCATTGGCGTCTTCCCTGTCTTGATGAAACAACTTTTGATAATAAAAAAGAAAAGTAAGCCATACCTCTACATTAATTTAACAAGAGAAAGGTACTCAATGATGAGGTACTTCTTTTTATCTCTTATGTGAAGACAAGAACTTACCACAAATGGCTGCTGTATGCTTCCAACCACAAGAAACTTGAACAACAGAAGACTCCAAGAATGGCTCTTGAATCTTTTCAGGTTGATGAATGGCATATGAGGACCTAGAAAAAAATATGAAGAATCAAAACACTTGATTGCAGCAGAAAAAAGGGAATGGCAATGTAAAAAATGAAGACGACAAAGTAACAAGTTGTAATAATAAAAAGGATACCCTATGCCAAGGCAACCATTTTCATTTGAACCCCAAGTATAAAGCTCACCAGAATCTAAAAAACAAACACAAAATAGAATGAAGCAATACAGGAATTATCAAAAATGAAGTCATGTTTAAGTTCCGAAGCTGATGATTACTTGTCAAGACACAGGTATGATAGCCACCACAAGCAACTTCTTCAGCGTATGGAAGTTCACTGACCAACAATGGTTTTGTTGCATTACTAGTCTCCTTCAAGCGCTGAATATGTTGGTTGAAGAATTTTTTGTCATTGCAAGTAGAAGAAGAAAAAGTAACAATTCACACTGATTGCACAATTTGCACTTACTAATTTGTCAATCCCTTTCTCCCCAAATATAAAAACAGAACCATTTTCTGCAAGATTTGCATGATAGAAGCGCAAAAACCAAAGATTAATCGCAGATGCAGGGTACGACCAAGGTATGAAACAAGGAAGGTATAATTAAATTCAATTACCATCCGTACAAGCCGAGTTTAGCATCCCAGCAGCTACATAGTTTACCTAAAAATATTTCAAAAATGAAGCCAAAACAGCATAGGTGATAAGCAACAAGTTTGAATAAAAGTTATCGATCTTATATAGTAACAACAAGGCATCAAATTTAATCGCACCTTGATTCCTTCAAGATCCTTTATAAGCCTTGGGGTGTACTCACTGCATGATGTCAAAAACTACGTCTTAATAGATCCAAATAGATTAAAAAGAATGGTAATCTTCCAATTAATCTCTCAAGAATTTTGATTCAGGGTCCAACTCAACCCAACAAAACCAACTTGTAGGGATGGGATGCCCAAACCTTATAAGCACTACTTCGGCCATATGAAGCGCAAACTACTATGAACGGAATAACATGATCTCAACACACCCCTTGACACTCAAAACTGAACATTTGCAGCGTGTGGATTGATTGAGATCTTGATACAATAACAAATCAAAGATATATTCCAATACCATCTTGAGCTTGGATCTTACTCAATCCCACAAATTGGTCTTACAAGGTGAGGATCGCTCAAACCTTATAAACAAGACCTACACCTTATTTGTAGTCAATGTGGGCCTTTAGCCCAACCCCGTATGCTCAAGTTGGACATGTGACGCGTGAACTAATACAGGGGAAATAAAAGAGATCTCAATAGAATCCTAGTCTAAGTTGTTGGCGATACTAACAAAGTGCAGAACACATAACATTGTCACATTTATTTTCTTTTAACTTTTTTCAGTTTAAAAGATTTAACTAGAGCGAGATTTAGGAGTAGCTGACGTAATTTTGGGTCTTATGTGGTCGAAAGCTTTGGGGAAGGCCATAACGAACTGGAGGGCATGTAATTAGGCTGAAGGGCAATGGTACTTCTAACCAGAGGCGAACGAGAAGCAAATGATGGGGAGAAAAGATGAAGGAGATAGTAAAATGATGAGTTTTGATTTTAGTCCCTGTATCAACTAAATGATGGATGAGTCACAGAGAGAAAGAGAGCCACGTCATTAAAATTTGCCACGTCACACATACCAATGAGAATCCTGTTAGCCACATCAGCTTTTTTGTAACAGAGGTTGACGTCAGGAACAAAAATGATGGTTTCTAACTTTGTATTGACGAAATCCAAACAAAAACACTTATAGACCAAAACAAAAAATATTGCTACATTTGCAGACAGAAAAATATTTTTAAATCTACAAAGATCTACTATTTATACTAGGTTAACTGCTCCAACTATTTGTAACAAACTAAAGTAATACTACATCCGAGTAAACTATACTCTCGTACATTTATGCAGAGGTATACATTTAGTTCTTTTACAGCAAGGGGTGACTCCTATCAGTGTAAGACCATATAGGTATCTAGTACCCTCACTGTTAAATGGATAAGATGGAAAAACAAGCTCAGTCTGTGCTGCGGTAGAGAATTATTCAGATCAGCTATAATAAATTTCCAGTTTCGTTGTATTGATAAAGAAGAAGGATAATTCATGGAGGATGTGTATTGAACATAAGTATTCAATAGGGTCACTGTACAAGACAAATACTCCTTTCTCGGTGTATGAACTTATTGATGAATTGTTTTGGATAGTTCCTTACTCTTTTCTAAACTTGACCTTAAAACCGGCAACAAAATCTGGAAGGTGGAGAATGTTCAAAAGACGACGTGTTAAACACAAGGGCCATTAAAGTTCCTGGTCATGTCTTTGGATGAACACAATCATAATTTTGAGGAAGTCCTTCAAGAATCACATCCAAGTGTTCATGAGAAGTGACTAAATGACCAACAGAAAAGAGTGCATTAGCCAACCAATGCATTTACAAGTAAGAGAAACTCAGGAACTGTGAGAATATCCAGAGAGGTTTACACAATTCTGAGCATCATAGGCTAGCTTTAGAAAGAAATAGGTGCGAATAAGAGTAAACACAACCAAGACTCAAGACAGAATCCCACTAGAAAGTGAACATTGAATACACAAAGTGATCATGTTGTTCCCAAGCAAGATAGGTTGGATTGATGCAGTTAGAGTCATGATCTTGTTCTGACAAAAAATAAAACAGAATCGTTGGAGAAACAAAAAAATGAGTGCCTTTATAACAAATTTGATACATAGCCTCTAACGTAATAATGAAATATTAGCAGTAATTTTCAAAAACTCCAAATTTCTTGAATGAGTGCAGGATAGCAGATGAGGAGGAAAAATTGGATGCTCACTTGATCTAGGAGTATGGAAGACAGAAAAAATAGTGTTGTTTTTAACATGTTCCGATTATAATTCTATCAAAAAAAGAGTGAAAATAGTACAATGCTTTCTTTTAATGTAAAACATTTAATAGGGCAAAGCACCAAGGAGGTAAGTCATAGATTTTATACCATAAGGTGGCAAAGTAGTTTGGGAACAAATCATACAAGGTAAAGTGTATTAATATAACATAAATACAAAACAATGCAGCAAAAATTTGTGAAAGAAAAGACAGGAAAAAACCTGTAGCTTTTGAAGAATCCTAGTACGCTTGACTCATGGCCATGACCAAGTCGACCAGACACTCCCATTCCCCAACTAAACGCCTCTCCTCCATCTAGAAAAGACAGAAACAACAATAGAGAACATAATAATATTCTATTTAGAGCATGATACAAGGCACGCTAGCTGTGAACAACAGGACTAAAAAAGTAGGATTAACCTCATAGGAAGTGATACCCTATGTTCTTTTTTATTGACACAAGTAATAGCTACCGTGAAGAGAATACAAATTGTCAAATACCATCTCATCCTGAAAGTTCAAGCAACTAGGTCCATGCCTGAGTTATACTTTTCATACATTATCACTACCAAGGCCCTCAAACACTCTTTTAACACTACCAAGGCCCACAGGCAACTCAGTCCATGCCTGTGTTATACATTTCATACATCAATACTACCAAGGCCCTCAAACACTCTTTTAGATTGAAGTGCATAATCCTGGCACACACAGAACACTCATGTAGCACTAGTATGTACATTATTGACTTATACATCATTTCGCAATCGATATATATATATATATATATATATATATATATATATATATTATAAAAGGGTCTTAATTTATGAAAGGGTCTTAATTTTATTGTAAGAGAATTTGAACCGAAAAAACAATGCAACCACCTTTGTCATGTTAATCACCTTCAAGATATGAGGATATTTCTAAGTCACGTAATGCAGGATACTAAAAAGAAGCTATAATCAAGTCAAAATTCAAGATTGCTTACAATAAGCTCACTCTAATGTTTTATAGATCTTTAGTATGCTGTTACCATTTATTAATTTCATTTCAGATCTTTCATTCCAGGGATTTTTCAAGCATTTGTTCATTTTTTTTATGACCATAGGCCATAGTTAGGCATTATTAGTTAAAATGTAATCTTAATTCTTGAGCTAAAGCCACCCCATCTAAACCTTTTTTTTTTTTCGCCTTGGATATGAAAATTCATCCGCAATGTATCTCAGAGGGAGAGAATGATGCACATATCAGATGAGGAAAATTTATTTTATTTTAGGAATAACTGTGTTAGCTTATTTCTAAATATCTTATAATAATGAAGAATAAAATTATTCTTAAGGATTCTCTTTGAAGTTTTTCTTTGTGTGATTAGTATAATGAGTCTTACTTGACCTGATTCCCAATAGTAACAATCTCAGTATAAGTTTTTTCTTGGTGCTGTCTATTGTATCACATAGTAATTCACCTAATCAATTTCATACCCAATTATTCAAAGTCTCTTCTCTCTTTTTCTATCTGAAACCAGTAAATTTCTAATTGGGATGTGTCAAGAATTAGAATAAAATTATATTTATTGAAACTTGAAATATATTGGTAATACATCAGATATATTTATACTAGATTACTAAACAACCAAATCCTATTAGTACTCATATATAACTAAATCCCTACTAGTACTCCTATATAACTGAATCCCTACTAGTACCCCTATATAATTGAATCCCTATTAGTACTCCTATATAACTGAATCCCTATACTTGAGAGATATTAAACAGAAACATATTTTGACAGGATGTATCATTCTTTCTGACCTATCCCATTACTATTCCTCCGCCTAGTTCAAAATTTGGAAGCTCTGCTGCCACAATGTCATTGTCTATGATTCTCTTCTCATTGGTTGTGCCCAAATTCCAACAATAGAAACCCTATCAACCATTGTTTTGCTACTGTTTAGAGATTAGCCCTATCACAACAATAGCTTCTATTTTTGTTAAGACTTTCTCAGTGACCCAATCTAGCTGATGTTCTTTTTACCATACTCACAGAGCAATGAATTGGTTGTGATTGATACCAAGATCCCATCATGAATCACACCAATGATGATTTCTCTTATCTCATTAATGGGTCATGCCAGTGATGAATTCTCTATTATTTGTCATTTTACACCAGCTTCAATTGTCATTTCCATGGTTGCAATTCTCAGTGGATTAAGTTTCAGTTTGCAAATTTTCAGTTCTCAATTTTATCTCTGTTTAACGTTTCCAAAAGTTGATTGATGAAGTTCAGGCTTTGCTATGCTTGATTGCTACTAAGAAGTTTCCATCATGCCCGGTTACGGTTCTACTCACCTGGTTATCTTTTAAGTTTTCAGTAATACTCGTCTCTTCAGTGTCTCTAACGTGTAAACTCATCTAACACTCCAACCTATGTATGTTGTAGCTGAAAAACTAGATAAAGAATTCATCTCAAAAGTAATAAAATATAAAAGAAAAAACAGATAAATTAATTAACATCAGCAACTAATATGAAATAAATTTATGATAGTTTATTGCATACCACTAATAGCCACTGAGTGCTCAGAACCCAGAGCTGCCATTTTAATGGTGATTCCATCCAAGTATTCAACTTTAGTTGGCAAAGGAATTGTTTTGGGAGCCCCTACACGTAAAAAAAAATGACATTATATTCAAAGTAGCTTCCACCAGCCAACCTATTACCAGCTTTAGTAACTCCTATTACTAAGAGTATCTATTTTTGTAAATCATATAATATGACCTGGTTTAGGGGGAAAAACTCTTCAACTTATTAAATGCTAAAAAAAGTTCTACGTCTTACTTTTTCCGAGTCCAAGCTGCCCAGTTGTATTTTTACCCCACATGTATAGTTCTCCATCCACTGCAGGAATGAAAGGGACAGAGAAAAATGCTGTTTAAAAACAAGAAGGTGAAGAATATGCAGAAATTAACCAAGTAAAATGTATTAACAGATAATACTAATGGCTATAAAAGGAATAAATAAAAAAATAAAAGCACTAACCAGACTGTGTTAATCTAATCTATACATGCCAAAACAATATGAATCAAATGCCATGATCTGTATTAGCTAAATACAAATTGAACTCAAGCCTCTGAATGAAATTCTTTTCTGGATTCTCCTTATAAAGCAGATATTATAATGTATCATGAATAAAAATCTCTCACTTCAAAAAGTGTTTATCAATACTCCAACTAGTAATTACTTATACTAAAACAGTATAAATTGATGGTTTCTTATATTGAAATGTTAATGATACATTGTTTTGAATAATAGCTTCCTAGTGAGCCTACTATTAAATTAAGATTAACTAATTGCAGTGTTCAACAACTGATTTCTTAAGCTGCCACATTCTTTAAGCTATAAAAAATATTTACTCTAAAGGAGAAAATGTCGGCCAACTTCAAATACAAGTTATTGAAGGTCAAAGCTTGTTATTATTGTGATGGATGACAATAGTAACCATAAACACAGACCTGTTATTGCACTTGAATGATTATAACCAGCAGAGATCTGCACAACTTTCTTCTCAAGGCCAAAAACTTGAAGTGGCACCTGAAACAACATGAACAGGTCAAGAAAATATCCAAATCAAGAAAATGCTTACAAGTTTACTTACACGTTCTGACACCAAAGGGAACGCACTCATAAACATAGGAGAAAAAGAACAGGATATTGCAATTGTCATCAGTTTACTTGACAACGTATCAGGTAAAAAGGCAAAGTAATCTTACAACTGAGTAGTGTTTACTCTCCGATATACCAAGCTGTCCAAAATCGTTGAGACCAGTAGCATAAACACATCCATTGTCTGTGAAAGGAGGACAATTTATAAGCCCTTACTCGATCATTACGGAGAATCTGCAATAGTCATCAGACTCATCACCAATTTCAAAGACTGTCTAATTGCAGCCATCCAGGAGCATAAAGAAGATTGTTGCTTAGATAAACAAGCAATTTCAAAAACTCAATCGATTTAATTCTCATAAAATTACACGGACCACAAAGAACAGCAACAAAATTTTATTGCAGGTGCTATATAGTAAACTTTGCTCTCTAAAATGTAAAGTGATAAGATCAAGAATTTTTATTTTCAGTGTTGTCAAATAGCTGTATGCTATTTAGTATAAGTGTTGTCAAATAGCCGCAATACGCTATTGCGGCGCTATAGCACTATAGTATAGCAAAATTTGAACAAACCACTATTTTCCGCAATCTGCAATTGACAACACCAGTTATTTCAGCAAACCCGTGATTTGTTATGAAATACCTGCAATATCCATTGTTGATATGATAATACATACTTATACCCTATGAAACATAAACTCTGACATAGACACCTCATCATTGCTAATGTTCAAAACATAGGACAGCGAAACAAATAAATATTTATCATAAATTAGGCAAAATACATCTCGCGAAAATAACATATTAGTCATTTATCTTTTTTTTTTTTGTGGCAAGTTAGTCCTTTATGTTTGTAAATGTTTACCCCAATCATCTTAATTTCAAACCAGCAAAACTGAAATCCAAAATTCTCTAAATTTTTTCAATGAACTCATGTAATTTTTAAGGTGTTTTGATTGCAATAATCATGTGAACATAAGCTCTCAGTCAAATTTAGAAAAACAATTAAACAAGAGAGAATTCGAGCGAGATAAATTTTAAAGTTCTTGAAATTAAACACAAAATTCTCTCAATCTATGTCATAAAATCACATGGAAATTTATTATATTGTTCTTTATATGTTGATAACAAAACTCATAGTACCATTTTAAAAATCTCTAACTAAAAATGATTGAAATGAGGTTAGGACTAAAAATAGCTCAATATTGTAACTTTCACAAACATAAAGGACTAAAAATAGTTTAACGAATTGAGCAATTCATTTCATTATAAAAGAATTCTAAAACAAGATATGATAGTATTGAAAAACTAAAAATAATGTAATCAAGTTTAATGTCTTTAACTCCTCTCATTGATCACCATTGCTTGGATATATCTTTACTCCATAGATGTAGCTAAGGAGTGTGTAAGGTGTCGATATAAAGTAAAGAAGTTTTTTTTTTACACTTGTCATTAAGTATGGGATACGGTGCAGTTCGAGTACATGCTTAATTTGAGAGGTGTCCGTGCTTTACAGCCTAAGCCTCTAAAGTCTAGAGTGAGCAACTATGTTTAGAGGAACAGTATCCATATATAATAGAATTTGACAAGATTAAGCTATCTAAAACTAAAACCCTGAAACTGCATTCATCAGCGATCAATCGGGAAAGGAATCAAATGATCACAACTGAATTGAAATAAAAAAAATAAAACGGAAGAAGGATGAATTGGATAATAGAAGTAGAAAGAAGGTGAACCTGTTAAGAAGAGAGTGTGAGCACCGCCACAAGCAATGGCTTTAAGGTTTTGGTTGTGGAAGGAGGTGCAAATAGCAGAAGTCCATTGAGAATCCAATTTGCCAAGACCCAGTCTGCCGAAATCGCCGTTTCCCCACAACGCAGCGAACCTCTTCACCGGCTCAGAAGAAAACGATCGTCTAAGAAGACGTAACCCTAACCCTGAACCAAAATTTCTGAGGTCGAGTTTAGATGACGATAAGCGATGCCACATTTTTCGCCTTAGAAATGGAGGCTGGTAGAGAGAGATAAGTAAGATAAGAGACAAAGGGTTGGTTGATTTGAAGAAGAATCACTAAGCGAAACGAACGGAATAAAGTAAGTAATAAATATGGTTAGCGGTAGTGCAACGTCTGCTTTGAAATTGTGGTAAATAAATGGCGGTTAGTTAAGTCTAATGTGTCACATTCTAGACGCGCCACCACATGCGGCTGCCTATTTAGCATAACTTTGGTGAGGCGTAAAGTTATTGGTGATGCTAAACTCCTTAAGCATCAACAACATTTCAAAATCTCATTTTCTTTTTAAATTACTTAACAAGTAAATTAGGATACTTGTTATCATAAAGTTATTTATGTATTTGAAATAATTAATTATAGAAGTAAAATTATTTATACTTCATATAATTTAAATATACCAAAATTAATTATATATTTTTAAAATTGAACAAATACTTACCTATTTAATCCTCTTTGACAACAAAAAAACATATCTTTTTCTTACATATTCCTTTTATAAATTAAAATGTCATTAACAACCAATCAGATATAATTACATATAGATAACCCATAAAAAAAAAGTAACGCATATTATTGATCAGTTGCCAAGCTGTGACAATGTAAAATAAAATTTTTGACTTCCATTATGATTTACTTAATTATTCCATATATTATTGAATTGTTTAAAACAATTTAAATATATCTCATCGCTTAAAAAGTAATTATAATAAATCTTTAAAGTTAAAAATAACTCAAAGTGAGTAAAAATACAAATAATTCATAATTAAATATCTAAATTTTAATCATTTATAATAATTTTTTACTTTTAAATAATTCATAACTAGCTTATCCGTACATAATAATCTACTTGGTCAACATAATAATTAAATAATGTATCACAACAAATATTCTTACACTTAGCACCACTGTTAAACTTGAGAGGTCACAACATGAATTCCTATTGCCTAGTTTATAAATAAAAAAACAATAGGCATTATACAATATCCCAGTATGATCTGACCTTTCTATATCTGGTCTAAATGATTTGACCTACCAATAAAACATTATACCTTTTGAATCAAGGCAGATCCATCATTCATAAAACACAAGATAGTGGGAAGTTTCATCACCATCTAATTCTTTTCCCAAATCAAGAATTACAAATCTGGGAGGTTATAAAAAGACAGTCACGGGAATGGGAAGAGAATAGAAGGGAGTTGGTAGTATACATGTAAATCATTTGTTAATTTTGTTAGTTTTGCAAAATGAATGTATGAGAGAATCAACCCCAGTATGATCGAATTATCCACTTCTCTGATTATATAAGGAATAGTCTCTTCCGAGTAGTGAGGAATGAGGCAATGAACCGTGATAGGGATTTGAAGCTATTGATGCATTTTGATGAAATCTCTGAACAAAACCCCCAGAATAATGTGATGAAACATGATGAGATTGAAAGGATGGATCATAAGAACCTTGGAAAACAGCTGGGTTTAAGCCAAAAGGAGGAGGAACATTCCTTGGACCATAACCATGATGCTCCTTAAAATTTGTACTAGTACTAGGAGTAGCAAACGGAGATTGATACCGAGATTGGTAGGAAAGTGGGGGAGTGAAAGAAGCAAATCCATTTGGCATAGTTTTACTACGAGGTACAGGCATCCGACCCATGTCATGGGGTTCAGTTCTTTGCAAATCTTGAACTATTGTTTTTTCACTAGATTTTTTATTCTGAATTTGGTTTTTGGAAGAACCAAAACCATTTGGCACAGTTTTACCAGAAGGTACATGCATCTGACTCATGTCCTGGGGTTCAGTTCTGAGAACAATTGTTTTTTCACTTGATTTTTCATTCTGATCCTGGTTTTTAGCCAAGCGACTCCTTTTCGGTGGATGGGGATTTTGCAATGTAGATTGCTTTTTCTTATTTTCATTGACGTTGCTAGCAGTAGTACCGTCATCTACTAGAGTAGAAACCATAGGTTTTCCAAACAATTTATCCATTAGATCAATTCCATTGATCTCACCGTTTAGAAACCCCGAAAGGTAATCAATAGAATTATGGATACATTCGTAGATCATCTTAAACCCTTCAGCTCTAACTGCCCTAGCCACATTTTGTGACCGATCCGTGAAATCCTCCACCTGTTCAACAAAACACATAATCAACATAAAATAAATATATAGGTGCTAATCTAAATAAAGTAACGGTGGTGGAAATGAATTTAGTTACACTCATCGAGTAAGGTCGTTTCCATGATTTTAAAATCCACGACCCTGCGTATGAACTTGTACAATATCCATTCTGCCAAAGGTTTTCAACTGATGCTAGCTGCATTAAAGATGAAATTATCAAATGAACAAGTTTCCGTGAAATTTAAAGATTTCATATTATCTTAAAAAACACTCAGCCAAGCTTAACCATATTGGTTTTGTTCCATTTGGATTGAGTTAAAGTTTTTAAAAATCAAACTAAACCAACTCATTTAAAAATGATCTGTTAGAATTTGAGTTTATCCTAAACCTAAACCGAACCATTATTACTACTTAGATAAATCACTGTCAAATATTGTTTGACTTCAATCAAACCAACTCATTAACATATATTTTAGGACAATATGGTAGATCCAAAATCTTAAAAGAACAGGAAAGCCAATTAAACATAGACAGAAAAGAAGGTGAGACACATTAACCTGATTTCGCTAAGGGGATTGGTAAGTTAACTAATGGTTTTCAAACTTAGATTGAACAGATTAGACTTGAACCTACTACTATTTTTCAATAACAACATTGACAAGATACAAGATATGATTCAAGTATGGCCTGAAGTAGTCCTCCCGTCAACCCAACATAACCAGAAAAAATGGTCTTTTATTGGTCAGGGGAATAAAGGCAAAACAGAGCAGCCTGAACAAAGACCAGAGCATCCATAACATTGACAAGTGGGTTGGTTGAAGAATATTGGGGGTCTCTGGAAACAACACCAGGTTTCTTTTTCCAAAGAGAAAATCAAAATAGGAAAATATCCAAAATAATGGGTACAATAAGTCAGAAACATGGGTGGACAACGGATATTGAGGACGAAGTGCATGGTTAGTGATCCAGCAAAAGCTAAGGATGTTAAGGACAAAGGAAGTGATTCAACACCCTTTAGCAACATATGCATCGGCAAAAATAAAAGCTTTTCCGAAAATTTTCCCCAGAATATGGTCGGAAAAGCAAAAGATGTTGAAGACGAAGCAAAGGGTTACGGTTCAGATATGAGGGCTTCTAAAACACCCACAAACACCTTCCCAAATATCAGAACAACAATCACCAGAAAAAAGCTACTATCTGAATCTAGGTCACAAAAGTTACTATCTGAATCTATCGAACAAAAGAATGGATTAAAATCATGAATGCATGGCTGTTACACAATACACTGATACTACAAGCGTGACAGTGAAATGATACTTGAAACAGTAGTTTAGATGCAGAGGAAGAAGAATTATTTATCATCATATATAAAACAACATATCATAATAAAACATAATTCCTTTTCAAAAATAATAATAAAACATAATTCTAGGTGGGTAGAAAAACATTGAAATTACCTTAACAAGAAGAGTAACGAAAAGCTTGGCCAATGACTCTTTGTTTTGTTTCCCATAGTTGGTATAAGTTTTAACAATCTTTGTCACAGAGTCAGGATCAACTCCCTCTGAAACACATAATTATACACAAATATCAAAATTAATTGTAAAATCAATCCTACAAACTAACTACTACTCCCTCTGTCCTAGAATGAGTGACCAATTTTTTGCACAAAGAATTTGCCCCCAAATAAATAACTGTTTCAATTTTCAATGTATTATTAATTACTTTTGTCCGTATCATCTAATTAATACTACATGCATCATACTCAATTCACCATCTTCCACTTCGCATTAATGATAATAACAAATATAGTAATTGTTGATAAGGGTAATTTGGTAAGAATAATATTTTCCCTCTTTCAATTATACATTATTCTTAATCTGTGTGAAATAGTCAATTGAGTCACTCATTGTGAAACAGATGGAGTAAGAGAAAATAGTAAGACAAATAAGAACTAAGTCTCCTTACTGATGCTTCTATAAGCCATCTCAATAAAACTCCAAACCACCTAAGGTGAGATTTTGGCATCTTCTTTCTCTTGTATAACAAAACTGCAAAATCATTATATTGTCTCATAAAATGACTCATCAACAGTAACATTCTCATATATTCGACATTTTCAATTGGAACTGCTTCAACTGATACTTCACATGGTATTACACCAGTATTCAGCCGAATGCAAAGTAATACACCCAACCTTGGGCTGTTCAACCTAGAAGCAACATAGCTAAGTCTCGAGTATCCAACTTGTGACCTCAATTTGACAATTTTATTCTAGATGGTTAGTTGTGCTCGTTTGCAGCTTCATACCTCATATTTTCAACAACTTGAAGTCTTACTTAAAACTGGGTTTCTACCACTGAGTATGGATGGATACAGGAATTACATGCAATTGTACCACCTCCTTAGCAAAGTTGTCAAAGGGTTTTTAATATAAAGTGTGTATGTTTAGTTAATCTAACAACCACAATCTGAGTCAAACAAAAATGAGGACTGCAAAAGGTGTCAACCACGAGCAAGGGTGAGGACGATAACAGGCAAAAGATTGGAATGTGGAGATGGGAGAAATGGAAGCGATAAAATAAAATAACATGGAAGGTACACTATAAGATGAGGGTCCATCATGAACCACCTATAATGTGGTCCACATAAGCCAAACTTTATCAAACATACTCTGCTAGTATGTTCGTCTATAAACAAGCTAAGAAGTTTTCAACGAGAGACAAAGTGTTATTATATTCGGATTCTGTGTATTTTAAAAAAACTTTAGTATACTAGTTGTCTCGCTGTAATTCATTAATGTTGGACCTAAATTGTTAGCATACATAGGTCTTACAGGTTGGGAAATAGATAAACACGATTTTCCTTTGTGTGAACATCTCCAATCATTGCCTCAAAACACAAAAATTAAAACATCTCCAATCATAAAACACTGTTCATATAAATTCAAGGACAAGTAAATATTTAACAGAAAAACTTTTATACTAGCAGAAAATTTACCTCTAAGTAAAGTATAGAATGGAGGTAATATAGGAGGATCGCAAGTCTGCAATTGAAAAACAGATGGAAAAATAAAGTATTAGATCCCCTAGAAGAAAATAATATACATAGACAAGGCATCACAAGGTTTTGTTTGGGAATTATATAAGTAATGTTGAATGAATTTGTACCTAAGTGTAACCATCAATTGAGTCCAAAACAAAAAGGTCATTCATCTATCACATTTAGAAAGGTATCGCTTCTAATATTACCAATAAATATGTTTTTTCAGAAGATATTCTGAATATTTTTATCTAAACAACAAATGTTCTTGCCATGATAAATTTGTAATATTTACAATCACTTGTTAGTTACATACATATCCCACCTGATATTTTACTATGTAAACTGTGGTTTTTCAGGAAAAGAATTTGGAAAATATTCCGTCTACACAACATATCATCTCACCTACGATAACTAACAATGGATCACTTAATGCTTAACAAAGTGTATTGGGTGACCAATGGACTATTGTAATGATGTGTCTTTCTAATCAAAAATAACATGTTAAATGAAAAGAAAAAAAAAACTGAAATAAATTTAGCCGGTAACAACAAATTAAAATGATGAACAAACATATTTATCAATTTAACTATCCAGAAAATTACATTATAGAACTCGTATTAATAACTTCTATAAATCAACAATCAATTTTAAATCGATTCAATCATTGACTGTCTAACCAAATTCAATTCTCGACGCTAATATAATATTTAATGCTTGTAAAATAGGTATGTGCTTCAACAAATATTTGAAGTGTTCAATACCTGCAAATGAAAGGCAACAAATGATACAATTGACAATGAATTCAAAGTAGCGTCTTTGGAACTGTTGATATTATGTGCCTTAGCCCATGATTTCATCTACAATATGCACAAATACATAAGCACCAAAACCACCTCTAAAAATTAGTCAGTTCTACAATAACAAGTATCAAATGATCACACCAGCAAAGATGGATATGCAGAAACTAAGATTTAGTTGATATATTCACTAAAAACTTTTCAAAAGCCAATTCTATGGTAACTTTCTGACAAATCTGATCAGAGTTTGACTTCAATATATTTTACAACACACCTTTAGACCAGAAATAGTGAGATTTTTTCGTCCATACACTATTACATACAATTTATGAATGTCAATTCAATAACCTAAAAAAATCCAGTGTTAACCATGATCAATTTGATTATTTATCAGAATTTCAATAGAAGTAGAGGTTTTCCATCAGTTTCTTTTTCTCATTTCAAATTGGTATCAAATAAATAAATAAAACACCATAAATATGACCGCAGGCTGCAATAGCATTTAATTTAAAACCAAGCAAACATCCTAATGCTGAAATTCATAGAACAGAGAAGTAGCATTTATTACCAGTAAACATAGCTTTTGAAATCTTTCATCTATGGTAGAAATTGCACGGATAATATGGGATTTTGCGATGCCATCCCTATTTTCGACTGATAAATCACATTCAATACCTGTTCCACTATCAGTAACTTTTATAATTGGTACCTTGGCAGACAGGATAACTTCTAAAGCAGTAACATGCCCAATTCCTGCAACACAAAATCCATCGATGCTATAAATCATACAACTGTACAAAAATCATCAAAACTTTAGATTCATAACATATCAACATTGCACATAAAATAAATCAAATCATTTTCATGTATATAAGAATTCATTTTCCAACATTTCAAAATATAACTTAAAGAAGCAAATCATGTATCCACAACACTAAAAACATAAAATTAGAAGATGCAGCTTTGAAAGAGTGGGGTTAATTTTTCAGTAAAAGAAAAAAAGAAAACTTCTTTTGGAGAAGGCGCTGGAAATGCTCTTTGTTGATTAAAAGACGACTATGTCAATCTACAACTCAATGTGGGACTACGTCTAGTCTAAGTCTCTTCCGGCTGCCTCATCCTACTTACTTCACTGGCTATGTTTGTTTGGCAAAGTAGTTCTCTGCCCAAACTTGTGGTAACCATATAAGAAGTTGTCAACCGATTGTCATTGCTATACTACATCTAGATCCTATCACTCAGAGCTATTTATGACACTTGAGTGAAATCTTATCTCATTCATCAATAGGATTTCTGCCACTCATTGACTATTCCATGATTACCAAACAAGGCATGGTCGCCTTGCCACAATTCAACCATGCTGCGGCATGGACCATTTTCCATTAGGGTAAACATTTATTAACAGACACAATAAAAAATGAAATTAAGTAAAAGAACCGTTGTAATAATTAAGTGTGCAGCAAACTCAAATAATATATAGCTCTGATATTATATTCATGAATTACTATGCCCCATATCATGCATACATAGAACACTTTTTTTCCTACGAGCACCAATTAACTCCCACATATTAAAGCACATGTGATTTGATAAAATAGACTTCCAGAATAAATTATTCTTATTGCAGAACCTTTCCCTTTGCAAAAACTGACAATAAAAGCTGATAATATGATGATCTTATTTTGAATTGTTCGTAATTTCCTGCGGAACTTTCGAAGGG
>NC_021164.2:70578811-70608447 GCF_000331145.2 Cicer arietinum
TTTCAATCGTCTTGTGCCGAGTAATTTGAATAGAATTTCTGAAGTTTATAGACAAGTCAAGATCACTTGTTTCATTGAAAATATCCATTACAAATGATCCATATTCTTCCACAACAGGACAAAAATCACTATTGCCTAAAGGAAAACAACAACATATGATCAAATGAAAGCATTGTTTAATCGGGAATAAACTAATATTTGAGCTAAAATAGAAGTAAAAGGACCAATAAATGTAGAATGAATAGAACTAATATTCGACGAATAATTGGTAGTGAGTGAAATATATAATCAATGAGTGAAAAACAATAAGTTCGCAATTCTATGACATTGTTAAATTTTCAATCCCAACTCCCAATGCAAAAGCTGCTTCTTTACCAAAGGACATGCTTCCAGTATGAAATTAGAAAGCAGAAAAGGAGTAAATCAGGGTAATTCAATCAAAATGGGGAAAAAACATTTGGAAGTTTGATTTCTCATTGTGTTAGATGACCCAAAGTACTGCTCGGTTTCATATGGTTTAGTAAAAGGTCTGAACTAGTTACAAATCATATTAAACTCTAAGTAGTGAATGAATAAGTTCATGTAAATGATATACAAATAATGAATGATGGGTGCAATTAGATCCAATAAAGTGGGAAATAATTGTCGACTTTATATACGATTTTGAAAGCCAAATTTGCAAGCTAAGCTATTAAGGAAGCATGCAACAAAAGATTACCATATATTTCCTTTGCCATCACATTGAAGATGCGTATCAAATCTCTCCTGTTGTGATAATGAATTGGTCTTGGACACTGTTTATTATAGGTATCACAAAGAAGTGCATCTAAATCAACCATATGTGGAGGGTTGAAATTGATCTTAGCTAATTTTTCCAACTCGAGCTTCTCCGCAGTCTTTAGTAGGTCTGGCATAAGATATAAATTAGCAATTCACTACTTCAAAATTTATTGTAATGATTTTCATTATTTGAAACACCAATAATAACATGTAATAATAAATAAATAAAGTTTGGGGAATGAAACATTCCAAAGAAGGTGATTACTTCAGTCCTTTGTTTTACTCTAAATAATGATGGGAATGAGAAGAGTAATGAAAGGAGAAGATTTATAAGATTCTCACTGAAAGTCCTCTTTATTCCATTAAAAATTGGCAAATGCTAATAAGTGCTCTAAGGGTACATGATAAGGAACCAAACCTAGAAATATTGTCTTGGAAATTTTATACTACTATTCAACTCCTTCAAAGTTTAAAAAATTGTTATTTTCAATACAAAATTTTTAATTTCTTAAATACGGGTGTGTGTTATCACGACGCTTAAAAATCGAAGGAAACTAATTTTAAGGAAACAGAATATGGTAGTCTTACAAAATAGAAGAAAAATAATTTTACAAAAAATGTGTCCACTTCAAGTTTTCTTATTCTCATTTAAGAACTCCGAGGAGATGCTTGAGAAAGCAGATAAGACCTCACAGACCTACCAGTTACCTTACTACCTCATATCTGAAAGCATAACCAATCCCAAAATTTATCATGTTTTCAATCATGTGTGCAACTCTTTTTCTGTGTAATAGCACCCGTGAATTTTGCACTCAGTTCTACAAAGAAATCAACATCTCTATTCTTTATACTACCCTCGGAAAGTGTAGTATTTGATATTGCTATATGTATATATACACAACAGTAAATTAACTGAAAAAACTATTATTATGAGGTTTCCGTTCTAAGAAGGAAAAACTAAAAGGATTAACTGAGTTTGCTTACCTTTCTCTGCCAACTCCATTCTTGCTTCGAAACCTGAGCAATTAAGAGAGAAAAAAATAATAATAATTGGTTGAGCTTCAGAGAGGGAAAAATTAACGTATAATTTGAAGTGTGCAGAAAGAAATGGAGAATAAATTGATAAAGAATACGATTGAGAGAGTGAAAATTGAGGTTATGGAAGAATATATAAGGGTTCGTAACTGGATGGATCTGAGGTGAGAGAATACTTACGAGGAGATGAAACGGCGCGTGCAGAGAGAGGAAGGATACAAGAATTGGGGCAGATGACGGTTGAAGTACTGATTATATTTCTGGTTTTACTGTTCGATTCGCTGCCTTCTCGGCTTTACTTCGCAAAACATTTATTCGCCTTTAATGTAGAATTTATTTTTAAACATAAAAATTTATAAATTTATATTTAATTTATCATCTCGTAAAACGCACAAAAACAATTTATGAAGAAAATTAATTATGTCTAATGCAATTTACAATTTTCTGTATTTAATTCTTTAGTGATTGTAATATTTAGTAATAAATGGAAGAATCACATTAACCTACTTTAAAATCAAACATAACATCAAAAGACATTCATTAGGAATACAATGTTAACTCACAATATATATGTCAATAAATGAAAATGAGTATTGTAAGAAGAAAAAAGTAACAAACAAATTGTAACTATACATATATAATTTTTCCTAAAAAAAGTAACCTTAATACATGTTATAAGATGCTATTGAGATTTTTATTTTTCTTTAAACCTCGCAATAAGTTTGTCTTTTTTATTTAAATTTTCAACAACATTAATTAATTATAATTTATTGACATATCTTTAACTAATTTGTATCATTTTTATCAACAATAAATATTATAATATAAATAATAATAAAGTTTTTCTTTTTAAGAGTAAACGTATTAAAATAATATAAATTCTTAACAAAATTTAATTATTGTTATTTGATCAATTGAGTCTTATATTTGAGGACGGTATTAGTAATTGATAATTGTTTTGATATATATTTCAATCCATAATAAGACAGTTTTGTACTTAATTTGGTTCCAAATGTGAAGATTGTATTACAAATTGTTTTCACATATCACACATAACCCTCATCTACATTGTTGAAACTTGTTTTTGCGAGCAAATTAGTGTGGTTTCATTTGCAGCAATGTCATTTGATACTCAAAATCAAGTGGCACTAAAGCTTTTCCTGCATCTGATACTTATTATTATTACTACTCATCCCTGCATCTGTGTCAATTTTTCTTATCCTTCCAATCATAATATAATATAATATAATATAATTTTCTTCACCTACATGTTTATTGGAAGCCTTCAAAATTCAAATAAACTTAATCTCCAATCATCGTAAGTTTTAATTGTTTCTATGTTTATCTATTAGATGATGTTGATAAGTACATAGTTTTTTATTCTATGCTATATATATTGAATGGGTTAAGAGTGGGGGTGTTTTCAAGAGTGGGAGTTCAGCATCCCGGTATTTTTTAATTTCTTTTTTATGAATAATAATGTTATATTATTAAAATAATACTGATAAAATACTAAAATATCTTAAACTTTTATTGTTTTAAAAAATTGACATCACATCTCTCTCATTCTTGTTCCCACTATCTTCTCTAACTTATATGCTCAAATTGTTTTCTCTCTTTTCTATCGGACTCTCCCTTTCCTTCTCAGTCGGAGCAGTCAACCGCTAGCATCTTTTTGGTCTTGATCTTTATATTATTTCAATTCGCTTCTTATAGTTGTCAGGTTCTTACTATTTTTCTCTTCTACTTATAATTTTTCTCTATAGAAAAAAAAAAGTCAATGGTTCTTGTCAACAATAATCATATTTTCTTATCTTCACCACAATATAAATGAGATTATTCAATAATTATTAAATCACAATGTCCCTGTATTATATTATAAATTACGATAAATAAGATAGACATTTATTATAATTATACCGATAAAATATGATAAAACTAATACAACGAGCTCTGTATACATATAAACTATCTAATATCGACTGATAAACTAAGTAATATCGAACAGATAAATTATAACATTCTAATTAGCAACTAAACTACTACTTATTAACAAATTATAACAAACTTTTACATGTTAATTGTTGATATATTATATGATGTGATACTATTTATTAATTATTAATTGCGAATTGTTTTAAATAATTTGTGAACTATTTTAATTATTTTGTATATTTTTATAGGAGTAACGCGATATTTAAACATAAGAAAATTGATGTATTTTTTAAGAAATTTTTTTTCGACAAAAATAAAAATTGCAAATCTTCAATTATAATGTTTTAATTAATATTTATTATTCCCTCAATATTTTATACAAAATCTGTCACTGTTCAGAATTCAAAAGAGATATTTAAATATGCCAACAAAATAAATCTAATATGTAGTAGAGAATAAATCAGTAGTGGCGTTCACCATATTCTTCTTCTTTAACTACACTCCAATGCTTCTCTCTATCTCCCACATATTCATATGTTCTTAGTGAGGATTGGTTTCTTTAAGGAGGAAGCAAATTGCGGCATACTTAACTTATGGTAGTCATAAGAAATAGAATAAGATTAAAGGTTTATTATAATGCCATGTTTATTATAATGTCAAAATGTCCCATGTCAATGATCTGCATAATAAAAAATTTAAAAGTTCATCCTTCTAACTTAATCAAAAAATTATGAACATTACTAAATCAAATGTTCCATTTATCTTTCTTCTCTATGTTATTAGGGATCACAATATATAGGGTTTAAGTAAGGTACTATAGTACTCATCTCTATATTCTCAGTTTAAAAAAATATTTATATTCGTTCTCATACTCTTTTGAGTATCAATTTAAATATTCGTATTTTTATCTTCTTGGTACGTAAGTGTTCATATCCATATTCATTATTCACGTTTTAACTTAAATATATCGATAAATAAATGATATTGTTGTGATTAAATTTAAAAATTATCCAAATATTTTAAATCCAATCATAAAGTATTATAAGTCAAAATATTTTCTAACTCAAAATATTTCAAATGAACACTCGTTACACTACACATTAAAATGTCTATAATAATATTTTATAAAGTTACAAGTCTTACGACAATATATATTATTTTAGATCTATAAAAACAATTTATAAGAAATTGCAAGTATAATTATAAAGTCACAATTAATAATACATAATTCTTAATTATAAAGTCACAATTATTTACTTATTCATCATAATCAAATTTTTAAAAAGTTTGTAAACGTTTACCTTTCGATTATAAATATTGTAATGGTCCAATGATATTAATATATATTAAAATATAAAAAAAATTAATTAGACTAAACACTAATATAAAAAATAAATAAATAATTTATATTAATAGATTTATTTTTCTTAATAAAATCTATGATTTGTTCGAAGAAAGTTTTGAAATTCAGACTCATATTATAACATAAAATTGTGTTTTCATTGAGACACAGCTGCGAAGCATCAAAAAGAAAGGGAATTAGTTTGTGACTTAGCATATTATATTGTATAACAACCTCATTATCTAGTGCTCGATATTTGTGGAAACAAGTTTAAGTGTTCACATATTGGTAATACCATTTTTTATCGTGTTGAATAATTGCAAAGAAAAAAAAACATATGGTCTAACCTAACAGTCTAAATCCATGTATGATACATCTTCATGTAACTGTTAATTTATTCGACAACTTCAACTCTTCATTCAACAACAATCTGATCTTCAACACATTTATTCGTACCTATCAGTGTGTTTTCTTCAGCTTGTTAGATACATTGTTGTCGATAATTTTTAAAAGTAGAAAATTCTCTCTAAATCCAAAATGACAATACTAGACATTTGATGAACGAGTTAACTTAAAACAATGAGATAAATTTTTAATAGTTTTATTAAATCAATCATATTTGGATAAGTTAAGTACGGGTGTTTAAGAGCCGGTTTGTTAAAACATATTAAAAAATATAATTGTTTTTATCTTCATCTCGGGTGGAATAAATGCAAATCCACTTCACTCTTGTAACATCTCACTTTTTTGAAATATTAACTAACGAAATTTTGAACATAAAGATACAAATTCGTTTTTTTTTTTTTATAAAAGATTATTTTAAGTACTCATTTACAATTACAAAAACAAAATTTAATACGTAAAACAAAATAAACTTCTAAGTCAAAACTCTTGACATTTTACTACTCAAAAATAAATCCTAGTTGGTCATAACTTTGGACGGCGGTGGAAGACTCTCCGAACAAGTCTCATACCAGTACAAAAGCATTTCAGAACCTCTAACTGCATGCTATTGTACTTCCTCGCATTTCTCCTATTAGGTTGACCGTTACATTATTCACTCGGGTAACACTATGTATAACGTCCTGTCACGTAAGGGTCGTCTCCAAATAACAATCACGGAGCAAATAAACATACATATATAATTGTTATAGTAAAAATATAAATAAATCATATACTTCATTTAACAATTACATCACAAAACACCAAAGATACAAATAAACAAAAATACACAAATCCTATTTGTTAGACTATATGTCAATGCATGATTCCGGAATATCACCTCCCCTACAAGGGCTTCGTGGGTCCTTCCAAACAACACCACTAACTCAAAATTCCCGCAAGGATCTGTGGGCTCCAACCAATTATTGACGCACCACACAACTATGGGCTCCAATCAATTATGGACGCACCACACAACTATGAATGCATGAATGTAGACACTGTTGTTAATAACAATATAGACCACTCAACTAGAGCGTCCAAAATCATTCAACCTTGTCCTAAACCAACCTAGTTTAGACACAAAGTAATCACCTTGAATAACCGCAACATATCAAACATAACCACTATAACAACGTATCATAAAACATCCATTCTCTACAATTTGAACATGTCAAGCACAACCATTATCATAATGTATCATATAACATTTATTTTGAAGATAACACATAAACATAACCAATATCACATATAATTCAAGTAGGAAAGCGAATGGAGTGATGCTCTTACCGATATGAGTGTCGTTATTAAAATTCTCACGCAGCGGTCTTTGCTCCAAATGTGCTACACTTGAGGGATGAATTACTAACTCATTTTTTTTTCCTTTTTCTGTCCTAAACGAGCGTCTTTGAATGGAATGCCTCAATTTTGTTTTATTTTCCTTTTTATCAACAAAAGTGGGGAACGTTAAACCATAAGTGGGGAACGTGATATTAAATGGGGAAAGTGATATTTCAACCTAAACTATGAAATTTGTTTTTAACCGTTGCCTTATTTATTTATTTATTTATTTATTTATTTATTTATTATTATTATTATTATTATTATTATTATTATTATTATCAAAAATTAAAATAACACACTACAATAGTAACTATCACCGACAATTTCTAGAATAATTATCTCAACTCTTAATAAGGTAAAATATAAAAATAAAATGTCTGGTTACAACTCTCCTCTATTATCTCTCTTGTATCTCTCAGGTTTACCTCACTATATATATTCTCATGTCTCTCTCCATCTCTCATATCTCCTCTATTTCTCTCTCTTTTATCATATCTCTCTCTTATCTCTCTCATTTCTCTCACTCCCTACATCATTATTTCTCTTTCATATCTTTTTTTAATATTAACATTCATAAATATTAATATATATATATATATATATAATAAAAAAGAATATTATAGGAAAAATTATTATTTTGTATGATGAATAAATATATCAAACAATTATTTGTCACATGTATCGATCAACAAATATAATGAAGTATAAAAAATTGTTATATACAATTTTGTACCATCATATATTGTGTCAAATGCTTACTGTTTTACAAATTAAAATCATTTAAAAGAATTCTTGTTGATAAAACTTTTTTTAATTGTCGTAGAGATTAGAATAGTCAAAATAAAACAAATAAATTTATTTATTAAATTATATTTTTAAATTATTTTATTTCTACTAATTTTTAATAAATAATGGGTAGCTAAAAACTACCTCATTGTAGGCCCAGCCTTTGCCTCAAACTACAACATCGTTGTAAATATAAAAATATATATATATATATATATATAACAACTAAATATAAAAATATATCAACTTATTAAATAAACGGAGTTACCAAAACTATTTAATTGTAAGTCTACCATTTGCCCCGAACTAAGGTATCAATCACTATTCACTATGTGTTTACAACGATTAATCTCGAGATACTCATAATAGTTAGCGGGTTGAGGTAATCTATTATATTTCCTAAAGGATGAGGAAAATTTGTGTAAGAATTTTGAAATTCAGGTACTATTCTGAATCAGATGTAACCTATTCTCTACAATTTTGAATTCTGACCACATATTTGAAATCTATATCTACGAGGTTTACGTATTCCAAAAACGTTGACATTGACCAAAATGTTATTAGATAAAATATTGCAACAGTTAGGATTATTTTATTTAAATAACAATTTATTGTATCTCAATTTTTGAATAAATATACAAATTGTTCATTTAAATTATAAGTGTTAATTAAATTAATCTTTGAATTTATAAATTCATAAAAGCATTTTTAAAATTATAAAATAGTAATCAAAACAATTTATATTTAAATTTTTATATCTTAATTAAATATTTAATTGTTTGATGTTGATTTTTAACGTCATATTCACTCAAAAAATTTAATAGGAAAGTTTAGGATTTTTTTTTTAATTAAAATGCTCAACTCCGAAATAATATTACCTTATTATCTTACCTTTTTTAGATCTAATAGGAGATCGCATAGCGAGGGAGCGACATATTGAAGACACTTATTTTTTTTCTCCTAGTTTGAGGTCGTAGGCCTAGGGGACGACCTCTTACTAGCATGTTTTTTTTCTTTTTCATTGTAACAATTGTTATAAATTATTTAATAAATTAAAAATAATTAAATTATTTAAAAAATAAAAATACCAATAATAAAGTAAAATAAAATACATTAAATAATAATAATAATATTAATAAATTATTATTATTATTATTAATTATAATTAAAAATAGTAAATTATATTATAAATTTCAAGAAAAATACATTAAAATAGAAGGAAAAAATACTAATAATAATAATAATAGTAATTAAAAAAATTATATTAATAACATTAAACAAAATACATTAAATTAACAAAAAAAAATATACATCACATGTGAGAAAAGAAACATCAAATTTATATTAATGATATCCACCTAAATGATCTCAAGTTTCATATCTAGAATGTCGTCGAACTTGTCTAGCTCTTTGAAATCCTTCCTGATTTTGATCATTACCTTCAATGTAGCTTGGAGGTGGATTAGAACCACTACCACATGCTTCCATATAATTTTGAGAGTGAAGATTATACCTGGAATCAAACACGGCATAAGCCGACTCAGGAGTTGTGCACCGAATTCCAAACAAATTATAGAAAAGACGGATAATCGGAGGTTGGTATTTCTGACACCGACAGAACATAATATTAAGTCAGTAATAGATCATAACATGGAACTTCTATAGAGACCAAACTTCTTTAAATAAGTTTGTCAATATTACTTATGAGTTATCCACCACTGACTCAATATAAATTGGACATCATTAATATAAAATTTGACGTTTCTTTATTCAAATGTGATGTATTTTTTTCAGTTAATTTAATGTATTTTGTTTCATGTTATTAATATAATTTTTTTTATAATAATAATAATAATTATTATTATTATTATTATTATTATTTATTAGTATTTTTTTCTTCTATTTTGATGTACTTTCTTTAAAATTTATAATATATATTACTATTTTTAATTATAATTATAGCTGTAATTATTATTATTTATTAACGTAATTTATTTTACTTTATTATTAGTATTTTTATTTTTTAAATAATTTAATTATTTTTAATTAATTAAATAATTTATAACAATTATTAAAATGAAGAAAACATAAAAAGAAAATATTAATAAGAGGTCGCCTCCTACACCCTCCAATTAGGAGAAAAAATAACTGCCTTCAACTCTTATTAGATTTAAAAAATAGATAATCAGATAATATTTATTCAGAGTAGGATATTTTAATGTAAAAAATAAAAAATAAAAAAAAATCCAAAAATTTAAGTGTATCTCAAATTTGTCACCAGGTTTTTCGTTTATTCTTATCTTGAATTAAGTAATGAATAAAAAACGGTTCATAATACAAGAAGAAAGAATTTGATAGGAAAAGGCATAAACTAGGAAGAATGAATGGCTAAGCTATGCAGAGCTTAGCTGCTAGAAAAATAACGAGTGTAACATAAGTGATTCTTGGCAGCGGTTAGAAGTTGTGAATGTTCCAAAAAGCAAAAGCAATTGCAGCGTTGCAAAGTAGGTTTAATAGTACTCCTACTAGGTTTATGCGCTGTCTCTCACTACTACTCTCTTCTTTGCTCCACCAAGTAATCCCACTACTAAATTCCAATTCCATCGCCAGATAATAACACCCCATCGCATTCTTTCTTAGATATACCAAATTCACCACTACTTTTATTTGGATAAAATGCTAAATCAACTAGTTTTACTCAACTAATCATTCAATTCAATTCAGTCACACTTTTTTACTCCAATACTATTTTTATAGAATGTCAAAATGGGAAAATAAATAAATAAAGAAAAGTTAAGGAGAAAATAGTAAATTTAATTTCATCAACATTCTCTCCTGAAAAAGTCCCGACAAATTAATCAAAACACAGGAACACAGAAACAACACTAGACAAGTTCTCTCTGCTTAAGAAGATTTGTCTCCAAGCAGAATATTTCAACTTACTTTCCCTCTGACAAATAAAATTACAGAGCGGTATCATCAATTTCCCTAAATAAAACTAATCTATTCAATCACACTATTTAAAACAAACAAAAAGGATATAAAATTGGAATCAACAAGAGTGAAATATGATAGCATGAGGAAGGCGATGTTGATTATTGTTATGGTTGTGTTGATTAGAACCAGATTCTTTTTCGATTATCCAACGTAGATGAAGGAAATCATCAACAGAACATGGAAGTTTGAGAGGACCGTCGGTGTGGTAACCATAAACATCGTAAGCTTTGTCGAGAAGACGCTTGAAAAGAGGATGGTAAAGATAAGAGATAGGGATTACGAATTTTTGAGAAATGGAACCACCTTCTTCTTCTTCTTCTAAACCCACTTGAACAGCAAGCCAACCCTTTTTCACTTTCATTTTCTTATCTTCTTGCATTGATATTGCTAATTTATTATAATTCCTATGATGTTGCTGACTGTCAGACTTTGTGTGCCAAACCTTAGGGTATGACCCTTAGTATATATAGCAATATTATAAGCATTCGTAGTTTTTATTTAGCCTTAATTGCAGTTTTAGTCATCCTATTTTAACTGAATCGCGAAAGTAATTTTTCATTTTGTTTATCCCTAGTTTTTGTCCCCAAGCAGAATTTTGGTCCAAAACTTGATGAAATTTCATTTTTTTGCATTTATTTAAGTCACACAATGCCTCAAGATCTCATTTGCAACAATTGTACCTGAAATATATGACCATAAATTGTATAGTACTGCTTTAAAAAATAAAATTTTATCAAGTTTTGGACTAAAATTCTGCTTGAGGACAAAAACTGGGGAGAAACAAAATGGGAGATTACTTTCGCGATTCAGCTAAAATAGGGAGACCAAAACTGCAATTAAGTCTTTTATTTATTTATTTATTTATTTATTTATTATGTTTCTCGCATATAAAGAAAAATAGTAATAACTTCTTATCAATTATGTTACGAAAGTTTTCACATTAAGATTTAGAAATAAATCCATGTTTTAGAATATGAGTCAATTTATTACCAATTTAAACTAAAATATATTACTAATAATTTTTTGAGGCGTTAACTTTTCTATTTTTAGAGAAAAATAATTCAAATAATTTAAAATTCGATATAAATAAAATTTAGTCAAATGTTATTTTAATTAGGAATAAATTAGTAAAATACGAAATAATATGAAATGAAATAGTTGGTGGTGGGACATATACGTGGGTGTGGCGACCCTTGTGAGAGTGGAGGGTAACAAATAACAATAAATAGCAAAGTCAATTAGAAATAGAAAAGTAACGGAACAACTCTTGGAGTGAGTTGGGGGTGTCGATGGGAACGAGACTTGTTACTAATATGATACAACTTGTATCTTGCTTCTCAAATGAAATAATCCAATTCTGTTGTCACCGTTTATTTTCATGTAAATATACAATAGAACCATATTAACTGGAGTTTTAGTATAACACATTTTTCAATTTATTCTGTTTCATTCATTAAAATTTACATTTCTCCCACCACATATATGTCTTATATAAATTTGGTACCAATTAAATGGTGTACTATAAAATATGTATTGTTAACATTATTTTTATGTTAAATTAATCTTTTTAACCTCAATTTACTAATCTCTAAAAATTCTCATATGAACTAAGTAAATGCAGATTTCGTTGGAAGTGTTTAATGAGCCCTATAAATGTGTTTAATAAGGAAATTTGACATTAATGAAACTTCAAATTCAATGAAATTCATCTGAATTCTTTTTTTTTAGAAAATTCACTATTTGGATAAAGTAATTAAATTTCTTCATTTTCAAAAGCCATTGTTAAAGTAATAGAATTTAATTTTTTTTCTTTCATAATTTCTTTATAAATTAATAGAATTTTATTTGTACTTTTTAATATAGTAAAATTTAACTAAAACTGAAACAATTTTTTATAAAAAAAACTGCAAATTTTTTGAACAAAATTTAAATAAAAAATATGACTTATAAGAACAAATGATATTTAAACAAAAAATGTATAGTAAAAATAAAAAATATATATTTTTAATAAAAAAGTATTTTTTTAAACGTTATTTATTTATTATTATAATAAACAGTTTCTGATTAGTTTAGAAAAATATTATTTGTTTATTTTAAAAAAACTTATTTTATTATTTTAAAAATTGTTTCTAGAAAGAAAAAAAACTGATTCTTTTCACCGAAAAGGAAAAAGGAAAACGAAAAAACTGATTCTGTTTTAATTGTACAAAAACAGTTTTTTATTTATTTATTATTTTAAAATTAGTATTTTTTATTTTAAACTAAATAATAATAATTTAAATACTATTTTATAATTTATCAATTTAATAATAGAGTGGCGGTTAGTGGTGGTTGCGGTCGTAAATCTACCGCGGACTATTTTGAGTCGTCGAAGCTATGTTGTCGACCACCTCTAGAGTATCTCCAACGGTAATCAAATGAGTTCGTCCCAGCGTGTAATTACGTAACTTTCAGTTCTTGGTGAATTCAGGGTTGGAGTTGTGTCATGCTTTCATCATGCTCTAAAAAAGGAATTGTACTTTCATAATTTAATAATAATAAAATTATAACCGTTACCTTTTTTCTATTAATTTATTAATAATAATAAATTTATAATAGTTAATGAGTCTAATTTAATGAACTCATGTTGAGTTCACCGTTGGAGTAAAAGAGGATGAATTGCTTTAAAATAATGTAGCACAATGGACTTCATCTAATGAACCTTATAAAACGGTTGACCACCGCTCCACCACCTTAATATTAAATTAATTAATAATAAATAAAGTACTTATTAATAAATATTAAAAAACTGTTTTTTAAATATAATATACAAACTATTTTTATAATAAATTAAAAACACTGTTTTTTAAATATAATATACAAACTATTTTTATAATAAATTAAAAACACTGTTTCTTAAAAAGTACAAGAAAATGCTTTTCTTTAAATAAAAGTATTTTATTTCTTAAACAAAAATTGTTTTTAAAAATTAATTATTTTAAATAATATAAAAACAGTATTTTTTTTAATTGTTTTAATAAATAATTACTTTTGTAAAATCAAAACAACTTTTAAAAATAATAAATAAATTTATTTTATAAATTATTAAATAAATTTGTTTTATAAATAATAAAAATCATTATTATTGTAGATATATAATTTATTAAAGTATTTTAATAAAGGCAATTCTAGAATTCTATAGTTTGAAATTTGAAATAAAATTGTAAATTCCTCGAATTAAACAATTAAAAACACCTACTAGAATTCAGAATTCTAAAAATTTTGCAATTCATTTATCTAAATAATATATTTTATGACATATTATTTTAATTCTCTTAAAAAAAATTATTCCTTTGTTGAAATATTCAATGCGAATACGCTCTAAATTTTTTTTTACCTTAAATTAGGGCATCATTCATTTATCTTAATTTAAAATAGAAAAAGAAAATCTAGACTCTAAAACACCCATTAAATTCAATTCATAAATGATATTTTCGACATATTGTTTTTTAAAAAAGCCAATAAGAAGTTATTAACAAACTATTATAAACACACGGGTGTGAAATTAAAATATGAATGATATTATAATTATTCACGTATTTTAAATTAATTGATTAATATTATAATTTAATCATTGACTTAGTACATTCATAGAGATAGAGAAACTTTATATACATTTTATTTACATTTTACAATTTCAAATATCATTTGAAATTATTAATAACACAGAAGGACGAATTGATTCAACCATATCATTTTAAGTTTTTGTTTTTTTTTTATTGACAAGCATATAATTTTAAGATTAAATTGCATATCCGATAATTATTTTATTTTTTTCGTAAGGAGAATGCAGTAGTCAACAGACGTGACCACAGTGTGCCTGCCTTGAATCTTTTGTGCTAGTCACTGTCATAGTACTTTTCTTTTAATCCCTTCACGTGTTTTTTAAATTGACATTAATCTATTTCTTTTATATTTCAAAAAGAAATATTAATTTTAAATATATTTTATCTTATTCATTTTAAAATTTAAAGGAAATAAATTATTAATACGAGAGTAAAAATAATATATATATATATATATATATATATATATATATATATTAGTCGATTTTTTTCACCTATCTTATTCCATGATTTCTACAACACAAATAAGTAAAAATATAATCACTCAATAAATAAATAACATTTGTTATTTCTATATTTTCATAGAATGACTAGATCTAAATCGAAATTGAAAGAGTTATGAGTGACAAAACTATTAAATACCAATATTTGAGGAATAATATAGAAAATTTGAGTTGTGTGATAAATCTAAATTTTACTTGGATTTAAATGTTAAGACTTTGAAAAACTATTCTCGATAATTAAATGAGATTTATAAGTTTAGAATGGATTTTTTTATTAAATGATTAAATTGTTTGGTATTGGTTTTTTTTCTTTTTATTTTTTAACATTATTTTTTTGTTAGGAATTTTTATTTTTTTGAGTTTGAAATGTTGAATTTGAATTTGTATGCATGAGTTTAAAGGTTGTAAATGTGATAAATTTTATATGTTTTAAATTAAAAAATATCATAGTTATATATTTGTGAGATTAAGAGATAACACTCTCTAATACTGAATAGCAAAAAGAACTCTAATGACTATATCACGAAGCATTGTGATTGGTCATAAAGTTGGTATTTTCAATAATTAAAACTTCTATCTAAGTAACTTCGTTTTTTTTTTCTTTTGCAATAAATATTTTACTGAAAATGTTGTCTCTCAATATACACATAATATTTTCTAACTTGAAGGTTAATTAATATGTTTAGTAAATACATGTATGTTTTGATTATCTAATATATATTTAGATGAAAAATAATATAAAATTGCGAATTCTTACACAAACCTTAATCAATTCAACACCATTAATTAAATTAATTAATTTTTTTTCAAACATCATATTTTACTTCTCTCTTTTTTCTATTATTTTTTATACTTTATTATTTATGTTTATCTCTTTCCTCACATTTTTCATAATGTATTATTTTTCTATTATTTTAACTTTTTTTTTTCTCTTTTCTACTTTCTCGTAAATTTTTTTTCTTTCAATTTTTTAGAGAGAAAAAAAAAATCAAAATCAATTAAAATGATGTAGTTTTGATTTGATTTGGTTATTTTCATATTTTCTTACGAAATATGAACTTAATCAAACTAATAAATAAGAGGTTGATTTGTTTCAGTTTTGGTAATATGTCTTTTAATTTAGTTCAGTTTTTACAATATTTTTTCACATAATATGAACAAAACTAAACTTATTAAGAATGTCTTATATATATATAAATGTTTAATTGCAGGTTTAGTTCCTCTATTTTAGCTGAATTGTAAAAATAGTCCCTCTATTTATTTCTCTTCAATTTTGGTCTCCAAACAGAATTTTAGTCCAAAATTTATGAAGTTTCATTTTTTTCAAGTCACACCACACAATTTATAATCATAGATTTACGGTACAATCGTTGCACCACGAGATTTTGAAACATTGTGCGACTTAAATAAACGCAAAAAAAATAAACTTCATTATTATTAATATTTATTTTTTGAACCAATTCTAATTTTTATTAAAAAAAGAATACTCTAGTTTTGACCATAATAAATTCCAAAAACTACATTAATAAACTTTGTATGATTGAAAAGAAAGAAAAAAAACAGAACATAAAATAAAATAAACAACTAAAAGAATAAAATGGTTAGACATTAGAGTTAGGCATAAAATATGAGGGAGGGATGGGTGCAGCCTGTGTGTGAGTAAGAGAAATCCTTAGCAACAACAATAATAGAAGTAATGTAAACATTTTCCTTAAAATAAAATAAAGGTATAATGAATGAGTCATGACTCATGGGTGTGATATGTGCAGGACAGGTGGACTTTCACTTTGTGATTGGTGGAGATATACTCTGTACCTTTTGTACTGCTACCATACTTTTATCCTACCCCACAAATATCTTTGCGCACTTTCTTATAATAAATTGTTTCTTTTCAAATTAAGTTGAACCAATTACTCAAACTAATTTAATTTCATTTTTAATTCTTGTTCCATGGCATAGTTTGATTTGAATTAGCATGCAAATTGCTTCTCTCTTGTCTCATTATCCATTATCAATCAAAACAATACGAAGAATTACTTTTTTTTTTCTTTTGCTGTATTCTTCTTCAATATATATATATATATTTTTAATTTATTAATTATATTTATTATTATTTTTCATATATTTTTATTTTTTAAAAGAGATGATTAATTCATATAATTATAAAATCCCGTATTTAAATTCGAGACAAAATATTATTTAAAAATTTCATACATATTCATAAAATATAAAAAATTAATATTTATACATTCAAATGCATATTTATTTAAAAATTTTAACACTTAAAATAAATACATTATTTTTTTAATAAAAATTAAAAAACAATTAGTGTTTATCAAAGACACAGATGCATTATTTTCCTTTTTACCTACTTTCGAAAATAAAAAGAAATCACACAAATACAGTGAACATTATAGTTCCCTTCCTACGTAAGAATTTTGTTTTACATTCTTATTATCTCTTATGTTAAAAACTACCCTCTAAACCCTTAGATTAAAAGTAAATATTTATTATACATCGATTCATTCAAAACAATCAGTGAATATATTTTGTAACTCTCAAAACAGTTTAACAAAATATGTATTTCAATTGTTTTATTTAGATTCATTTACTATTTAAGTATGGTGAAAATAGTATTTATTTTATTTTCATAATTTAAGTTTATTTTTATAAATAAATCTATTATTTATGGATTAAGCTACTCTAAAGTAAGTATGATCAATCATCAATAAATAAATCAGTTATTGATATTATATAAATATGTATAATTAATAATGAATAATTATAATATCTTCTATTAATTTGTTTACTTTATTAAATTATCAAATGAACAAAATTTATAATTTACACATCAGACTATTGATATTATATAAATATGTATAATTATGTCTTTTTTTATATATTTCGAAATATGAAAATTTTAAAATTCAAAATTTTATTTTTGAAATTTCTGAAACATCATTTTTTAATAATTATTAATTATAAAAAAAATAA
Organism: Cicer arietinum; assembly: GCF_000331145.2. Classification (NCBI taxonomy): domain Eukaryota; kingdom Viridiplantae; phylum Streptophyta; class Magnoliopsida; order Fabales; family Fabaceae; genus Cicer; species Cicer arietinum. The sequence continues at coordinate 70,596,574 of NC_021164.2, forward strand.
AGGTAAAAAGAGATTAAATGTAAATATATATAAGAGTATAGCGTGTAAGTATTGAAGTGTTAGTAGATTCCTTAGCTGCATCTTAACTCTTATATACTCTTATATATATTTTTTTTTTTTTGAAATATGAAAGTTCTTGATCATATTTTTCTTGTCATATAATATTTGTATCAGGTTAGACATCGTGTTTAATTTATCTATACAATTAAAAATATTGAATAATAAAATTAGTTGAGATTTTATATACTTTACTTAGAATGAGATGTATATATATTAAAAGTAAAAATTATATTTGAAAATTTAATGTATATTTTATCTGAATTTTAAATTAGATGCACATATATATATATATATATATATATATATATATATTATTTTGAATAGAGTCTTTTTTAATATTTATAAAATGTTTTATTTAGATAGAATAATGATAATAAATTATATTCATAATTTTTTATATATTTTTTATTTTGAAATTCTCTAATTATTTTAAGAAATAGAGATCTCGACCCATTAAGATATAAATAAATCAAACTGAAATCGAATCTAATCGAATCAAAATATAATCAATTTGTTTATTTTTTTAAAATAATATATGCAGTCTCTTAACTTAATTTCAGTTAACGTTTTAATTTTTTATATTTTTTTCTTCTCGATTTGGTCATTTATTTTAATTTTAAGTGACAATTTGATATTTTTATGTTTTAAAATGTTAACAATATTATCCTTTTTAAAATATAAAAAATTCAAAAAAATCATCAAATTTTTTAAACAAAACCCGTAAAATTAATTATCATCTTCAATATAATGCAAATTTCATCAAATTCATAACTTAAATCTTTAAATAAACTCATATTTTTATTTTTTATTTGATAAATTTGATGTTGTTGGAGATAAAAATATGAGTTTATTTGAATATTTTAGTTATGTATTTGATGAAATTTGCATTATATTGAAGATTATTAATTTTATGGGTTTTATTTACAAATTTTAATGAATTTTTGGTAAAAAAAATGATAACATTGTTGATATTTTAAAACATAAAAGATCAAACTGTCACTTAAAATTAAAATAAAAGATCAAATAAAAAAAAAGATAAATAACTAAAATATTAACTGAAATCAAATTAAAAGACCGCCTATTTATTTAATTCTTTTGCTTTTATTTATTTATTTATGTTTGAGATCATACAAAACAATCAGGACCTCAATTGATTTGAATATCCATTTAATATTATTAAAAGATCTTATATTATTATTGTTTTTTATTTCACACTATATATTAATTATGTTTATCTTAAAAAAATATAGATTGTGTTGATGTATTTTTCTTCATTATTATATATATTATTAGTTTATGTATTTATTTTAACGGTATAAAAAAATTACAGTGCTTGGTTAAAACCTTTTTTTTTTATTTAAAAAAAACATAATTTTCTCAACTTTTTAAAAATGTTATCCCGTTGAATCAAATAAACTAGTCAATTTTTCATTGTTTGGTTTAGTTCGATTTTGGAGAAAATATTATATAAATTAAATTAAAATAAAATAATTATTTATAGGTTTAATTGTAATTTAAATTATTTTGTTATCATCAATTTACTAAATTAATATCTCTATTTTAGAATTTAACAATTTTGATAATTTATTATGATTATTTAACTAAAAATAATGACACGAGATACTTTAAATAACATGGTATATGATATAATCATTTATAAAAACTAACAATCATAAAATCACTATAAAACCACTAAAAGTTTACCTTTGAACTTTATAAATTTTTTGTTTTTGTAATTTATTTAATGATACGCAAATAATTAATATATCTAGATGATTTTATATCATGAACTTGTATATTATATCTACCACCAAAAGGACTACGACCGACCCAACATATATTGCGTTTAATATTGTTGAGAGAATATTAAATTTATAAAATATGTATATGTTTTAATTTTAAAAATGTTAAAATCTAATGTATTTTTATTCAATAATTTTTTTTGAAGCATTTTGATTAAGTAAATTTTTTAATTTTCATAGAGTTACAAAACAGTTGTTTTAATAGCCTTACTCTCGAGGCGACCATGAGTTTATCCCTCAATTTTTTTTAATGTATTTTGTATCTCTATATTTAATTTTATAAGAGTTTTTTTTAGGATTAAAAGAATCAATTTTTTACAAAAAAAAGAATTAAAATAAGAATAAAAAACATTTTAAAGGCTAAAAAGTTGAGATTTTTTTTAAAGACCAAAAATAAATTTTTTATATTTTATAAGTACTAAAATTTATTTTCTTTATTTTTTTAATTATTTAAATTGAACTTTTTTATTAGAAGTCCAAATCTTAAAATTAGAATAAAAGTTCAAAATATTTAAGAGTTCTTACGGTGGCTTGACCACATGACATGCTCGAGATACATTTTTTGTTCTTATTTCATTAATCACTTGAAATTCTATAATTGTAATTTTATAATTTTAGTGTATAATTAAAATAAAAGGTTGAATTATCAATTAGTTATTAATTTCACTTTCTCTTTATTCATTTTTTTTAAGTTTTTCCGTCAGATTCTTCGTCCGTTAAACTCTCAAAGAAAGTATTGACAAATTAATGAATCATTAATTCGATGATACATTAATAAATAAAATCAACGAATTATCGCTGAAAAGTAAATAAACAGTAAATTTAATATTATTTTTGTTTTAAAGTAATTGAGAATATTAAATAAATATATAAATAAAAAAGAGGAAATAATATTTTTAAATTATTCTTATTTATTATTAATATCATAAATAAATAATAAAAGATATTATATTAAAAACAATACAAATAATATTAATTAAAAATAAACTCATTGAAAATTAAAAGACTGGATTATTCTAGATTATTATTATTATTATTATTATTATTATTATTATTATTATTATTATTTTTAATTTCAAATGAATCAGTTAGTTTGAAACAAAGAGAGTATAAAAAAGGAAAGAAAAAAAGTCAAAACGGAAGTGCGTTGAGAAATAAGAAGCTTATGATTTATACAATGTGTGTGGGGGTGGAGTGGAGTGAGTGGTCCAATGGTCGGTCACACCCAATGGTTCCAATTCCTTTGGATATATTCCTATGTTGATTTGAGACATTTGCATTCTTCATGGTTCCATCTCTATCCCAAAATATGTACTGTCGTTTTGCTTGGGTCCCTATTAAGAATTGATTTGTGATCTTATCCCATGGTTTTTAAAGGAAGCCACTAATATCATCACTATAATAATTAGTTTCATTCAAAACCTGATCTTAACCAACCCATATGGAAAGATTGTGAATCAAACAACACTTTGACCATTGTAATCTTGGATAACATCTATAAAATTTTTGTCGATCTTTTTTTTTTATTTACAAATTTACCATTAATAAATAATTCAACTTTCTATAAAATTGGCAAATGTGCTGGTAACTTTTCACCCAAAATGTTTTCGAGAACATTTTTTAGTTTGAATGGAATAATTGGAATTGAACATTTGAGCAAGAATTCTTGTGGGGAAATCCTCACGTGACCTACTTATTAAGTAAACTTTTATAAGAATGGTTGACTAGCATGAGTCAAAACCTAATGGCAAAATCATAGTAATATAGTACTACAAGTACTTATAGAATTCACAAAGATTGTTGGTAAGTGTGCTCCACCACCCATTGCCGCCCAATGATAGATGATCACTCATTGTTGTTTTAGTTCAGTCATTCACAATCATCACAAGGGTATGCTTAAAGCAATCGGGTAGGATAGGTTATGATATGGTGGTCCCTCTATATAGGGGTTATGATATGGTGGTACCTTTTCATGTATGCTCTCAAAGCTTGTAATTTCAAAATTGGTAAATGCTTGTTATGCATGCAAATATAAAAAGAAATTAATTCATTTGAAATAAGATATAAATAAAAATTTGATATATTTAATTAAAAATTAAAATTTTATACATTAATTTTGTAATTATATTTTTTTTTGTATTTTTTTAGAGTAGTATTAAAAACATATTATAATTTATGTAATGGAAACATTCAATCTCATACAATAACTAGTCAAATCTTATAGAGTAACAAATTTGTCATTTGTATGAAATTGTCCTAAACTAATTTGAATATTGAATATTGAATATTATAAGTGACTAATTTGAGTGAAAATGAAAATATGAGGAACCGAATAGGTCTTTTAGTCTATAATAACAAATATCAACTTATAATTTATACACAATTAATGTCATTATTTTAAAAATATTTTTAAATTAATTTCTTAATTTTGCAAAATAGATTACTATTATAATTAAGGATACGCTAGTAAAGCTTTTTTCTACTAGACATGAATCATATGCCTTATTTTAAGGATTTATCATGCAGTCCTATTTCATTTTGGGATACTTGTAGTACAGTTAACTTTTGAAGTACGACTCTTAAATTATTTGATTGCAGTACTTTAATATTTTAAAGTATTTGGGATACTGTAAAACATTTACAATTATGTAGTATTGTTACTTTATGAGTAAATTTTACTATTAAATGGTACTATGATGTTTCATTCTATATATCCATTTTAGTTCAATGTTTTTTTTAGCCACTTGTGTTTAACCTATTGACGGTGAATCCTACAATACAAAGCAAACGATGTTAAAAGAAATAATATATTTTGATATATAAATTTTAATTTAAGGTATATTAATTAGTTTTTTTAAAAATAAATATATGTGAAAAAAATAATTAATTATTAATTTTTTTATATTTTACAATATCAATAATATTATTTTATAAAAACTCATAAAATTTATAATTTAAATATTCAAATCGTTAAAATAAAGGATTGCGAATGTATTTTATTTAAATTTAAACGTAAGATCAATTATATTATGATTAATTGATTGTTAATTTCCATGTAATATCATATTAGCATCTGGCTTGATTGTATGTAGTTGGGGGTTAAGGTTTGGTTGGTTTTATTGATTGTTGTTTTAGATTTGTTTTTGTTTAGATGTTTTGCAGTTGTAGATATGCGCTTTCCTTTTTTAAACTATTTGCATGTATTTCTTTCACAGCTCAAAAAGTACTGTGATTTGTTATTAATATATAATTAAAAAAAGAAGAGAAAAAAACAACAGTTGTATCCTTTTAACTAATTCTGCGTATGGTCAAAACATTGTATATTACTTTGTATCTATGGTATTGTAAATCACACGAATTTCTAATAAAAATACTATGATAATTTATTAAAATTATTTATTAATCGATAAATTTCTATTGAATTGGATTAAGATTTTTAACACCTGATTTTTACATCAAATTTGAATCAAACCAATTAGGTAGGAGTGATCTGTAAACAGTGATTTTCTTCTTTAATCGACTTTTGTGATGCGACTCGTCAGCTTTCTGTTGCTATCAAGTGTGGCTTCCATTCTTTTCTTGTACTATATATATATATATGATGGAGATGGAGTGGTGTGAAAGATGAGGCATTCAAGAGAAACATCGATACAAAGTGCATTCACTCCTTCATTTCATTATTGCTTCACTTGTATATGCATATGCTTTCTTACAATAGAATTCATTCCAGCTCCCTCTCTTTTTATTAATTTCAATAATTTTTATCGATTTAAATAATAAATTTTTTATTTTATAAGTCGATAATTTAAGTTTTTTATCAAATTTTTGAATGAAAAAAAGACAACTAAATATATTTAAAATGAGATAATCAAGGCTGATCAGAGTTATTAAAACAACTTTTTAGACTTTTATAAAAAAAACAAATCTTTTACTGAATCAAAATGTCTAAAAAAAAAATTAGCTTTTAGATTTTAATATTTTTAAAATTTAATATTTTCTCAACAATATTAAATTAATTAAAAAATAAATATTACGTGACATTAATTATATTAATTTAGTGGTATCAAATTAAAATTTAAAAAATTTGCTTTAGATCACCACATTTTTAGTGCCGACTACTATGACTAAACTTAAAATTCATAATGTTTTTCGGACTAAATATATATTCAACAAAAAAAACTCACTATCCTTTAGTTATATTATTAAAAAAAAATTAATTAAAGTCCTCACTTATTATAAGTGATGTGCTAAATGCATGGAAATACAAGTATTGAAACCATCTTTCATGAGTGATGTATAAAATATATGTTTATTTAGACATTAATAAATTAGACTGCATTGTATCAATAAAAAATTAAATCAATTAAATAGTTCATGAATTGAATCATATATTTAAAATAAATTAGTTAATTAAACTTAATTAAAAAATTAATTTAAATATTTTAAAACTTTTTTAACTTCAACTAAGATTTATTTTTTGAAACATTTTCAAAAATTATTTCTCTTAAAACATATAGAATATCTCGAAACTTTTTTTTTCCTTCTAAAACACATTAAAATTTTTTTATTTTGAAGAAATTGTCAAAATTTTTTTGCTAAATTTTAACTATAAATTTATTCAAAATATTAAACTAGTTTATATTTATAACATTATTTATCTTTGCTTGCGTTGAAGATATTGTAATTCATTGCCTTATTCAAAAAAGTTAAAAATATCTAGTTATTTAATGAAAATTCTCAAATTATAAATGATAAATTATGTGCTACAATTTCATTTCAATTTGGTTGTAATATTAAGAGTGAGTGAAGGTGACAACTCAAAAGATAAACTCTTGCTTACTGTCCCTTGGTTTCTACACTAAGTGGCTATGACTATATGGACATGGGATGTGGGTGGAAATGAGTTTATGGGAGATTGAAGGAGATAATGAGTTATAGTTTAATATATTTTACTTTTAATCATAAATAAATCAAAATTGATATTTTCAAGTTAGCCTATGTATGTCATGTTACATAGTGTTTTGATAAGGTATTTTAAGTAGTTTCTGAATTTATAGTAGTTTTTTCTTTTCAATTTTACTTTTATTATTATAATTAAATTTATTTTATCTTTTATAATTTAAAATTATAAAAAAAATTGATTATAAGCAATATAATTTAAAATAATTATAATAAATAATACTTTAAAGTAAATAATTTAAAATAATTTATTTATTAAAATAAATAAACTAGCTAAATAAATAAAATATATATATTCGATTACTAAATAATTTATTCATTATATTTTAAAATTATTTATAAATGATTAATATTTTAAAGTAACTAGTTTATTTGTTTTAGCTTAAAATAAATAAATAAAAATATTAGATTAAATTTTCAATTATAAAAAGTTACTACTTTTAAAATATTGTAAACATTAATTAATAAAATTTGTTTTGAATTAAAAATATTATTTTATATTTTAAAATAACCAAATTATTAATTTTATCAAATACTTCAATTAACATGATAATTATGAATTATATTCTATCAATAATTTTTACCAACAAGAGGCTTTACCTAACTATACCTAACTAGAAGAAAGAAAAAAACAGTTTTTATGTTTAATTTTAGGTGGGTGGGTAGTTGAGGAGATACAAACATTGTATCTAACAAAAGTTAAAATTTACAATCAAACGTATTAGTATAGACCCATTTTTCAAAAAAGAGAATAAAATAAACAAGGGTTTTTTGTCTCAGCCATTCATCTCATATTAAAAAGGACTAATACACTGCAATTGAAAAATACAGTTTTTTTGTAAAACAAAATATCATGAGAACTTTTTTGAGTTGATTTAAATAATATTTTTTTTTAAAAGTAATACATCCACTATAATTAAGAAAGAAAAGTAAATTTAATTTATTAAAAATACTAATTATTTCTCTAAAAGTCACTAAACAACATAAATTTCGACTACGGCCAAGATTAATATTGATTCCGACTCTACCTTCCTTCTTTAAAAACTGAATGCAGACTCTATTGGACTGAACTGACTCATTAGTGTAACCCTTCAGACTATAGTGGGTTGGGTCAGTCCGACCCATTTGACAACTATATATAATCCAATAAAAATCTATTAGTATTTCCTATTGTAATTTCATGATTGATCATGATTATCCTTAAACGTGTAGAAATAAAACGATCATCATATTATTAAACCAACTAAAAAATTCAATCATAACAATCGTAGTATCATAGCAACATAGTAAACAAAGAAAGAAAGTGAGTGATTTTAATGACAAAGTGATCACAAATTATTACATTGAGTAGGAACAAAGGTAATAGTTTCCTTCTGAAGATCATAGTTAACCAAAATGTTCTGCTGTTGAACATTACCAAATATTGACATTCCATTAGAAGCTCCCATAGCCAAACAAGCCACACCCAAATTTGAATCAGCAATCATATAATTCTCACCAGGCAATTCCAAATCACCACCTTCAAAATGAAAAACCAACTTTGGAATTTCAACTTGTGTTTTCCCTAATGGCAAACTAAAACAAACATCTAATCCGGTGGAACTCGAATCGTCCACCGGAAGTTTTGTTTGCGAAATGAACTCCTTTTTGAGTGAAACAAAAGCATTCTCTTCTAAATATGTAATTGTTGTGCCAGAGTCTATAATCATACCACCACTTCCACCATCGCCGACTTCGAAAGTACTTTTTTTTATAGACAATCTTTTGTCACCAACGGTGATTCCTTCAAGTGAAAGATAGTAAAAAGATGGTTGCAATGGATTTTTAATAAGAGGTGTTGTGATTTTCACCTCTTTTGTGTTAACATTTGCAAGTGATCCTAATAAAAGAACACTTTTTTTGTTGTCATCCATTGATGTTAAACAATAAGAGAATTTTTGTTCTTTCAATTGTGAAACCAAAGATAAAGGGCCACGTCCAAGTCCAACTAAACCTGAAGCTTGTTCAAAACCTTCACCTTCATTATCTTCACCACAACCAAAACCAATGTTTTTAATTGAAACTTTGTTTTTTTTATCATCACCAAAAGTGAATGTTTCACTACCTAAAATACCTTGTGTCATTGAATAATCACCATATGAATAAACATATTGGCAACCATCATTACAAGATGAGGAAGGTAAAGCTTTGCATAAGTTGCTACTACATGATAGCTTAGAAAAAGTTGAGGATTTTTTTGGATCAAAAATTGGTGTTGGTTGTTTGTAACATTGTGAACAAGGTTTGCATTGAGTCCAAATGAGATCACTTCCTGTGTCCAAAACTGCAGGGTAGGAAATTGGTGGTGTTCCTATTGACAATTCCATTAGGTACTCACCATTGCCTGCATGAACTGGTGCTTCCAATTGAGAAGAAGAATCTTGAGTTCTTGAAGCTGCTAAGACCACGTTTAGTCTTTGTAGTCGAGTGTGTCCACGGTCGATGCCATGTTGTACGCGCTCGAGTTTTGTTAGGTTTTTGCCTGAATCAACGTGGCGAAGATCGACTCGGAACCCACCTTGAAAAATATTGTGGTGAGAATTGAGAGATTTTCTTGATGTTGAGGATATTGGAGTGACAAAAAGAATTGTTATTAGTAGTGTCACAAATATGACACATTTTGAATAATTTTGTGTAGCCATGAACATGAGGTTACACAAATGGACTTATATAAATAATGTTAAGTTGTGATATGAAGGGAATGAATATGTTGAGTGAAGGAGAAGGGTGATTGGAATTGAGGGAATATATATAAATTCTTTTTGCTAGAGAAATAGTCGTAAGTGTTAACTAAAATGAATTAATAACATGAGAAATAGGTATCTTAATTGTAAAGTTTTTCTTCTAAATAATAATGTGGTGGAGAAGTTAAAAGGGGAAACATTAGAGAGACGTGATTATCATAGGTGAATGGGAAGTTGAGATGTGAGTGTAGTGTCGCAACAAATACCGGGTCTTGCATTATGGTAGGTAAAGATTTTATTATTTCCAAAACGTAGTGGCAGCAACATTGTTGTGACAAAAAAACATGGAGTTTCTAACACGTACAATTAAGAGTAGTTTTTAGATTAGAGGAGGGCCAAGCTATAGTTTGTGTTGGAGAATGTAAAGAGTTTAATTTTCATGTAATCTCAATTACGTTGTCATTTTATAAATATTTATAGTAAAAATTAGAATAAAAAATCATTACACGAATTCTGTGTATAAATTAAATCTTACATTAATCTATGGATTTGTATTATGTAGCTATCTCTCTTGTAATTGAGTGAATATTTTCATCAATTGGCATAATTTTAGCAGACTAATTAAGAGTGTCATGAATTGCGTGAACCACAAAACTAATATAGATCACTATAGCAAAGTTAAATGTATAAAATAAGTTTGTATTAGTTTTATTTTAACTTAAATATATTTTTAATCCTCTATTTTAAATAAAATATATTTTTAATCTGTTCATTTTTTAAATCGATTTTTGGTTTTCTTATTACTTGGATTTTTTGTTCTCCACTATTTATGATGAAGTGACACTTACATTAACTTATTTTTGTTATTAATTTTTTTTATATATGAAAATATTAAAAATAAATTAATTTTATTTAGATATATTAAAATTTTAAAAAATATTTAAAATTTATTTATCTTATTTAATTTTTTTAATAATTTAAAATATTTATATAAAATAGACAAAATAGGAGAACTAAAGTTTTACTTTTTAATTGTATGCCCACACCTTTTTGTTACCCTATTTGTCCCTCTCCTCTCCCCATTTATTGTTTTTTACTTAGTTTCGTCCACAATTGGATTTCTATCTAAAGGGTGTGATTATATTAGATTAGATAGGTTGGGTGGACAAACTTGTTTACTAATGTGCCCCAAAAAGTGGAGACTAAGTTTTGGTTCAATTCTACGCATCCATTGAGATGGAGAGAAAAAGGTAGGTTGATTATCCTTTTTTAGTTAGGTGAGAAGGCCTTAGAGATAAAGATATTATGCCAATATGTTAATCCCTTCATATTTACAACTTATGTGGCATTTGTATTAAACTTGTATATCGTAATACAAAACTTGTTGTTTAATTTTTATTTGTATGTCAATTTTTTATTTTATTTTACTCTATGTTGAAGTCTCAAAGCAGAAAAAAAAACTCACATGCAGCATAAAATTAACAAGGACTTTGCTTATCTAAATTAATTAAGTAGTAATAAAAAATAAGGGTTAACATTTCAAACACACCTATAACTAGTATAATATTAATCTAAACAAATAATTAAGTTCAAGTGATTAATAAACACCATTTAAAAATGAATTGTCCAAAAACCACAAATTAGAATATTGGCTGAAGACCAAACAAAAAGGATAACAATAATTAATATTATTTTATTTTTCTAATGACATGATATAAGTTATAGAGATGACCCAAGTGAGAGACTCCTAAAACATCAATTTTAGGTCTCCCCAATTTTTTTTTCTACTCAATATTATTTCTATTGATAAAAATGTCTTATTTCTTTTTTGTCAAATACATAATAAATTATCATGGTCCATGAGACTTTACCCCTATGACTTTGTTATCTGGGTCCAAAATTTAAGTATTACAATGTCAAATTCTCACTTTAGGCCTAAAGACATGTTGGGCCACCCCTATTTTGGGCCAAATCTATTTAGCGTGTGCCTGAACTTTACCGAAACCGCAATGTGGAAGTGTAATTACTTGGACGTTTTAATTCGTTGCTTCATATAGTCATAGTTGAGATGCCATCTAGACGCAAGAGTAACAAACCCACCACTCATCCAAACGAATGCTTAGTGGCTTTGAAATGAGATGATAAATTTAACAACCCTAGACTGATAGATCATTACAAATGAGTTATATTAACTTCACCCAAAGATAAATAGAAGCTAGCACATTACGAACTTAATGATATTTCTAGTTAGCAGGTGTGCATTAGATTTGAAATGACCCAATCGAGTGACTATATATAGATTCAGGAAGAGACAACTACTATTGACCCCC
>NC_021164.2:70608769-70753326 GCF_000331145.2 Cicer arietinum
AAAAAAAGAGACAACTACTTATAACCCTCTAGAAAAAGTATTATTGTTCTAATCCAGTGATGTGAAATGAGGTGACGGTGTGATTCTATGTTACACTTAACAAGCTAAGCATTATTGGATTTTGATGTTATGACACTAAAAAGGTCTGAAGTCTGTTAAATTCTTTTGAAGTTAGACAAACATTAATTTCAGAGTCTTAGCAGTTCTTGGCAATTTTGTTGGTGATAATTTTAGCTCACTCAGTTTTGAAGTTTATATAGTTGTTAATTGTCATTCTACATTATCAATTTCAACTAGTGGTTCACAACAAAGAAAAACATTATTTGCTCTTCTTTTCTAGACACAAAAGTGCCAGTTTTTTTTATGTTCCTTGTGTCCAAATAAGTTTATGCCATGCCCTTTGAATCTTCGATTTTTTATTACTGACGATGAGTATGACCTCAGTTTTTAAAGAATGTGTCATTGTTCACATAGTTTTGGATTTAACTTAGTGATTTTGATTGTTTACATATTATGTTTCTGATCCCCTACTACAATGCTGAAGTCGTTTGTTGGTATCTAAATCTTCTCAGAAGGCGAAAGTTAAATTTTAGCTCCATAGGAATGACTTTTGCATAGGATCAGAAACATAACCTATAAACAATCAAAATCACTATGTGAACAACAAAATCAAGTTCTTCAAAAGATTTATGGTCATAGTAATTCGAGACGTCATAACCATTGTAAACAACAAAATTCTCAAAGATAGATGATTTTTGAAGCAATCACCGAGAATCATACCAAGTCCTTATCATCAAACTCAAGATTCAAAGGGCATGACTCAACCTTATTTGACTGCAAGGAACATAAGAAGACTGGACTTCAGTGTTCAAAAGAAAACTGAAGAATGCTTTTCTTTGATGATGAACCACTAGAAATTGAAACCGTTGAATGACAATTAGCAACCATGTAAACTTCAAACGAGTGAATGAAAATTATCACAAAAAAACCAGCAAAATTGCCAAGAAGTTCTAAGACTCTGAAATTATTTACAAAACTAGAATTAGGATGTTGATTGAGTTTATGGATAAAATGTTTTCTAACTTTAAAAGAATTTACCAGACTTCAGATGCTCAAGTGTCATAATATCAAAATCTAGTAATGCTTAGCTAGGCAGGTGTTACATAGATTTGAAATGACCCAATCCAGTGACTATATACAATACAACTTTGTCCGAAACTACACACTCGGAAGGAAAAAAAAATGTTTCTCCAGATGTATACTTCCACAGTGTGTGTGGGGGGTGAGAAAAGAAGTTTTCTTGGAAAGATTGCCTATATTATTATTCCAAAACAATAATAAAGTTAAAAAAGGTAGTGGGTCTATGAGGCAACTTTGATCAGTTCCATTTGAGTAAAACTGTCCCTTACTCAATTATAGCATGATGTAGATATGATTATTGGTAGTGCGTGGCCATCTATGATTAATGTGGCCATCCTCAATCACCAAACCATTCAAATTTCAATTACCAGTTTCTTGCAAGTCTTCATTATAACACAACAAGACTCCACAACTTCTTGCTATTAAAATTCAAGGCATTGATGGCTGCAGCTCTTACATGTTTGCTTTGAAAGTTTTAATTCTAGGAAGTGGAGAAGGTGGACCAACCAATTTTTAATCAGTAGTGCACCTTGAACAGAAATGATTGGGAGTCTTTACAAAACCTTTTTTTATAAGTGAATATTTAATCATTGACTACTGTCTCCAGAATAAAAATTTCAAGATCAGTGAAAGAGGAAGACCATCTTGTAATGTAAAGCAAATAAACCTCAAGACAGTAGTACTCAAATAAACTATCATTTTCAAATTTCTTTAATTTTGTAAGTTGTAATAAAGTTGCAAGCTCAACTGTAGGAGTATCAAATTTTCATTCAAGATCATACGGCTTCTAACAAGGGTACAGTTGTACAGATAAGGTTGGGGTACAAAATGACACCGCATAATAGTAATTACAAACCGTACGAGTTAGCCCTAGATTTGTTCTTACCCGTAGAATTGATCCGGTTAGCATGTTCTTCGTCCTCCAGCTTCTTTCTCCGAACAGACTCTTCTTTCTGTCGCCGAATCATCTCTAATTCCCTTTGCCGTTCCTCCTCCTTCCGTTGCAGCTCTAGAGCTTCTCTTCTCTGAGACTCTTCCACTCTCCTCCTATTCTCTTCAAGCATCTTATCCAACTCTTCTCTCTCTTTTCGAGCTTGTTCCTGCAGAACATAAACAACGCACCACAAACCTCAAATGAGGACACTAGAAAAAAAAGAAAAAAAAGGAATATTACATGATTAAGACTTCAGCCTGCCCCCTATAATCTATACGTTAAAAGTAGTATGCTCTTTTTTAGATGTAAATCACAAATCGTACATTGGTTAGGCTTCAATTATAGAGACTCATTCAACACAACAGTTACTTGATTATTATCGATCATAGTCCTGAGTCAAAACTCAAAAGATATGGAAATTTAAGCCTAATGTTTCAGTACAAATCTTGAATAAAATTTGGGAGTCCCATTGAAGATCTAAAAAGTAAAAACATTTTTATGATATGATTACTATTTGTCACCAATGGGGCAAAGATCCTAGGTCCTGCAGGGTTGCATCTTATTTACCAGACAAAGATGCTTATAAGGTATCTCAAAGACTCAAACTAAGACTTCATTCATACTAAAATTATCAATCACTCGAAATGTAAAACAGTTTTGATACATGAAACCCTCTTCAAATTTGATTGCAGAACGATCAATCAATAATTTACCCTCCAATGGCCATTTCATAGGAAAAGGGTGCAAGACTAAGACCCAATCAAAATACTTACTTCTTTCCTCCTAGCTTCATTAAGAGCATCTTGCTTTTCTTTTTCAAGTTGAACTTCAACATCATCAAATAAATTCTTTACGCCCTCTGCTACACGCCTTTCTATTTCTAATTTGACTTCCTCTGAATTAAGCTTCTCCTCAACATTCTTCCTGATAGCTTCTTCCAGTCTTCTCGCAGTCTCTTCTTCCAGCAGTTTTAATTCTTCCTCGTGTTGACGCTTGCTGCTACTAGATGCAAAAAATGAAGGACATAAATAAATGGCCATGGATGAAAATGAAAAAATGCATAATCAAGTCATGTAACTTCTAATTTTCTATATCCATAAAACATCATAAATTGTAGTAAAGAGATGAACTCTCAAATGTTCATCCAAGAAAACTGTTACTAAATGAGGAAAAGAGAATAACTCTCAAAATCACTTGACAGACTATAACAGAAAGAAAACTAACTAATGAATGATAAGGAGAAATAACTATCAACTAACTGCTAATCTAATAAGAACAAAGCAAGAAGAAAAATTGACATATGAAATTTCTGAATAGTAAGTATCTTAAAGTGAATTCTATTCAATTGAATTTGTTGAATACAAAAAGCACCTTTTTATATATGAAAAGGGATTGATAACAGAAAAACAAAAGGTAACTAATAAACCTAACTAACTGATGAGAAGAAGAAGACGAAGTGAAAGTTTAACTAATACAGTGAAGGCCACAAGTATAAGTAACAGAAATAGATAAAGCTAAACAAAGCCTAAGGTAATAAATATAAGGAGAAAAATGAGAAGAAAGATTAGATACGTTTTGTTAAGAGTGATTTGATGGTCTTTTTTGTGTTTGAGAATGGGAGTACGTGATTTGGGAGGAGGAGAGAGTGAAGAAGAGCTTCTGCTTCTATGTCTTCTGCGGCGTCGAGAGTGGCGATGATGAGAAGGAGATCGAGATCGAGATCGAGAACGAGAGTGTCTTCTTCTATACGAAGGTGAACGTGACAAACTACGACCCATCCTCAAACCCTACACTACTCACTCACCACAGCGCTTCCTATTGCTTGATTCGATAACTTGTTTGGTTCCACATCGAGCAGCGCTAAACGCGCGTTTAAATGAACAGACGCACTTCCAGCAAGATGTGAAGGTGTTTGGATTTCATTTTAGAAAGCGATTCAGTCCATTGAAATCGATTTTACTTTAAGTAACATTTCCTAGCTTCTACGTTCAGTTGTGAATCGATTCTATATAAACTCGGCGTTATTTATCAGATTTGCCCTTTTCCACAAAACAATTTTGCAGTCCCTGTTCTCGGTGCTCTGTTTCAGGTTGCAGAACTTGCAACACTCTCTAGGTTAGAGAAGAAGAAGAAATCGGGCTCCAATTAAAAGCCCATTTTATATGAGCCCATTGTCTCTCTTTTATTAACAATCATGTTAACTTAAATAACAAAACTTAAAAAAGTATTTGTTAAATAATTAAAATAATATTTGTTGCATCTAAAAGTTAATATAATATGTATAACTAAAAAATATATAAAACAGTTTTTACCACTTTAATCTAAGAGTTTTAATAATGTTAAATAGTTAAATTTAATAGTAGAATATATACTTGAAAGGTTGAATCAGTTATAGGAATAATTTGTACTAAATTATTCAATCAACAAAAATTGATAAAAATCACTTATTTAAATGTATTTAAACATAAATTAATTTAACTCAATTTACTTTTAATCAAAATTACTCTAACTATGAATCAAACAAATACTCAATTAAATCAGTTTATTTAACTTTATGGAAGACTTTCAAACTCAAAAAAACATTTACTAATTCAACAACACCTAGTTTTATTTCTTTTAAATTCAATGGTTAATTTGAATTGAACTTCAATCAAGACGTAACATATTTCTCATGTCATTTCCCCGTTTCAATCGCTATAAAGTTTCTCTTTCTGCAATCTGCATTTCTCCAACATCACACGCAACACTCACAGTTCCTCTTTCTTTTCTCGTCTTCAAACACTGTCATCTAAAATCTTCACATCACAACCATTTCTCACAGCAGAATGCTACTCACTACTTCAGACAACAAACCCAGAAACAGAACCTGGGACCGTGAACATGATTTATACATTTACCTTCAAAACAACAACACTGTCCTCAAAACACAAACTAACGACTTCATGTTCAACCACTTTAATACCCTTCTTCAGAAATTCGTTGTTCGGAATCCAAAAGCTGACTCAGAATTGATGCAGTTCACAGATGGTTCATCCAGCATTCTACAATCTCTGCTGCTTCATCTTCAGAACCAAAACAGAGAAAACACTGCTGAAGAAAACGTCACAGAGGATGAGGAGGAACATAATAGGTATTTATTGAATCATTTGAAGCCTTGTGGAAAATCTTATTTACTAGAAATCATTGAGGATGGCGTCTTTGTAAAATACGAGGATGAATCATCGGATTCAAAGAAGTGTAGTAGTAAGGGTAAGAAACTGAAAGGTGCAAAAGTTTTTGCTGCTAAGAAACGTGGGGTTAAGATTAACAGTGGTGGTAACTGTAAAAGAAAGAGGGTAAAAATGAATCATGTGATTGTGAATGTGAATGGAGAAGGTGCTTCAAATGTGAAAGATGCATGCTTTGAACAAACTGAGGGTCAACACATTGGTAGTGGGAAAAAGGGTGAACAATCTGATACCCCATCTTGCATGGAAGTAGTGAAAGTGAAAGATGAGATTTCAGATTATGATTATGTTGATGATGATGATGTGATTGTAATAGAAAGGCCTGTGCAAAGTCTGGTTGTAAGTATCTAAAACTCATGAATTTGTTATTAATTGTTTTATATATAAATGTTATATTAGTGGTTATGTTAGTTTTCCGGATTTGAACTTAGGGAACTCCTTAATATCATTCGGCACTTTCAAATTGAATGCAAGATTTTATGGTACAACAGTAAGACTAACAATGTTGTATAGAACAGACGGAGTGTTGGACGGTAAATAAATCATGACTATAAAATAAGCATAGCATATATAAGAATGTTGCGTGAAGTGTGAAAAAATTAGACAAGATGTGATTAGGAAAGACAACATTAGAGAGAGAGGCAAAGAGAGTTGATATCTAAAAGAGAAACTATTAAGAAAAAAATGGAGATTAATAAGGCATATAGAGATATAATACATGATAGAACATTATAGGGTCATTGTAGCCAACCTTTCTCAATGGGACAATACTTTGCTGTTGTTGTATTGAACATTTTCTCTTTGTTTTATGTTGTGTATGCACTTTCCTTATCTATCTAGTTTTTGTTGGCTCTTTGTGTTGCTTCTCAGGGTGATGATTTTAGAGGAAAACTCTTGAACGAACTTAATAGGCCTTACTGTGAAGAAGAGTGTCAGAGACTATTGCGTGACTTTAAGGTTCGAAAGCCGGTCCAAAACTATAAAGATCTCCGTGGGCGTATCAAAATCTATGAGGAAGATTATGATGGAAAGTCTTTTTATGATCATACTTATGGTTAGTAGGATTTGGCGTTTCTCTTTAATTAATAATAGTATACAACTTGTTGTGTTAGAATTGCATTACATTATATATTATATACATACTAGAGTTAATGTACTTGCCATGTCTCAAAATGTGTACTCTAGTGGTATGGGTCAGGACATTGAACTAACAAATTCTCAGATGTGCTTGCCAATACTTGTGTATGCTTATGTAAAATTACTCTTTTTCACTTTGAATTTGGATGAGTTCACTAAATTTGATAAATGATAAGTTATGGTGAAAGAGGATAAACCTCTACAAAAATGTGATGCAACAATTTACTCAATTGGGACAGAAACTTGCTTTTGTTATTTTGAAACTTGGCAAGTGTTAGATATGTGCTCATGTTGCAGATCTTGCAGAGGAAATAGAAGCAGCTGGCGATGATCATCCCAAAGTTCTGAGTCTTCTACGTGGATATTTCTTTTGGTTAAAAGTAAGTATCTTATTTACTTATGATACTTGAGCTTCTGACTACATGTTTTAATATTGTTAGTTCTTCAAGCAATTCCCAATTGATAATGTTTGCCTCTCTATATTTTTAAAATAGTTTGACTTTTATTATTTCTAGCTTAAAAGTCTTGCAAATGGTGGTTTTGGTTGGTTGACATTGTAAAAAGTTTTATGCTGACACGACATCAAAATATTCTCTATTTTACTATTAGCTTATATCTCAAGATTGTTAGGGAAGATGAGTACAAAAAGAAACCATTATCTTTATTTATGGCTTACATAATTAGTTGTTCTATGCTATCAGAATGCATCACATGAAGGGGAGTTCATGCCATGGAGAGTCCCATCGTTTTTGGATGTACTACCACAACAATAGGAAAGGATGATAGTTACTCTTTGGACTTGATTTTCTCTATGGTTATGTAAGGCGGTAATCATGGATGCACTATTAATGTCTTCCATGTAATTAGTTTATATCTTACTCGGTACGTCTAAATTTAAAATTATTCAACAACTCTCTTTGCAGTTGTAGTTAATGTTACTATCTTTAATTAGAATTGTAGAAGTCTGGGAAATTACTTGTTTTAACGACAATGTTGTTATCTTAACAGAATTATAGAAGTATAGGAAATTACTTATTTTAATGACAATATTGCTAGCTTTAAGTAGAATTGTAGAAGCCTGTGAAATTACTTGTTTTAACGACAGTATTGCTATCTTTAAGTAGAATTGTAGAAGCTCGTGAAATTACTTGTTTTAACGACTTAATTAATGTTAGTTTAGAAGAAGAAGAAAAATTTAGTACCTTAAAATGCAATTTATGTTTATTTTCTTGTGTTTGTTAAATCTATTATCATGTAGCCAAAACATACAAAACCATAAACTTTTTTACTTTAAGATGATAATGTCGTACGACTTTGAAAATTAGAGAGATTTTTAACATCCGTTCACTCTGAATTAATTACATGGAACACTTTTTGATGCTAACAATGGTTTTAAATTAGATTATCTTCTATTTAATATTTCTAATATATATGACATGATTAATAATAAGTCTTTAATATTATGGATGTAATATAAAAATTATCTTTGTGCCTTCATAATTTCTCCTAATTCTTAAATCATATAACTTTAAGATAATTTGTTTGTAAAGCTGTATTTTTTGTTTCAAATTAAGTGTCATTTTAGCAATCATATAAAATGTATACAAAAAAAGTGTATTTTTTTTCAGTATTACATTATTTTTCAATTTTATCTCTAAAGTAGTATTGTCTACTAATGTTACAACAAAAATTAATCTAATTTTGTACCCAAAAAATAATAATTTAATTTGGAAAAACATGACTTTTTTATTGAAAAAACTTATTTCATATCATTTGCAATGACTTTGACTATATTAAAGCGAACATAACTCAAAAAAAAAAAGGTACTGTTCATGTGGCTGCTGGGATTCGAGCCCAGGTCTCCACGGCCACAACGTGGAATTCTTACCACTAAACTACAGCCACTTCGATGAAAGTTTTCTTTGCGTTTTATATTTAACTAAAATCAAATGCACCATTTTAAATTATTTTTGAGTTTGCAATCATGAAATATCCTTAAAACATACATGCTTGTGACAAGACGCGTTTTCAAACAAAATAAAAACTTGTATAATGGTGTGGCTCTTTTCCGGTTTTTTTATGCCAAAAAAATAAATATTGACGAGTAGTTATAGACTTTTAGAAAATAGTATTTGAATGTAATATGTAATGAGTTTTATTGTAAAAAGATAACATGTCTCATAGGAGGCATCTGAATTAAAATACCTTATTCACATCGGCTATGACATTTGAGATAAAGACTCGAGTGTTTCAATTTTTTTGAAAATAACTTATGAGATATACGTTGGTTTAAGCTTATTTTTGTAATATATAGCTTAATTTTATAAGTTATTTTCAACTCATGTGAAGTTTATCTCTCATAATTTCTGATAAAAAAAATAAGTTTATCATAATTTTCTCTTCAATTGGAAAAACAGGTTGCGCCTCTTTTGCACAGTAAACACACTTAATTATGCTGTATATTCAAACGCCTCAATAGTTATCTTAAAAAACATAAAAGCTATTTTTTTCTTTTGGCAGAATAAAAGCTATTTTAACTTGTTACAACATAATTTCGTACTATATTCGATTCATTGTCAACTAACTCTTCACACAAAAAATAGCTTTATTCTTAAAAAATATTATTTTTTCTTTACATTTGATTTTTTTCATAACTTGGATAAAAAGAGTACTTCCTTATCCTCCAAATAGTATTAAAATCATTTCATATATTTGATGCTATATTATATGCAAGCAATTGTTTTGTACAATACAAATAAACATGTTACTTAAACAATTTCATCCCCAAAAAAATTGTTTCAGAAGTTTAACTGTTTCCAAGCAGAGTTGTATAACAGCTTTTTTGGAGGGGTCAATAGTTGTATAACAACTTAAATATTATAGATATCCTTGCAACCTTATTCTACCGATAAGGTTCGACCACTAAAATATTTAAATTACATTGACTAGCGTATACAGAATAGCTAACTTTGATTTTTACATAAATTGGTCAACTTAACAAGATAAAAAGAAAAGGGTGAAGGTAAAAAGAAAAATATATTTGGGAAAAGGAAGAGGCTAAAACATAAAAACAATGTACAACTACATAAGTACATAACTAATAACAAGTAGTACAACAACTACTACTACTATTCTAATACAAACTGGAAGAAACATCACCTCCTCAGTTTCAGATGATTGAACCCAAGCTTTCATTGAATATGCTACCAATGATTAAAACCACACGAAAAAAGCAGTCTCTTCTCTGCCTTGCTGTACATTGTGTTGCTAAACCAAATGGATGGGGTCACTGAGCCAAACCCTATAACCAGCTACATTTCTTTTGCTTAATAATGTACATAATAAGCCAGCAACATTTCTTTTTCATAGTGTAACTAAGCCGAAAAGCTCAGACAATGAGAAGTTAGAAAATACGGTCATGTATATAACTCAATGGCAGGATAGCAATAATGGATTTAATTTCTTGTTCTACCAGTTTAAGACTTCAGCGTCACTTGAAATGGTCTTGCCGGATAACTGTAATTAAATTAAGGGGTGGTCCATCTTCTTCCTTTTGTTTCCAAGGTTCACCATTGCCTTGGATATACCATGATACTTTTGGAGACAAGGGACTGTATACATCTGCATGTGATGAACATTTAGGCAAATTTTCGCAGTTTGTTAAGAAGGGAGGGTTAAATGTGCATTTATGGAAACATCATTAGCCGATCAACTTAATCATATCTAGAAAATAGTGAACAAATTATAATCTCACGTCAAAATATATCTACTAATGCTAAGAAACCCCAGTCTGTCCTGAATGCTGACTGTGTGCCCTCTACCCAAACATTTTTGTTAGAAATTTAATCACCCTTCCTTTTCTAGCATAGCTCATTTGCCATGATGTGGGTTCATCACTTCATATCCATTTGTGCAAACTATAATTTGAAGCTAGAGGTGCTTTTCAATTTAGAAAGTGAAAATGAAAATAAGTCTTTGATTGGAAAAGTGATGGATTTAAGCATATAAGGAATTCAACTCTGAATAACAGCCACAAAAGACATTTTAACTCAAACTAGAAGGCTTAGTTCATTTTACAGCCATCATGACAAAAACTATATTACATTAGTAATTTCCATTGAAGAATAAAACCCCATAGATCTATCAACTATATTAGAACTTGAGCATCTTAAGCAAGAAAAATCAAATATTTCTACTATAATAAGGACTAGGCTTAAAAACACACTGATTGCACTAAATACATAATTATTTTCATCACTCTTCACCATTAAATGTTTCCCTTGTTACTTAAGTACTTTAATTGGAAAAAAAATGACTGCTTAAGGCTATAAAGCCCCGTCATGGTGTGGCCTAGGGAAGGGCCAGACCAGTTGTGGATTTATTGTAGGCAATCTAATCATGCATTTACAAGAAGCTAAGTACATGTGACCTTGTAGTCACATGGTAGTGACTCCAACTGCTGCACCAAGGCTCCCATCATCTTTATATGAAAAAGATATCCTCAAATGTCTAGTTGCATGGCTACTCATATATCAAAATTGAGCAAGCAGTGAACAAGGAAATATAAGCAATTTTCTTACATCATCTAAAATTTGTATTAAGTTTTAGACTTTGGTCATAATCATACTTCAGCACAGGTCAGGCTGCCAAATACTAGTAAAGTTTGCAGCTCAATGCAAAGGCACATATAATTATGCAGACCTTACATCATCAAAGGAATCCTCGCCTAAGTGCATTAAGCCTTTACCTGTACCAGCTGGAGGATCTGGCTCTCTGGTACTGTGCAATACGGTTGTTCCAGATAAAACAGTGATGAAACCACATAGCTCCGATGCAATACTGCTTATACTTTGACCAGAATAGTCCTAAATGATAAGAATACAGAAGGCAGGATTACAACTGATAGTTGAGCAATTGATCAAAAAGATGTATCCTTATATGTATTTTTTACTTTGTTCCAATAAAATACCAACCTTAAACATGATTGCGCTGGCTAATATTGTAAAAGATGTGAACAACGCATAATAGATAGGAGAAACAACTACTGTGTTGAAAGTATCCAATGCCTGCAATGCCAATCATGCAACAGTTGATCAACATAGAAGCACAGATCCCAGACCAACTAACAAGCAAATTATGACAACTGAAATGCATGGAAAACAATCTTGTAAATGAAAATTCTGGAATTGGGACTTCGAGATTATCAGCTTTGGTTGCCCAGTTCAAGCATTACACGGATGTATTTGGCCTAGAGGTTTACATGTTGTTGCACTCATAAATTAGCACATACTCTAGAGGTTTACATGATGTTATTTGGATTATGGATCACCTCCTACAAACATAAAATGCTTTCTCATACTATATAAAAAGCAGATGAAACACATATGACATAATATAATAATAGAAAAATGACACATAAGAGCTGTATCATTCTATTCTACTAAAGGGAAGAATGGAAGATAAAGTAAGGCTCTAACTTTTATTTCATATACCCAAAAATATACACATAAAAATACTAAGGGTGATACTAACCATATTAAGGTAATTTAATTGAGTAATGATGCAAGAAACGGCGACCATTGTAAAAATCCATGTCTGAAAGTAGACAAACTGATCTGCACCCTCCAATGTAAGTTTTATAGCAATGCCAATCGCTTTTACACTCATGACCTGAGACAGGATTTATCAGTTCAGAAGCGTAAATCAAAAGGTCACTTCCACTACTGAATGCTAGAATGTTCAAGGTGAACTGGATAGGAAGAGTCACTTACAGTCAAGGATCCAATTATGGAGCATATTCCAACATAAATGAAGATATTAGTTTGGCCATAGCGAGGTGCGCAATACAAAATCAAAAAGAATGCCACAGCCATTGCCGAGGCTGTGTACAAGAGAAATGCTGGAAGCCATAACAGAAAGCAGCAATATCATAATTAAGTGAAAATCTGATTTAAAAAAAATAATAATAAACAGCTAAAACCCTCAGCGGCAGCATACCTGGTTGAACAGCCAAAAGCCATATTTCTAGCACAGAACTAAGAGACTTTTCTTGAGGTGCATGGAGCACAATAACAGTGGATCCTACTATGCATAAAAGACACCCAAGCATGCCCATTTTCTGTAACTTCTCACCCAACATGAAATGAGCCAAGACAGCACTACACTAGCCATTTCCACCAGCAACAAACAAAAGTAGATCGAGTTAAAATTAAAAATTGAAAAAGCAAAAGGGGAAGGGGTGTGAGATCGTAAAATCGTGTGATCCTACATGCTGGATTGGGATTTTGTCTAACATGGCTTCTAGTGTTTGCTTCTTCCATTTTCACCGATAAAATAAACATCAGCGAATAGATTATAGAAGTTATTCAAAATGTATTTTAAATATAGATTGAGTACTTTTGAAAATTAAGAAAACTTTCACAATATTGCAATGTTTCTAGAAATGCATTCTAGGTAATCAGCTTTCGTCATCTCTCTGTTGTAATTAAAAAGGAAAATCTATAACCAAATGCCACATCAATTCAACCACTCATATACAAAGTAAAAGTTGAAAATGAAAATTAAAAACGTTCTTAAAAAGTAAACAAGCATAATTTCTGCAGAATTAAAAGTAATTACCTAACAATAATACTCAAAGCACCAAGTGGCGTGACAAGCACCGCAGGTGCATAAATGTATGCTACAAAATTCGCTATCTCTCCAACAATCACTGTAATAATAACGAGAGGATCCTCGTAAAAAATCAGAAACAAAAAGGGGGGAAAATTGAAAGTTGAAAATGTAAAAATAAAAAAAGTTGCAATTTTGCTAGTTTCATCTTTTGTTTCCCGTTAAACCCAACTAACTTACGCGAACTCACTAAAAGGGTGTAATCGGAAATAAAATGGTGTAACTAGCAAAATTGAAAAAAATTGTTAAGTAGTACTGACTGGTAAACATTCCGATCCACCAAAGAGGCTGTAGAAGATAACCATAGCCTCCGACACCTGCAACGGATAGTTAGTTAGAAAGATAACGGCGTCATTGAGAAGGTAAGAGAGATGAAAAAAGTGTAACTAACTTGCAGGAGTGCCGTTAAGACTGGCACGTTGGAGACCCTTTTTCTTGATGATGAAGCTGGAGCCTATAAAAGCGCCGGAGACAACGGCTAATATGAAACCAGTCAAATTACTGGAGTACATCTATTTATGTATGTATTGATGTTTTGCATTCACTGAATTGTGTGATTTGGAATTTGATTTGGAATTTGGAACCCTAGATGGATTAGAATTTTGATTTAGAAGATCGTCGATGAATGAACAAGAGACAAATTCAAAGTTCAAACTCATTTATTCTCGTTTTGTCGCGCATCAATCAGATTCTGTCTTCGTCGCGCCCCCTTCCTATGTTTCTTAGTGGGGACCGATTACTAGGATTTTTTTTTTTTTTTACGAAACCAGTTACAGTACTTTGAATTGGAGAGTGAGTTTCAACGAGTAATTCCAACCTTACTCCGAACACTTTTTTCGAGCCAAAAATGACAGACTCGCAAAACACGCGGATAAGTTAATCGAAGATTATTGAAAGTTTATCGGAAACCAAAAAAAAAAAAGAATTTATTGAAAATGTTTTCAAGGTTAATCCTTTCTTTTAATTTCTAAAAATATAAAAATGGATTATTTTCATCTCTCAAATCAGATATTAAATCATTAAAATATCGATTATTTGATAGTAAATTATAATTTAGATTATTTAAAAAAAAAAATAAATCGTATTGTTAATATATTTTATGATAATAAATTATTTTAATGTTTGATGAATAATTTAAATTTTTTATTAAATTGAAATAGAAAACATTTTATATGTATGTAGTTTACCCTTTTTAAATAATAAGATCAATTGAATTAAAAAAATTAAATTAAAAGGTGGACTAATACGAGTAAAGATTTATATATTTATTAATTATAAACAAACAACCTTTAAATTTTGAATTAATCAAACAGTATTTTTTTTAAATTAGTTAAACATAATTAATATTTTTGACGTAGTTAATCATAATTAACTCATATGCAAAAATTAAATTTTTGTTTGCTACCCCTAAGCATGTACTAAAAAAAACGTACACTACATTGTGTTTAGCCCTGGCCTTGGTAACAAAATGGTTGGACCGAATGCAGTAAAGTCAACTATGAGCCCTACTACGTCTACCACGCGGCCACGCCATATCTCCAACCCACATGGCTTTCGCTTTCTATAATCATAATATAGTTTTATAGTTTTAGATAAACTACTATTTTTATTCTTTTTAGATGTTGATGATTTAATTAAAAAAAATTAAATTAATCTTGAAATTATTAAAATAATTTAAAAATATAATTTATTATTTTAAAAGTTTATGAAATACAATTTACCATTAAATTTATTCATAATCATTATAACGTTAAAAATTAAACAATTTAATATTTTGATGATTTAATAATTAATTTAAATTTTTTATTTAATTAAATACTAAAATAAAAATGTTTATATTTATTAGAAATAAAATGAGAGTTTACTTATTTGACATATTTTTTTATGGGTCTGTAAGACTTATTTTTAACATTTCTTTAGCACTTGTCACAACTTCACAAGCAACCCAAAAACAATACCCATCTTTAATATGTGTCTACTTTTAAGCATCTTTCGAAAAAAAAAAAAAAAACTTTTTTTTATAAATATATTCTTAAATATAAGTTTTTTCCAAAAATTTACGCATAATTGCAAAATTTAAAATTTAAATATGAGACATAATTAATAATATTAATATTTTATCAATTGAGTTATAAGTATAAATATCTTTTAATTTAATGTATATTTATTATTATTATTATTATTATTATTTTAATTGTATCTTTTATTAACACTCCTACTTTATCTTATAATATAAAAAGACAAAGTTTAACATATTAATACTAAGAGTATTTTTGTAACATCAATATACATAATTTATTTCTTATTTTTTTCTTTTTACTATATATGAAATAATACATTGTATATTGTATATGTATAATTAAAGACAAAAATATTAGTTACTCTTACTCCCTAAATTCAAATATAATTTGATGAATCAAAATATAAGTAAAATTTTATTTATTTTATTTTATTTAATATTATTATTATAAAAAATAAATATTATTATTATTATTAAAATAGTATTTAATATATTTTTTTTATTTTTAATTTTTATGACAACTTTTTATTTGTTTTCAGTAGTCGAATAATAAATCATTAGAATAAACTACAATTATGAACAAATCAAGCATAAAAGGTTGAGAAAAACCAACTTAAATCGATGAAGTTTTGATAATTTTGAAATTCAACTTAATTTTTTTAATAAAATATCACCTAGACTTATTTATAATAAAAAAGATAGATTGAATATCTTCAAACATTATAATTTTAAAAAATAAAATTATTCAAAAACATTTGTTAGTAAAATAATAAAGAAATTAAGAATTTAGTTTTTACATTAAATATAATTTTAACAATTATTAACAAAATATTATAATATTGACATTTAAAAAAAAGTTTATTTTTTGAATTATTTACGTAAAAATAATTTTTTTTTCATTTAATAAAGTAAACGACGATTTACATTAAAAAAAAAAAAGAAACACATTTTCATATTTAAAAAAGACGAACATACAATTTTTGAAGACATTTTGAATGAAATATATTTGTAAGGTTTGTTTACCCTTACCCCTCTTGTTTTGATATCGTGGCGCCCAATGGAAAAAGGAAAGGTTACGCAGGGTAGACTTTTGGTTTGTTCTAAAAAAGAAACCCATGTGACAAGTCACGAGCCAGTCTTCATTCTTTCATTTTCATTGTTGTCTTCTTCATATATCGAAAGCAAATCGTTTGAAACTTTTTCCAACCCCTAACACTTACCACATCACTACTAGTAGTAGACTAGACACTAGTTTTTATCTTTTCGCCACAACTACTACTATTATTCACTGCATCCTCCAACTAATATGAATGAATAATGGAAAGAACTTCTTCGAATTCAAAGATTCAATTATTGGTTTGGTTTTCTCAACTCATGGGAGGTCTTTGTTCTAGGTCCGCTGAAGTTGACCGCGTCTTCGCCAACTCCGATGCCGATTCCGATCTTGCTCATAAGCCTAATACTAACACTAATCATCCCGCTCATTTCACCTCCCCGCCGCAGTTACACCACATCACGGATAGGAATCCTGCCACCGACGAACTTTTCTACGACGGAATTCCGCGATACTCCGATAAGTCTAGGTCAAAGCAAGCTACTGTATCTAAGGTAGTTTAACCCATTTCTCTACTGTCAATTTGTTAATTAATATATCTGAAAAGGATAATATCGGATCATTTATTATAGCAGCGTGATTAGTTTATTTGATTTTGTTTAGTGAGAATCGCTTGATTTCAACTCTTAGAAGAGACCGAAGAGGATCATAATTTTTAATTATTTGTTAGTGTCACTTAATAGAAGCAACGCGATTCAAATTCCTAACAGAGTAACCTCTTTGAACTGGTTAATTATCACTTAACTGATTAGTAATGTCTTTTTTTTTTGCTGCTGGAAACTCATAAGATCATTAAATACGAGTGTTGATGCGATTTTTTGTTTATATTCTTGTAATTATTTTGGAGGTGGGGTTTTGTAATTGGGATTTAGAGTTTGTTTATTATTATATAGGAGTTTTTAGATTTATGTTGTTTATCTTATTTCTAATTGTGTTATTGTTCTTATGTAAAATTTGAGGCTCAAAATTAGGTTGCTTGTTCTTCTTTAAGTGGTTTGGATGCCAACTGGTTCTGTTTCAGACATATAAGTTATATAATTTTATGGGATTCATCTCCTTAGTTTAAGATTTTAGGAGTGTTGGTTCTTGATCTGTTAACAAAGACATAATGGGCTTGTGCATTACCTATAAATCAATCCTAATCAATTATCACTTAATTGATTACAAAGGTTTTTAGCTTATGGAAACTCAAAAAATCACTAAATTTGAGTGTTGGTGCGATTTGAGTATACAATCTTGTAATTACCTTTGGAGGTGGGGGTTTTTGATTGGGATTTAGGGTTTGTTTATTGGGTGTAATGACCATAAACTGTTAGTGGAAATATTTTTACACTGATAAAAAGGGTTATTATTCACTGTTAGTGTAATATTAGTTTACGCTGATAGTGAATCTTCCTTTTTCTCTTGTTTATTACTATATAGGAATTTTAGATTTATGTTGTTTATCTTATTTCAAATTGTGTTTATTGTTCTTGTTTATGTAAAGTTTGAGGCTCAAAATTAGGTTGCTTGTTCTTCTTAAGTGGTTGGATGCCAATCGGCTTTGTTTTAGACATACAAGTTATATAATTTTATGGGAGATTTTAAGAGAGTTAGTCTTTGATCTGTTAACAAAGGTGTATGAGCTTTGTGCATTGTCTATGAAACAATCCTTAAGGGCTCGTGTGAGGAGGCTTTATAACTGTATTCGTCGGCTTCTATGTAAATGGAATTATATACGAAAAAAATGATAATATCATCTACTAAGATATTTCTATTTCAGGTCTCGGAGGTGAGTTCACGCTTGGGAAGAGCTGGATTGGGGAAGGCAGTGGAGGTTTTGGACAATCTTGGGAGCAGCATGGCAAATTTAAATGCTGGGAGTGGCTTTGTTTCTGGAGCTGCAATAAAGGGGAATGAAATTTCCATCTTAGCATTTGAGGTTGCAAACACTATTGTCAAAGGTTTTCATCTTCTGCAATCTCTCTCCAAAAAAAGTATTAGGCATCTAAAAGAAGATGTGCTTCATTCAGAAGTTGTGCAAGATTTAGTGTCAAAGGATAAAGACGAGCTTCTTTGGATTGTTGCCGCAGACAAAAGGTAAGTATTGAATTAATTAAATAACTGAAGTGTCTTGTTTTGCACTTCCACAACTCCTTAAAATTTGAAAGTCAATTGTATACTGTAAAATATGTTTTATGTGTTTCTTGTGTGTCTCAAACAAGATCACACATCTTCTATTTATAATGAGGTTACAATAATTACATTCAAATACTAGAAACTTGTATTTGACTAGAAGTTCTGTCAATGAACCTAGGAAATTTTAATTGAATTCTAACACTACTCCTCAAGCTGGAGCATACATATCGTATGCACCAAACTTGTTACATATAGATTCAACTCGAGGACCCCTAAGTGACTTAGTGAATATGTCAGCCAATTGATCATTTGAACCAACAATATAAGTTGTCATTTCTTTGAAAAAAACTTTGTCTTTTACAAAATGACAATCGATCTCTATGTGCTTTGTTTTCTCATGGAAGACCGGATTGGAAGCAATATGAAGTGCAGCTTGGTTATCACAAATTAGTTTCATTACGTTGACATCTCCTAATTTGAGTAACTGTTTTAGCCATGTAAGCTCACAAGCCGTTGCAGCCATAGCACGATATTCTGCTTCTGCACTCGATCTTGCGACTATGTTTTGCTTCTTGCTCTGCCACAATATCAAATTACCTTCAACAAGGACACAATACCCAAAAGTGGATCTTCAATCTTATGGTGACCCTACCCAATCAACATCAGAGTAGCCAACAACTTTGGTGTTACCCTTGTCTTCATAACGTAATCCTTTGTCTGGTGCATTCTTGATATACCTAAGAATATGAATCACAACATTCCAGTGACTATCACATGAGGCATTTAGAAATTGACTGACTAAACTTACAACAAATGTAATATCAGGTCCAGTTACTATAAGATAATTAAGTTTGCCCACAAGTCGTTGATATCTACCAGGGTTTTGCAATGGCTCCCCTAACCTGGTAGGAGCTTGACATTGGGATCAATAGGAGCATCACGTGGGCGACAATCAAACATGCCTGTTTCTTCAAGTATATCAAAGGCATATTTCCGCTGTGTAATTGATGTACCTGTCTTTGACTAAGCAACCTCAATCCTCAAAATATTTTAGCGGCCCCAAATCTTTAGTCTAAAAGTTTTGAGACAAATGTTGTTTGAGCTGATGAATCCAACCTGGTCATTACCTGTGATGATGATGTCGTCATCATAGACAAGCAGTTAGATGCAAGTGGTTGGTGAAGAGTGCATGAAGAAAACCGAGTAATCAGCTTCACATCTAGTCATACCATACTCTTAAAGCACGATACTAAACCTCCCAAACCAAGCACAAGGAGATTGTTTCAGGCCATATAGAGATCGATGTAATCGACATACCACGTGAGAGGTACTGCTAACAGTGAAGCCTGGTGGTTGTGCCATATTCACCTCCTTTTGTAACTCTCCATGCAGGAAGGCATTTTTTTATGTCTAATTGATGGAGAGGCGACTGGTGAATAACATCTATGGCAAGAAAAAGTCAGATGGATGCGATTTTGCCAACTGGAGAAAAGGTATCCCTATAGTCGAGGCCAAATATCTGTGTGTATCACTTTGCCACAAGTCGAGCTTTTAAGCGATCAATCTTTCCATCAAGCCCAAATAGAATGTGGTACCTTGTTTTCCAAGTACAGAGGAAGGCATTAGTCATGCACTTGATTAAGTAGCAAGCTGTGAGAATTGCATCTCCCTAAAAACAAGGAGGTACATTATTGTGAAGGAGCATGATACGAGCCGTTTCCACCAAGTGTCGGTTCTTTCTCTCAGCGACACCGTTTTGTTGATGGGTATGAGCACACGAAGTTTGATGGAGGATACCTTGTAAAGTCAAAAAAGATTGTAAAGACGTAGACAAATATTTGTGAGCGTTATCACTTTGCAATATTTTTATCTGAATATCAAATTGTGTGTTTATTTCTGAGCAATAGATTTGAAAAATTGAGAAAACATCTAAACGGTTTTTCATTAAAAATATCCAAGTGCATCGGGAAAAATCATCAATAAAAGTAACAAAATATTGAAAACCCAAACATGAAACAATACGGCTCGAACCCCAAATATCAGAATGAACTAAAGCAAAATGAGACGCAACTATTTTATTGACTCTGTCAGGAAATAAATTCCTAGTATGTTTTCCGAACTGACATGACTCACTCTAAGGTAGACACTTTTGACAGACTCGAAACCATAAGATGCAACTTTTGAAGGCTAGGATGGCCCAAACGTTGATGGATAATATGTGGAGTCTCGACGGCGGAACATGCAATAAGCGTTGTAGGTGCTGAAAGGTAATATAGGCCTTGAGAGTCATGCCCTACTCCAATCGTCGTCCCAACACTCCGATCCTGCACAAGAATGGCAAATGTAATAGAGTAAGGTAGGGTACGAGTGAGTTTACTGATGGATATTAAGTTAAATGGACAATTAGGGACATAAAACACAGAGTCCAAAGAGAGTGTGGGTAGGGGACTTGCTCGGCCAATACCCTGACATTTGGTTTGTGACCATTAGCCAAAGTAATACTAGGTAGTGTGTCCATATAAGTCAAACATGAGAAAAACAATTTATTATCAGACATATGATCAGAGGCGCCTGAGTCAAGTATCCAAAGTCCAAGTGAAGAAGATTGTGTAACAAAGACAATAGGATTACCGATCTGTGCAACAGAGGCAACTTGTGTGGTAGTTTGCATTTGCGCCTTTAGCTTGATGTACTCATTATATTATGTGGTAGAAAGCGTGACTTGATCACTTGTGTCAAAGGCCTTAATTTGAGCAACATCGGCGACTCTGAGTTGCAGTTGATTTGCTTTGGTGCGACATTGTGCTTCCACGGGCCAAAACGGTTGCAATAGTTGCATCGAGTTCGACCACGATTATGTCCATGTCCTCCTCCTTTACCACCTCGTTGATAAGAATTAGAGACGAATGCAGTAGATTCAACTGGCACATTGAGAGAAGCAAGAGTTGGAGCAAGAGTTGAAGGGGCCAAAAGACGCAGTAATTGTTCACAAACAATTTCATATGAGGGAACAGTAGCACTAGATAGAATTTGGTTGCGAACTTAATCGAGATCTGGTGTAAGACCCGCAAGGGCCAGAACCATAAAGAATTTTCCACGTTGTTCAACATGTGTTTCGGCATTGTCAGTATAGGGCATAAGTGGATCAAAGTCAACAATCAAACTATCAAGCTTTGCTATGTAGCTTTGCATATCCATTTCTTGTTTCTTCATGGAAATAAGATTAGAGACTACAATGTATAAACGATTAACGTCGTTGGAGTATGTCTTCTTTGCCTTTGCCCAAACATCATAACATATTTTAAACGAGCGAAACTAAGATTGAAGTTTGACATCGATTGAAAACCAAAGAACGCTGCATAGAGAGGCATCAATTTGTTTCCAACTGTCTTGATCCTTGGCAGCGACATCTTTGGACTGTTTGAGCAATTGGTCTTTATGACCTTGTCCTTGAAACCAAAGTTCAACGCCAGCTGCCCATCCTGCGTAATTGGCAGCACCTACCAATTTTTCGCACGAAATCAAAGGAAGCGTAGTGAAACTGAAAACGGAAGAGGAGGCAACAGCAAATCCGGTGTTGGACACGACGATCAACGTTAGGTGAAAGAGAAGAAAAGATGTTGAAAAATCACCAGAAGTTGAAAAGGACCTCAGAATGTGTCGTAAGGCCCTGAGCGACGGCTGGCGTTGAAAAATTGGTGGCCAGATGTGTCACACGCGGGGTTGGTGGAGGCGTGTGGGTCTCACGTCCGGATAAGGAGGCGACGCGTGCGTCGGAGTTTGGCGGTGCAAAAAAAAAATGTCACCGTGTTCGCCAAAGGATTATGTGGTGGTGGGTTGCACTAGAATAGTAGACGCACAACTGGAATGGAAAAGCACAACTGGAACACATAATTTTGAAAAGGAAAAAAAATGAAAAGGTTATGGCACAACTCAAAAAGGTAGAGCAACCCTAGGATGAACCACTACTGATACCATGTAAAATATGTTTTATGTGTTTCTTGTGTGTCTCAAACAAGATCACACATCTTTTATTTATAATGAGGTTACAATAATTACATTCAAATACTAGGAACTTGTATTTGACAAGAAGTTCTACCAATGAACCTAGAAATTGTACGGTCAAAATATAAATAATCATACTTTGAATTCTGACATATATGATTTTGGTTTTGTTGTCAGGCAGGAGTTGAAAGTTTTTTCTGATGAGGTGATTCGTTTTGGAAATCGTTCGAAGGATCCCCAGTGGCACAACTTAGACCGATACTTTGAGAAGTAATATAAATTGTACTTACTCATTCATCTAGCCTTTTCAGTTGTCTGCAAAACATATTTGCCTTTCATATATTTATTCTTAACCATCTTTTTCATTTTACATTTTTGTATTAGCAGAGAATCAAATGCTCAAAGACTCTCAAGAGACGAGGCAGAATCAATAATGCAACAATTGATGACATCGGTCCAATTTACAGCTGTGAGTGTATTTCGTTATGTCACCGTATAAAAAACTTAGTTTTGCTTGAAGACTGAGAGTTGCACTGAAGAAGGAAATATATGGAAAAAAAACAAAGGAATCATTGGTAAAAGTATTTTCAATATAAAAAGCAATTACTCAAGGGGTTAAATTAAGTTTATAGATGATTGCTTATTATTCCCCTCTTTCAATATTGTTAACCAGTTGAGTTAGTGTTTGTTCCCAAATAGGAAATATTTTAGAATAATTCATTACCAGTTGAGTTAGTGTTTGTTCCCAAATAGGAAATATTTTAGAATAATTCATTTCGTTTAATTATTCAAACAATGTATTATAAGGGAGACTGATAGAAGGTTTTCAATCTATTTTGCATTACACATCAATTGCAAAGAGAATTTTCTTTTTCTCCATCACTTTCTGTGTCTTGATACCTTTTCCACGTGCCATGATTTATGCTCAATTATGAATGAGGAATTTCTGAATTCAATTACTTTAGCTCTGTGTTCAGTAAAAACATACTACTTTAGCTATGTAGTAATCTCCGGCGGGTACAGTTTATTTTGATTTCTGTTATCATCCTACAATAAAACTTGTTATCATGTAAATGTGGCATTGAGTATGCATTAAAATTTCATAATTATACATGTTTTAAAATAAAAGCAATAGAAGGATTAGGTGTACTTTCTTCTGGATTGGATTTTAATTTTATTGTCGTACTTACAGATCGTTTGTTATTGAAGGGATGCCTATTATATATAATTTTGGAAATATATAGTATGTTATTTGTTGAAGTTGTGGGATTTTAGAAAAAATGGAGGAGAGAAGATAATAAGGGTTTGAATATTATTGCTAATAGCTTAATGTTAACTTGATTACAAAAGACTCAATACTAATCTCTATTTATAGAGAAACATAGACTCAATACTAATCTCTATTTATAGAGAAACATAGACTCAATCCTAAATAAGGAATAAATCATAATAATAATGAGAGATATTTTAAGATATCTCTATGATTATAAATTGATCATAAGAAATAATTTAAGATACTCTAATATAATATAAAAGATATTATAAAATATTTTCTAATATTCTAACACTCCCCCTCAAGTTAAAGCTTACTAAGCTTTAGCTTGCTACAAGAAAACAATGTTTTGCTCCACAAAATAATAAAAAATATGGAAAGGCAACTCAAGGATGCATGTGAAGTTGGAGAGAATTGCTATAAATATAGCCTAGCCAGATAATCTGATTGATCATCAGCCTGAGAGAAATTCATGGCAAGCAATTGAACAAAGCAAGCTCTGATCTTCTAAAAAACTGCATTTGGAAGCTTCAAACCAATAATAATGGAGACTCAAAATATTTAAACTTGAATCTGCTTCAAGGAGAGAGAGGCGTGCTTCAAGGAGAGAAAGGCAAGGCCAGTACATCTGGAACCAATTGCCAAGATAAAGTAAGTCATGAAAATAAAAGAGATGGTCAAAATAACTATCAACGGAAGAAGAAGTCATCACTAATATGATTCATATGTGGAAAAAGGGATACCGCCAGAATGATCGTCGGTGGGAATCTAAGCCACTATTATAATCTATTAATAAGAACTAAATTGCATGACAAACACTGAAGAAGAAGCAGCGCAACTCTAACGAAACAAAGCCATGATCGATCAACAAAGTAAGAAAATGCATCAAAAACAGGAGAGATAACGGCTGTTTGAACAATGACACATATTTTCGTTGATCCAAATTGGAGAGTAATCTGGAACCATCGAAGAGCGAATAATCGTGCACCAAGAAGAATCCCATCAATTGAATTGCAAATCTTCCAAACCTGTCAGCTAAGAGCCCACTCATAAGGGCTGCAACAACTGCCACGACAAAGGCTGGAGAGTTTCCTCCACCAAAAATATGATCCCACGGTCCACTTCCCAAGGACACCACAATCTGTGCGACCACTATTCCCAGAATCAGGATACCCACTATTCTCAGAATCAAAATCAAGACACCCATTCAATGCCTCCACAACATTAGCAGCATTGTCTGGATTTTCGAAATTGACAAAACCAAAACACTATGACCTACCATCTGCATCTCTCATCAAAACAACACTAGTAATGCATCTCCCCAGTTGTTCCTTCACCGATTTGGCCATCTCGACCATGCAGTCCTCTGCTATCGTAGCTGATTGTGGCAACCTTACAGACCGAAAGAAAGGAACAACTTCCTCCATCATTTTCACTCCTTCCCATTCTTTCTTCAAGTTGTCTATGACATTTCCTCTTTCTGTTCTCAAAACATACGACAACCCGCTTTTCACACCGAGGCCTAGGTGGTCACATATAACTTTCACGCACAATCCACACCATATATCTTCCACAGTTTCCCACCTGATTTTTCCTTCTGCCAACACCAAAGCTAGGACCAATGCTGGGCCAACTAATTCTCGGTTAAAGGCAATGTTGATTCCACTCACTGGCAACATCGCTATAACAGGAACTGTCAGAACTGCATCCACATATCGTGAATTCCTTTGCGCTGGCTTGAGAGCCTGAGTTGGTGCATCAAGGTCTGCCAGATTGAGCCATAGTTCACACGACATAGCACAACCAACCCCATTTCGAAGGCTAAATGGGTAGCCGCGAACAAAATCTGCACCCCTACAGAATGGATCATATAGTGTATTAAAGAAGAAAGGAGTGGCAGGAGTCTTGAGGTTCACAATATGCTGAGCCACAACGTCTACGAAATTCCCCGCATTATCTTTTGCTGGAACACAATCATCATCAATACAGACAACATACTTCTTCTTTGAAACTAGAAAGCCGAAATATCTACAAGCATAGCCAGAGAAGCGAATGGAAGTGGAGGAACCCACCCCTTGCTCAATTGCAGATTTTGTATAGACATCTGCACTAAATCCTTTGGAATTTGGAGTTCTTCCTTGAGGTCAGTATCTTTGACTATTATCAGGTGGAAACGAGAGAAAACTGGCTTCCATTCATTCATTCATAAGAGTTGTGAGGTCACAGTGTAGGGCACCAATTACAATGTCAACTTCGTTGTCGTTGATAATTACTTGAGACATCTTTTGAGGTATACAATACAAAGATTATTTCACAAACTGAAAATCTAGATTGTGAGTTGTACTCAAACTTGTGACAATAGT
Organism: Cicer arietinum; assembly: GCF_000331145.2. NCBI lineage: Eukaryota > Viridiplantae > Streptophyta > Magnoliopsida > Fabales > Fabaceae > Cicer > Cicer arietinum. The sequence continues at coordinate 70,634,770 of NC_021164.2, forward strand.
TTCAATCTTATCTTAGAATTTCTGAGGGGCAAAAGTTGACAGATCGAAAATTAGGGTTTTGATGCGTGAAAAAAAAAAGGTTTTAGGATTACGGCCAGAAAGCTTATGTGTTTAAATAGACTAAGGATAAACCCGCTGGTGATCAGAACGGATAAGGGATATGGCGGAGAAACTTAAATTTTTTTTTTTGAACAGTACCGTGCGATGAACAGTGCTGCGACTGATCTGCTGAAAATAAACGAAAAGCTACAAAGAATGGGTAAATCGAAATTGAGACAAGGTTTATTGAAAAAAATCTCACCGAATGTTGGAATGTTAGAAAAGAGAAACTATGATTATATTCCCTAATTGGTGGGAACTCGACAGCGGAATAGAGGCGGGATCGTTCAAGGAGGATCGAAATAGGCTCTAGATACCGTGTTGAAGTTGTGGGATTTTAGAAAAAAAGGAAGAGAAAATAATAAGGGTTTGAATATTATTGCTAATAGCTTAATGCTAACTTGATTATAAAAGACTCAATACTAATCTCTATTTATAGAGAAACATAGACTCAATCATAAATAAGGAATTAGTCATAATAATAATGAGAGATATTCTAAGATATCTCTATGATTATAAATTGATCCTAAGAAATAATTTAAGATACTCTAATATAATATAAAAGATATTATAAAATGTTTTCTAATATTCTTACAGTATTTATAAAGTGATGCTTTTATTAAATAACCTGAGGTGTAAAGCATCCTATTTGTTCCACCATTTTTAGCGTCTACTTATCTACACTTGATCCTGTTTTGCATTTACTCTATCTTCAAGGTTTTTTATCTGGCTGCGAGTGGAATGCTTTATTAGGTTTTAGTATACAGTGATGTTGCTGCTCTATGCATTTTTCTTTTATTCAACATAGTTTTTTATGAGAGATTTATTTGTAAACAATTGTGAAAAATCAATATTTCTCTGAACACAGGAGTTGTACCACGAACTTCATGCGTTGGATAGATTTGAACAAGATATTGAGCGTAAGGGTGAAGATGAGGATGAAAGAGGTAATTGTGGAATATGAAAATATCACCAATGGGCCATGATAAAATATGCACCTTTAAACTTTTGCTTGTGATGAATTTTTAACCTAAAACCCGGATATCTTTTTGAGTTATAAACTTATAATTATAACTGAAGAATAATTTTGATTTGATTTTTTCCCCCTCAAAGTTGAGTGATCAATTAGATTGTGATAAATGTGTGGAACCTGAGGACTACATTCACACTGATCATGTAATTGGTGCTGAAATATTGAAAAAGATGTATGCTAGTATTAAACTACTTTTTAACCAAGGACTCGGATATAAAGATCTCGATATCTATATTCTCCTATATCTAGCTGTATCCTTTTTTGTCTTTGTGTTACTAATGCCTTCTCTATTTGTCATCAGGTCTCATTCAATTTCAAAGTCATTCTTATTAATGTGTAACACTATATAGACAGACTGTGACTACCAAATCACCTACATATGGTTTTCACTGATATTTTTAATACTTTTTGGAACCAGAACAATGTATTATTGTTGAGAAATGAGAGTGCAATTCTGAAAGGCTACACAATTGCTTGCTATTACATACTTTTGAAGAAAAAGTCAAGCTACCTATAAGTTTGACTTTTCCGTATATTGAGCAGTATTTGTTCATGTTAGTCTCTTATCTCATATATATAATTTGAACTTCAGTATCGTTCTTCTCCTTATAGGTGATAACCTCGCATTCTTGAGAGCAGAAATTAAAAGTCAAAAGAAGCAAATCAAACATTTAAAGAAAAAATCACTCTGGTCTAGAAGTTTGGAGGAGGTAACAAAAGATTACTTCTTGATGTGTTTATCTCATCCCTCAGTATATTCCTCCCTATTTGTTTAATTCTCTATTACTATTGATGTGTCTGATCCACATGTAGATTGGTAATAGTCTAGGGAATTAATTTTTAATTGTAGAAGTGGGTTCATCCTGTGCATTTTATTCACAAATCGAAAACCAAGAAAAGTTAAGTATAACTCATAATCTAATGGATTGCAGGTTATTGAAAAGCTTGTAGACATTGTCCATTTTTTACATTTGGAGATAAGCAATACTTTTGGGAATGCAGGTCTGTACCCACCAAAAGCCATATATAATGTTTGCTACACTTGATTTATGTTGTTCTAGTGTCACTTAATGTAATAAGAATTATTATTTCTTATCATTGCGATGGCTTAATTAACACTTTGCTTGCTACTGTGAAAATCTTAGACATGTTATTCTGTTTGCCTTACTTTGTTATTGATAAATTTAAAAATTTGGAAGGAATAGAAAGTTAAGTCATCGCAGCAATAAGAAATAATATTCAGTTTGGAATGAAAGTCGTATTATGCTTCACACTTTTAATGTTGTTTATCCATGGGTATCTGCAGATGGCCCCAAATCAATAATTGGAGTCAATCGTCAAAGATTGGGCCCTGCAGGCCTTGCTTTGCATTATGCAAATATAGTGCTTCAAATTGATACCCTTGTAAGTCAATCTATGTTTTTGTATCTAATTCATTCCATTACTGTTCTTTTTTTGTACCTTATCCTGAATCAGGTGAAAGTATAATGAAGTTTCTAGAGATGCTTCTCTTATTGTTGTCTAAGTATTGAATTACTTCTGTGCTAATTGTCTACTTCTCTGTTACTTTCCTTCTGTTAATTTCAGATTTCATGTTGAAGGATTAACTGCAAATTTCACTTTTTAATCATTTTTTTTTTAAGAGATAAAATCAACCACAAATCTGTTTTGCAGTAAAGCTGATCATTTAACTTCAGAAATTTGGCTTCCATTGATATCACATGGTGCAGTTTTTTGTGGAAAATGTCACTTGTAAAATTTTCTGGTACTAATTGCCTTTTTGGTTGCCACATGTCTGTGACCTGGTTTTAGAAGTGGATATTAATATTATTTTTAATGTGAAAATGGGATGATCTTCAAAACTTAAAGAAAGTTATATGAACATTTTCTAACGGCAGAATTTTTCTAATCTGTGGGTTGTGATAGTGTGCCCATTATCAAGGTGTGTATCTCTTAAAGTGATTATGTTTGTAATATAAATAAGATTAGAGTGTAAATTATTCATATTTCTTTTTGAAGTCTTGATCTCGACTCTTGGGTTTTAGGCCTTTGTGAATATTGTTTTGGTTTTGAATGCTTTCAGGTAGCCAGGTCTAGTTCTATGCCTGCAAATACAAGGGATTCATTATATCAAAACTTGCCCCCTAATATAAAATCAACTTTGCGTTCCAAATTACCATATTTTCATGTTGTAGAAGAGGTATGATTAACCACTTATAATTTCTATTATTATTACCTTTGTTGAAAAATCAGGCAGAAAAAATGACGGGTCTGGACAATTTAGAATAGATACAGAAAGGTTTTAGGTTGAAGCACACTTTGCCTCTAGTTCGCCACTGAAGAGGGATTTTAGTTGACTTGGTAGTCAACTACCCAATTAACCACCTAATTAACATTTTAATAGCCACCCACCGCAATCAATCCTCAATAAATGCCCTTGATTTATTTTTTCCGATACTTCTCTTAGATGACTTGCCTGCGTACTTTAGTAGTTTGTTAAACTTGCGGCAAACATCATACGCAATTAGAATGCTAAGAAATTGCTTTACAAATTTTTAGAAATTAATTTTTTTCTGCCCTTAGAGCTATATACATCCTACTGAAGAAGAAAATCTTTTTCTTTTATTTGATTTTTTTGTTCTTTCTTGTGGTTACTGTCTGGGTTACACAGCTAACTGTAGCAGATATAAAAAATGAGATGGAGAAAACATTACATTGGTTGGTTCCAATTGCCACAAACACATCCAAGTAAGATCTCTGGCTCTTTGTCAACTAACTCCTTACTGGCCACGTGGAAAATAATCTTTAATCATCAGTTTATTACTTTACATATAAGATAACCTAATTATTTTTGGCCTTTCCTTTTGGTGTTTCAAAATTGGTTCAGAGCACATCATGGTTTTGGCTGGGTAGGAGAGTGGGCAAACACAGGGTAAGTAGCTGCTAGTCCCTACTGTTCTATTTTGAACTAAAAATGTGTATGTTTTCCACCTTTATATTTTCTGTACTTCAAATCTTTTCTGACTTTAAATACTTCCTGGTTCTTGAAGCTCTGAGGTGAATATGAAAGTTCTCCATGGTGGTGCAATGAGGATTGAGACATTTCACTATGCCGATAAAGACAAAGTAGAACATTATATTCTTGAACTTCTCTTATGGCTTCACCGCTTGGCCATCAAAAGCAAGGTTGGCAGTGATGTTGGCAAAGTCAGGTCTGCCATCAAGTCCTCTGTTGGCGGTACCTCGGAAAAAACAAATAAGCAGTCTACAAGTGCCCTATTACCAATTGTAACAATTGATGAGCAAAACATGTTGCAGGATGTAATTAAGAAAACAAAAACAAAAGGAATCAGTAAAAGCTTGGACTTTGACAGCATGAAGCCAACAATGAGTGAAAAGTGCAGACTGACCAAGAGTAACAGTCTTTCATCAAGTGAAAGCAAGCAATTATCTTTTAATAGGATTTTGTCAAAGCTTCCTGTGATTGATTTTGATATTGACAAAGAACGAGCATTGAACGTAATCGACAGACTAGATTTGGTTAGATAATTGCAGTTTTACTGATTGCTTTTGAAATTAATGGAGAGAAGAGAAGTAACAGGACACTTGAACATAAGAGTAGAATATCTGGGTGTACATATCATACTCTGTGCAAGTGTTGAATGCCATTATTTTTGCTGCAACTATGGCACCCTGATTCCCTTGGCTTGATTAGGATGCATTGTTTTGGTGAAGTTCCACGATGTAGATAGATACATCATCGTCCAAAATTGTTGAGGCGATAGACGTTCATTCGAGCATCAATGTGACTGCAGTGGCCACTCGGGTTGGGGCATGATGGAATTGGTGTTCAGTCTTAAGAATGTTATGTATATACTAAATGAGTTAATGTGGATGGATATATGCATAGCTTTAAGTTCGTCATGCGATTGATTGTGGACTATATATATCAATGGTAAAACATTCTTTTATCACTTTCAAGAAAAAATGATGCATTTTTTTTACCAACATCTGAAGAATTTTGCAGCTAGCACGTTTGTCCAAAAATATGTAATAACACCTAATTTAAGAATTAGAAGTGCGAAATGTAATTATTTGGAAAATAAAAAAACATAATGAAATAATATTAGTTGGAACATTGTATAATTTTTTTAAATACAATAAAATAAATCTTTCAATACTTTTGAAGTTTGAGTGAGAATCCTCCAAAAGTGATAAAATTCCACTTTTATTGAATATTTTATACATCATATAAATTAGAATGATCTAGAATCAGTCAATTAATTTAATTTACTGTTGTCTTCTAGAACTTTTAATTATAATACAAATTTGTATCTTTTTATACAACTGTAAATAAAAGGATATATTAAAAATAATGAAACTAATATTTTTACCGACAATTATTTATTCTCTTAAAATGACAGAAATATAATGATATCCTAAGAACCATATTTTAAAACATGTGTTTGTAATCTTTTCGACCTAACATTTTTTTAAGAACCTGTTGACTGAAAAATTGTTACTCGCTGGATCCTGAGATTGAATATATATGCATACTAAATATATATTATTATCATTTTCATTTTAATCATCATCAGTCTCAAAAAATCATCATCCCATTTGTGTACATATTTCACCTTTTTCAGGTCAAATAGAATCAATAATTCAAAATTCCATATGCGCTAAGAAACGTTTGCATCATATAATAACCAAATAATACAACAAATTTCTAACATTTCCCAATATATTTACAATTTCATACAATGCTGCAACTTTTATGCAAACATGATCAGATTACCTCCTTTTCAAGTTTCAAAACTGCCATAAAGGCTTCTTGAGGCACATCAACTTTACCAATAGATTTCATTCTTTTCTTTCCTTCGGCCTGGTTGGAGAAAGACGTTAGTACTATTCTGGGCAATCTAAGGTAAAATTATGAATGTATAAATTTCATATTTCTGCTTCTTGCTATAATGCAACTAAAAACATTATCTTTTTTGAGCAAAATACTATTGAAGAGAAACAAAACTACCAATAAAAACCTACTTATTTTCACTGCAAAAGAGAGAAAATTAAAATATGGTATTTGTCAATTTATACAAAATTGTACCTGTTTCTTAAGCAATTTCTTTTTCCTCGTTATGTCCCCACCTAGAAGAATATCATCAAAGAAAAAAAAAAAAAGAGCAACCCAGGAAATCGTAAGTCAGAACAGGATAAGGAAAATAAAGTTAAAAGGAACAACAATATTATATAAAATAGGTAAATAGGTTACCCTTCATATTTACTAAATATCTACTGGGAGGAAGATTTTTTCTTTTCTAAAATGGAGAACCATAGTGACAAGAAAACTTCTAAAAACGTTGGGAAAAACCAAAAACGTTATGGTTAAAACTATTTATTTATGCAAGATCTCCCAAGGTTTTCCACTAGTCTTACCGTAGCATTTGGCTAATACATCTTTCCTAATAGCAGATAAAGATTCACTAGCAATCACTTTAGCTCCCATGCAAGCCTAGAACAGAAATACCGAGGATGTGTTATTGTGGTTAGTTTCATGACTATTACCAAAATTTAAACAACTCTTCATAATTGAATCGGAGGGGGAGAACGAGAAAGTAAACAACACAATGGAGGGCATATATAAAGCAGAAAAACCATAGAAGAAAAAGACTAATTTTTTTTTTTATGAACTAACATGCTACAAATAGACATTTCTTACTTGAATTGGTATTTTAAACATCTGCCGTGGTATAAGCTCCTTCAACTTTAGAGTTAAAGCTCTTCCCACAGAATATGCCTGAAAATACAAGCCTCTGTTGATTTTCTGACAATGCTTAGGCATAAAATAAAAAACATAATCATGAATAGGCAGCCAAATTTAACTATAAAGGTACAGTCCATAACACATGAAGCATTGCTCATGCAAAACAAGACAATTTGGGAAACATACTTTACTCAGAGATGACAGCTAACTGCAGATAAACCTCTTCTAGTTTTCTGCTAACTGCAGATAAACCTCTTCTAGTTTTCTAAAAATAGACTAATATCAAATCAAGAAAGCATAGAGTTCAATTTTTTAAGATGAACACTCCTACACCCTCTAGTTTGGTTGGGTATTGATACAAATTATTTTGTCTACGATTCCTGCCAAGTAGGATGCCACATCAGTTGGGTATCACTATCCAACCAAAGTAGAGGGTGTAGGAGTGTTCGCCTTAAGGTAACTTACATAAAATTTAATGTCTAACTTCAGATACTTTAAGGCGAACACTCCCACACCTTAATTTAATGTCAAATTAAAAAAAAATAATTAATGTCTAATACAAAAACTTGCAATTCAATTTTTTTTATTTCTAATACAAAATATTCAATCCATAAATAGAGTAAAGAAAAGAGAACTTGCAAGCTACCTTATCTTTGTGCACAATCGTTGACAATGGCTCCACACATTCACCATTTATCTGTATGTCGAGTTTAATTAAATCACTTTCTTTGTAACTGAAAATTAAATAACAGAAAGTATCAGAACACTAGGAGGATTCTTGGCAACGACAGCCTTCTCACACATAACACAATGATTTCATTTAACAAGAGACAAAGATAGCTTTACAAATGTAGACATAATAATTATAATGCCCTTCAAATTGGAAAAATGTCGTCCTCTTCCAGTAGAGTACAAGGTATATAAAAAGGTAAAATGGTGCTATATAGTACATGGTGTCTGAATTCTGAAATAATGTATCTACAATAAGTGACATACAAGATGGTATAGTAGTAGTATTACACGAGTCAAGACCAGAAACTTCTGAACTTCAGTCATGAAGAGAAGCTTTGGAATCAAGAGGTTTCTGTTAAAGTAAGAAGTATATGGTATGCGAGTCAAATAAGACACAATTAGTAATGTTTTGGAGGTGAAAACTGGGATGACATCATACCAAAAATTGCATGGTTTAGAGATAGATGGTAATATCACACATAGGAGAAGTACTGAAGTTGGATAGATGAAATGGAGAAATGTTTTATAATTTTTGGTCACAGCCTCTATTAATAATGAATGTTGTGCAATTAAGTTTCATACATGAGAATAATGAGGTGATATGGTCATGTGAAAAAGAAAACCAATAGAGGCTCCAGTGAGAAAAATGAATCAAATAGAAGATACTGTACATACAGTTAGAGGATGACCTAAGAAACACTAGGAGAAACCATTAAAAGAATGACTTGCTTTAAATGGATTTACAGAATGTTCAGATTTTGATATAAATGATTTCAATTGATCCATGAAGTCAAACATCCCCAATTGGATAAAGCTTGTTGTTGTATAAGAGGGTACGAGTATGACTCAAGATTGAACGCCAATAGTGGCCTCCAGTTGGTAATTTAGAAATAGAATCTTCTATTTCCTTTTTAAAGTGTCATTAAGTATAGTTGCAGCTGTTACCCATATATTCCTGGAATCCTGGATTGGAATCAGCCCCTGATACTAACTTGAATATCGGAATGTTTTGGAATTGCTTGAGAGAAATTCTCTTAGCCCCTGACCATTCATACCTCTCATTACCATGATGATAAATTCAAACTAAAGGAATTTCCCATGTAATTATTTATGAAAACTACTTTGATTACACCATATAATCGAGGATTTTATAATAGTCAACGCTCAACAGCATCTTGTATTCCAACGGAATTCCATACGACTATCATCAATAAACTAGGTTTTCAGATATTTACCCGATAAAGGTATACTCCATGCTGGCGTAACCCTTACTTCTTGACTTCAACTGGTCAAAGAAATCACCAACCATCTACAAAATTGATACAAAAGGAAATTCAGATACATGGCAGCCCAAGCTACATAAACAGAGGGCATTATTTACAGGGTAAACTGGCAAGACCTGAAGCAAACAATTACCTCAGCAAGTGGTAATTCATAGGTGATCGACGCCCTAATTTCAGTGATAAATTTCATTTCTTTGAACTGCCCTCTTCTATCTTGAGCCAGTTCCATAAGTGGACCAATATAGTCCTTTGGCGTAAGCATCTCAATCTGTACACATTAATTGCAAGTAAAGACAATATAATATGTGTGTACACAAAATACTTGTAATTATAAATTAATATGTTTAAGCTGAACTGCTTCAATTTTTGAAAAGGTGAACAATAAACACCACAAGTGCAAGAAATAACCTTAACAACTGGCTCCTCAATTGATTTCCTTTTTCCAGGCTCAGGAAGTAAAGATGGGTTTGAGCATTCAACCTTCAAGCATTATGTGAATTGGACAAATTGGTGGTGTCAATATTACACAATTGAAAAATACAAAGGAGATTCAATTTTATGATCAGTTCACCAAAAGAAAGTATTACATAGAAACGGAGTTTAGGAATGAGAAGAAATTACAGTATCACCATTAACACAGTTCACTCTGTATACAACACTTGGAGCAGTAGTTATCAGGCTCAAATTGTATTCTCTCTCAAGTCTCTCCTGTAGTATAAAGAGCTTGAACATATAAGACCAGGATTCTGAAGTTAATCAGAACTTAAAACAATATCTCTAGAAACTAAGCAACATAAGAACATTCAAGAATTTCCTATGCAATTCAAAGAGTTGATGCTTCAACAGAATCAAACCTGAACAATTTCCATGTGGAGAAGACCCAGAAACCCACATCTAAAGCCAAATCCCATAGCACTTGAGGTCTCAGGTTCAAACTGAAAACCAGAAAAGAAAATAAACTTTTCAAATAATTTAAAAAAATCCCACTAATGTCAGCTTAATGGCAATAAAATTAGATTTTAGGGAACAAGGATGTATGGTTCCAAAGTTGAGATAGATAAAAAAATATATCATGAGAAACCATGCATTCAAATCGTACATAGTATAATTTAAGTTAACTTTATGCCTAGCAGATTTGATATGAACGTTTCTTCCATGAAAGAAACCTAATTCAAAAGTGCAACAGAATAATTAACTTAGATATCAAGTCAAACAACTTAAAGAAAAGGTGAATTGATAGTTAAAGATATTCTAACTAAAACAAGAACAATAACGTTCAAGAGTAAGTTACAACCGAAAGATGATAGAATATAAAGAAAAACGCAAATTATGCCCCCTTGCCAAAAGCTTAAAAACAAAAGATGCACTATTTTCCAGCATATCAGTATAAGGCAACCTTCAGTGCAGCATCATTGAGTTGAAGCTTCTCAAGTGCATCTCGTAGATCAGGAAATCTGCCAATAGACCAAAAAAAAAATTAACTCCAGCAACATTCATGGATAATGATACAATTCTCTTTGTTCAACAAAGAAAAGATATGCAAACAAGATATCCATACTGGTCAGCATCAACAGGAAACAGGCCACAGAACACCATAGGAGTGGCTTCCTCGTATCCAGGGAGTGAATTGTCTGCCTTTCTAGTATAGTGAGTGATTGTATCACCCACTCTGGCATCAGCTACTGTTCTTATCGATGCAGATAGATAGCCCACCTATTAGAGCATAATAAGACGAGATATAAATTTTCAGAAATAATTAAAACATCTTTTATCTTTCTTTACAAAGTTAAAAGCAACAGAAGAACGAATTCAACATTGAACAAAGTTGTCAAGCCAGAAAAATATGCATAGACAAACACAAAAATATTGAGAAACAATACATTAGTGTCATACATTATGTCTCATCATATTTGCTATGTCAACAGTCAACTTAAAAGTCATTTATCTGTTATCTATTTCCATGCTTCACATGGGACAAGAGATGGAAAGGAGGAAGGGATATGAGCAACAAAAGTACAATACAACAACAACAGCCACTAAGTTTTTTTTCCCACAGAGTGAGTAACTTCATGGATCAATCAATGCCACAAAGCCTTTCCCTGTACTAGGTCCAAAGATAGACGATTTACTACTCAATTTTCTTAATATTTGGCCTACTTCATCTCTATCCGATTAAACCCTCATTGTTGCTTCTATATGTCTTCTACACACATGTACAAGCCACCTAAGATGAAACTCTACCACATTTTTGGAATTAGGACTACCCGCTTTTCTCTCTAATGATTGTATTTTTATTCTTGACTTATATTTTGTAACCACCCATCGATGTGTATCATTCGCATCTCTTCAAAACTAAGTTTACTATCCTGTTCGCTTTTTACAGCCTATTATTATTTTCCATAGAACATTGTGGGTCTTGTTCACCTTGCTTGGATCCTATGGTTGATCTCCTTCTCTCTTCCCACCACTTTGTATGGTGGACCTAGGGTACATAAAACGTGAGGCCGGTGGTACTAAATGTTCTCCAGTTTTCACTTCTAGGTCCGGATTTCTGTATCTATTGCTAAACTTGCATTCTATATATTTTATGTTGCTTCTATTTCTGCAGAAATCATGTTTCCGATATTTCTCTCCCATATCTGTGGCTTTTCATTTATTTCTTTTTCTGACTTTATATCTTTGACTTTTCATTTATTTCTCTCTTGACTTTTTATTTATTTCATGGACCTCATAATCTTGTTAAACAATTTTGTAAGCCATCTTATGTTGTTTGATCTATAGACTGTTCCATGCAATCATACTTCAATAGATATATTGCTTGATTCAACTACCTTTCCATTAGTCATTCTCTTCAATGTTTTTTACCTCAGATTCTTGAATTCTTCAGTAGTAGGAGTAACTTGGATCCTGCTCTCTAGCATTAAGTTTGTTTGAGTTCAAATAATTCACGATCATCATTAAAAAGTTTATGAAAATAACCCTTTCGTCTTTCGTGATATCTTGTTCCATGACCAATACTTTTATCTCATCATCTTAATAGAACTAAAATAGTAGTAACCACTGCAGGCAATATGAAATATGTCCTGCAAATCAATCATTTAGAAGTATTACTTTACCTCACCAGCATACAATTCTTCAGCTTGAAGTTGATTGGGAGACAAAACTCCAATTTCATCAGCAAAATAATCCTGTAGTTTAATAATCACATTACTTTAGAGAATATTATGAGCCACTGCAACAACCATGTTTTCACCAGTGATTATACTTATTTGAATTTATTTGCAGCCACATTGAAGATTTAAAGAATGAAATTATGAATAGGCAACTGTTGAGGAAGTTCATCCCCATCAAACTTAATCTTAGTTAGCAGAGGAAAGGATCATAAAATAAGAAAGGTACTTTACCTTACCACTAGCCATAAAATAAACTCTGTCACCTTTCTTTATAGTGCCATCTACAACTCGAAAGTATACAATAACACCTCTATATGGATCGTAGTAACTGCACTAAGATTCATAGAAACAATTTATATGAGTAACAGAAGGATAAATAGCACATGTAAATGAATATTGGCTGACACCAAATGCAAGGGAGGTTTGAACTACCACACAAACTAAAGGAATATTCAATGCATGTAAAATACTCAGCATCTATGTGTGTGTAACTGTGTATAGTAATTATATGGAAGCTATCTGTAGTTCTGCAAAAAATGAAACAGAAGATCCTTGAACTTTAAGCCTTGTGAGAACGAAACTTTCAAACAAAAGAATCATGGGCAGAACCTCAGACACGAAAATGGGATATTTGGACTTAATTAAGTCAATCAATTACAGTTGAAGTGTCCATGTGACAACTTTGAGATCAACGGGCTTACCAAATTAGTTAATAGTATCAGTGTCATCCAAATCTTAAAAAGTGTCCATGTGATAAAAATGTCTTCATTTCATCATCAAATTGAATGGTTTAATAATATTTACAAATTCTAAAGAGTACCTATCAAATATTAAAGCCCTCAATGGCCTTTTTGATGTATCAGCAGGTGGGGGAATTCTTGCAACAATTGCATTGAGAATATCCATTATACCTATTCCTTCCTACAAAAGAAAGTAACTTCATTGTTTGCACACCATATATGAATATGTAGTATCATAGTCAGAATTAAATATAATTTGAAGTGGTAAACAAGACAAAACCAAGGACATAAACGAACAACACCGACCTTTGCAGAGCAGAGAATGGCACTGCTACAATCTAGACCTACAACCTACAAGAAATCAATTCAACTTATAAATTTAATAATGAATAGGTAGGCATGATTCATGAATTACGAATAAAGTAAAAGGCAATGCTAATGCAAGAAACCCTAGTTAACATATTCTCAAATTTCAAATCACCTAATGTGTAAATATAACCACTCCAATTACTTTGAATTAGGCTTGGAATTGTGAGAGTTTAGAATGTTAAATGAGTGATTGGTACAAATTTGCATCAGTCAAATAACAAATAAATCATGGCAACATAAGATAACAAACATAAACGAGAAGAATTGTAGACTCCCCTTGAAACACAAAGGTTAAGAGTATGATGACATCAAGGGTCTAATCGATAAACAAACCTCTTCAATCTCCTTGATAACTCGCTCTGGATCTGCACCTGGAAGATCTATTTTGTTCAAAACCTGTTACAGAATATCTGGCGTTATTATTAAATAGATGGATGTGCATGCATGTCCACTAACCATATTTTATAAATTTACAATTTTAGAGAAACAAAACAAGAAGACAAAACCATCTACAATTTGGAAAAGAAAAATCCTTTGGGCTTTGTGGCAATAATAGAACACAATTGTTTTGTATCATTGATTGAAAGATGGTCTTACATATCAATTGCACATATCAATTGAGCAACTGACCTTTTTAATAAAAAATACATTTGAGTTAACTAATTCAAAATTATCATTTATAAAGGATAATGAGTCTCTCAGTATATTAAAATAAAAGTTAAGAGCAGAAGACTAGAACAGCATACTTACAGGGATAATTTCTAGGTTGTTCTCCAGAGCTAAATAAACATTAGCCAATGTTTGTGCTTCAACACCCTATTATTTGAAAAACAAATTTTCACGACAAAGCAAAAACCAGCTCACAGTGAGAAGAGCACCCTCATATCATAAATGTTATAATTTATAAACCTAGAGAGGAAATAAGAAAACTAAAAACAAGGAGCATCACCTGAGAAGCATCTACTACAAGGAGAGCACCTTCACATGCAGCAAGTGATCGAGAAACCTAGCCATAGATGAATAGTCAAAATCATAATATTACCTTGATAATATTCTGATGAATTGTTACTAACCAAAATAAGAAGGAAAGAATGTTCTTGGTAGGGGATGATTTGTATAATTAATCACATCCAATACTTAAAATGAAATCAATCAAAAAATATGACATGGTCAAATGGCCAAATAGTAAGTTCGAAATCCAATTGATTTAATAACCAAATACTTAAAATTTTAAATAGGGGGTTGCAACAGCAATTGCGGCCACAACGTCAAGGTTTTTGGACCACTGTGGCCGCAGTTTAAATCCTTGCCAAAGACAGTATTTTTCCTGAATGGTTTTGCATAAGTTGTGATGAAGAATGAGAAAAGAGAGGGGGTTCAAATAGAATGGCAGCCAAATTGTCACCTTATCTCTGGTTTTAGTTTCCAACATAGAGAACAATTTATTTTCATAAACATGCTATTTACAAATAAATTCCTGAAATTACTACTACACAAGATAGAGAAGAGGCTCTAGTTTTTCGTTCCAAGTCCATATAAGAGTTGTAACTGATCATGGCTCCAAATTTGAAACATGAAGAAAGGAAGAGAGAAATAGTTGCTGCAATATTACAAGATAAAGAATATAACAGTATGTAATTACGACATTAACATACCTCGTATGAGAAGTCAACGTGTCCCGGTGTATCTATTAAATTTAAGCAATATGGCACATTTTCAAACACATAACGCATTCGAGCTGCCTGCCATGATCAAAATTAGGTAAATGATTGGCATACAAACTTCAATTCCCAGAAATAATTTGAAAATCATATTTTCCAAAATACTGGGAAAAAACATCCATTTCTCATATAAGATTTATTACATTACGTAGTGCATGTTTGGTTTAAATTATTTTGAAACGAAAAAAAAACTTTAATTACATTTTTTACTGTCTCACAAAAAATTGATAAATAACTTTTAATGCAAACTAAACTAATCCAAAGTCTAAACAAATACTCAGAACATCATAATCAATTTTCTATTCCATGTCTAGAAAGAAAATACAAAAAGTAAGAGAGCTCTCATTTTATTTGGAATGAATGAAAATGGAGGGACAGGTTTTGGTAGGATAAAAAAATAAGGCTGAAAGTTACAGTAAACTAATTTACTAGGAAATTAATCTTAATATATTCGATGAAAAATAAAATAAAATTGTGAGTACAGTACATTATTTCTAACATCACCTTTCTCGAAATATATCACATGTAAATAGAAACTATAGTGATGAGTGTTGAGTGAATATGAGAATATAAAATTATCTATAAACTCGATGAAGATAAGAAAACGAAAACGGGAACCTGGAGCTTAATAGTGATGCCTCTTTCTCTCTCTAAATCCATGTTATCGAGAAATTGTTCCTTCATTTCTCGCTGTGGCACGGTGCCAGTAACCTGAAGCAATTTGTCCGCTAACGTGGATTTGCCATGGTCAATATGAGCAATGATTGAGAAGTTCCTTATATTAGATACCGGCACCTGAACCAATCCTAGTTAGTTAATTGTTAAGAACAGTTCCAATTTTCAGTTACAAGTTTCAAGTTGTTAAGAAGAGTTCCAATTTTAGTTACAGTTTTTCAATTACAAGTAGTTAAGAGCGGAAGGGCAAATTAGAATATAACCTTAGAGAGACGATCCTGGCCTGCTTTGGAGACGGAATCGAAGTCGGAGACTGTATCGGTAGCGACACGGCAGAAGACGGAGGAGCAGCGACGGCGAAAGGTGGAGGCATTTGAAGAGCGAAAAGAAAAACGAGGTTTGGATGAGTGGAATCTGGTGGTGGTTGTTCGTTGAGAATGGAGGAATAACCGTTGGCGTTGCAATTCAGTTTTAACGGATAAGGATAGAGTCCCGCCACAAATTTCTGCGGCCATTGAAATCGTGACTCTGCTACTATACCAGACCACGGTGTAGACGTAACACAAGTCATTTTTTCTGATTGTGGCGCCATGGGACCCACTTGCTTCGTATTGGATTGGGCTGGACGCGTCTATCTAATTTCGTTCCCTCTAATGGCCTACTATTGACACCCCTATTTTTGCTAACGGTTAAGTCTTTAACTGGTCGCGTTTATATGATTCTCATTTTTCATTTCATCTTCTTTCTCTTATTCTATTTTTTTGTTTTCTTTCTCATTTTGAAACTATAACCATTACTAAACGTGAAAATGGTTACACAAAAATATTTTTAAAAACCTGGTATGTTATTATACATATTAATGTGTAGAATGTAGACAGACACTAACATTATCATTTGTCTACTTTTTTTAGTCTCTTATTTTTCTTTTTATTATCCTCTAATTCTCTTATCTTCTCTCTTTAAATAATATGACTTTGACCAGCCTCATAATATTGGTGATTATTCTCTTCAAAGTTGCTAAGTTATAAGTGATAAAGACTAAAAGTTATAAGAGAAAAAGATTATGCATCCACCTATAAATCAATTTTACAATAATATGAATCATTGATCATATAATTATATTACATAATTGTAACTTTTATTAATTATTAAATAAACAATAAATAGTTAATATTAATTAACTGAAAAAATTATTTATACAGTCAATGTGTACCCACACGTGCATTAAACCCAAATTATAATTTGTCAAAAAATATTTAAAGTTGCAAAATTGATATGGTGTTTAAAAAAAAAACTAGTTATTTGACGCTTAATAATACTCTCAAAGAGACGCTCACTTGTCTATCTAATTCTAATGATTTGCATGTAAATATTCAAAATAATGAGAGATAAATTAATATCAAGATCTACTAACGTACACAAAGTCAGGGAAAATAATGACTTTTTTTTCAATTAAATAAGAAGAATGGTATTTAGATAATACAATTGAATTTTTAAATGAAATAAATAAATAAAATTGTGAATAATTAATTATTTTAATAAATATATATAAATGATTAATTTTACTTATATTTGGTTACACAATATAAATAAGATAAGATTTTTTTATTTTGAATGAGGAGTTGATGAGAGATTGGTGTATGTATTTGTATTGGCCAATGCCCTTTGGTATGCGTATGCCGAACCTCAGACCCAAATTAGTACTGTTGTTGCATTCAGAAATGTGAAACTGAAATGTCTCGTAAGAAAGACAGAAACATGTATTCGTAGGAGCAGCCACCCACGTCAATGTATGTCTGCGAAGTGCCAACTAATTCCTTGGTGTTGTCAATTGCTTGTTGTTGCTGTGTCTCTTCCTCCATACTGTTACCACCTGTTCCCACCCACGCCATTCATAATTATTTACTATCTGTTATGTTATCTTTCACCATCACAAGGAGCGAATTACCAACTCCATATCTCACTTTATATAGTATTTTTATTTCTTATCTATCTCGCACCTTTCAAAATGAATCAGATACACTGCTAGTGATCTATCACTTTTGCTACTGACTAGTACAGTGTCCGTGTGCTCGTGATTCTTTTACAGAATTACTAGTATATACAATTTTGAAATTTAAATAGTAACTCTAGTAAACTTGAAAAATATCAAAATGCTTACTTAGTACAGGTCGCGTTTGTAATAGATTTGAAATACTAGTAAAATATGGTATTTAAACCAATAAAATAAAATAAGTGAATTCAGTGATTGCACATGTATTCGTATTCGACTTTATTTGTCCATAGTCCATATACGATAATATAATCAATTTTTTGTGTAAAACAAAACCGATGTTTTATGGAAAAAATAAAAACGAAGAGACACCATCACAGTCACAGCAATACAACTAGACATGGCAGATTCGGAATCACAGCAGGCAGAGTCGCAGAACAGCGGGCCAGAGGCGCACGATCACCCAACAGTCGAATATAGCCCACTTTTATACTCTTTCTATTTTTTTTAAGACAAACTCTCTTCCTAATCAATTTAAGTTGTTTTTTTAAAAAAAGTTATCACATCATAGTATATTTATATATAGGATGAAGCAGTATGCCATTAAAACAAAATGTTATCGTTTGAAACAATGACATTGACTTTATTATTTATTTTGATTTTTTTAAGTGAGGGTCTATAAGAAAAACTAAGAGAAATTGTAAGATAAAGTAAAATATAAAAAATTATTTTGTAAATTAATACATAGAACTTAATTGATTGTCACAAAAATTCATTTTTTTACTTAATTATATAAAATGTAAATTAATCTGAACTTAATCTGTTAACTAAACACCTAACAAAACTTTATTAGTAAACATCAAAGGAAAAAGAACAACATATCAAACACATGTGTAATTATTTTGTAAAGAGTCCTATACTAAAAGGCAAAACACAAAATAAAATAAAAATTAAAAAGAGTCTTATAAATTAAAACAGAGGAATTAATTTGTTAACTCAATATAAAAATAAATAATAAATATATTAATAAAAACAGAAGAATTAATTTATTAATTCAATATAAAAATAAATAATAAATATGTAGATGTTCCTATATCATCTTTCTTTAAATATTACTTTCAATCTTTTTACTCTCATTTTCATCTTTAAACTTCATCATTTTCAAAAAAAGAAAACTTTGTTTTGTACAAGAAAAGTAATATATATATATATATATATATATATATATATATATTTTCTATTTATCTTAGATATGGGTGTTGAAAAGTGAACTAGTAAATAACATACAAAAATCAAATAATTCGAAAAAAAACAACAGTAAAAAAAATTAACTCCTATGTTGGCATCGTAAAATAAATAAATGGTTACTAATATATTCAAGCATGAAAAAGTAGAGCTATCATGTTAAATAATTTTTTTAAAATATTATTAAATTAATTTTTCTGAATTTAATCCTATAACATCTTTCTTATAATGTTTGGATGTCTTTCACTTCATCAATTAAACTCTCACAATAACATATTAAATAAAGTTAGTGTTAGGTATGCTTCCTGACGATTTAATTGCCGCATATTTTAGAAACAACAAATTAAAGCTTTTGCCCAATAGTAGTCCACACTGAAGAATGACATATTTCTAAACACATGCTTCGACATCCATTTTATTTTACTTTTTATAAAATTAGTCATTCAATTTCTTACCTAAAATACAAAATCAACCTTATATAGCTCGAGTGCATTTGAATAGAAAAGACCCTCTCTTTTATGCCAAGTTTCTATTTTTTTGAATTATTAAAATACAAAAGCACAAGAGGCATGGATAGCCATCGCTCTCACATACCGAACCTATTCATATTACGTGCCCAAATTTATTGCTTTGTCGCGTTGATCGTTTCTTGGTATTGTTCAAAAGAAGCAAAAAGGACATACTCTTGTATTATTGTCATTCTGCTTTTTCAAACTTTGTTTATAGAGTGACAAAGAAAGAACACGAACCAAGGAAACACCCAACTCTTTCTTGTGCTTTTCTCTTCTTTTTATGCTTTATGCTTTACTCACTGCAAAAGTGAAAACGCCCATTTGAATGCACACCACAAAGAAAGGTAGAAACTGACAGAATGAGGGGTCCTCTTTTGGAACTTTTCTTTCTTGCTCACTAGGCAAATCATCTCCTTTTGATCCTTTCTCCAATCCAACCAAAGATGTTAATAAAATCATTCATTCAATTCAATTCAATTCCAGTGTCCATCTTTGACTGTATGTACAGTTGTTTATCCCCACCACGGTCAAATTTGAATCCTTCCACTCCACATGCATACACATTTTTCTATTCCCTATATACCCTTCTCCACAACATTAACAAAAAGCAATAAAAAAAATTCTCATCACATGCCCTATGATGCATTGCATGTACAAGTACAACTATTGTTGACAAACTCTCCCTCCTAATGGGAAAAAAAAAAAAAAAAAAAAAAAAAAAAAACCCAAAAAAAAAAAAAAAAAAAAAAAAAAAAAAAAAAAAAAAAAAAAAAAAAAAAAAAAAAAAAAAAAAAAAAAAAAAAAAAAAAAAAAAAAAAAAAAAAAAAAAAAAAAAAAAAAAAAAAAAAGCATCCGTGCATGTGGGACCTCAATCCATTTTGCAATGGCTAATGCTATGAGAAAAATTTAGCCACCAATAACAAATACCAAAGCCTCTTTTCCAAAATGTTAACAGCAACATTTCTTTTTGAGCTTTTTTTAAATCACCAATGTTTGCAGTACCAGCTCATATATTCTGATGCTAATTAAGGTGTCCCCATGCCGAAGTTGGTCCTGGTTCAATTCTCCTATTGTGTCTCTCTCCAAGCATGTTATTTGTCCTCTACAAAGATTCTGTGTATGAAATCCCTGAACCTTTTGGAGTATAGTTTGGGATCAACGGCTGAGATGGAGGTGGGGTCCACTTGTAGTGACTTGTATGCATGCTCTAGCTTTTTGCTAATATCATAATCTTGGAGAATGTCAATGATACCAAAATAAAGGATTACATCAGAGATCTCACCACCACTACTCTCTGAAGGGGTAGATTTGCTACTTCCAGTACTTGTGTGCTGATCCAATCCAGCTTTACACACTCTCTCGGCTCTTGCAGGCATGTTTATTCCCAGCCGGATTAGAGGTCCCCTGGTATATCAAGAATCATAGTTGATAATTCAAATCAAATATTTGCATAATTAGGATGTAACTAGATTCTAAACCTTGAGTTAAATTTTTTTTCAAATAAATTGTAACTTTTAATTTCCTTTGTTGCATAGACTAGATAGTCAAGTGTAATTAAAACCCTGTAATTATATCTTAGAATTTTTTTTTAAAAAAAAACTAATGCATATCAGAAACAACGACAATGTTTATATGTCACTGGCCCACAAATATATTTCCTAAGCCTAAATCCTAGCAAACACCATTGCTCCCTCAATATCATTTCAACTAACAAATAGCTTTGCAAAGAAGGTTTTGCCCTTTTCTGTAAGATCAAACGACAGCTCAAGCATTTGTTGTCAACAAAACTTATATAACTTGGCAGTGACAACACAAGTTGATGTGGTCCATCTCAACCAACAGGGTCATATTCAGAAAGGGATACAACTATGCCACTACTAAATCATAGATAGAGAGGAATGGAGGCTGCTAATTCATCTGCCACAGATTTATTTTTCTACATGATTAGTGGTCATATATTCTTTGTAATTTGCATGCACATGGGCCATATTCCTTAGTTTAGGGTGGAAGCATTTTGCTTCTGTTTGTATTATTATGCCTGGGTCCAGATAGGCTAAAGCTCAAGAACACGGCACATGTATAAAAGTGAAAGAAATGACTAGCAATGGACGCAAGTGGTAGAGACAAAATGCTATATCCCAAATAAATAATATTTTCATAAAATAAAATGTAGCAATAGAAAATGGCCCATGTCACCTGAATCCAAATTCCCTCTAGTGACTTTAATTTCTACAACAACTATGGATTGGAATTCACATAACAGCTTACGCTAATAATAGAACTGTATCAGCATTTTTAAATCCCCAAACCTTGTCTCTTTGGGACTATAAAAGGAAAATTCAAGGAGGACAATCTTAGCAGTTCATTTTTGCAATTTCATAAGGATTTATTTATCATGTTGAAACAACAAAAACAATCAGATATGGGGATAAAGAGGAGGGCATACCGGCCTATAGGTATCCACTTCATGTCCTGCATGCCGTCGCTTTGCATGTCCCTCTGGCCTGCCAAATCCATAATCCCACAAATTATTTTAACTCTTGTGGTTCCAATTAATTCACATGAAAGGAAATGTGGAAACAGGATAGGAGGAATTAAGAAGACATATACCTGAACACAACCCATTGGATGGATTTTTTGTTTCGTTAGTTGAGTCATCATCGCGAAAATGAAGGCCAATGAGAAAGCTATAATCCATTATTCCCTCTGCTTCCAGAAACTCACAGTCTCTATCAAGTTGCCTGAGAAAAAGTCATTACAAAATACCAACTCTAAGAACATCATAAAAATGCTAAAAGTAAACAAAATATTCCACCAGGGCCACAGTGAAGATTCTGTACCATTTAAGCTCTTGAAACCAAGACTGCTCCAAGCGAAAAACAAAACTAAGATCAAGGTCTTTGAGAGTAGTAGTCTCATCAATCTCCTTACGAGGTTTATCTGTTGTACGACCATGAGAAGAACCTTTGAGGTCAAACCGTTTATGAATCCGATACTCCGAACAGAACACATTGCCCATCACAATAAACCGAGTCTGTTTTACCATAAAGTATTCATTATATTATGACAAACATTCATATAGTATTGAAGTTTGGTGCAAAATTTAAATTTGATAATCCAAACCTTTTGACCTCCAATAGGTTTGACACAATGAACTCCCAGGAATTTCGTAACTAACGAGTTCTTGTACTGAGAAACATGTTGAAAGTAACTGGGAAGCATCCTAATGAGCACCTGACATGGCCACCAACTAATCATTGAAAAACAGATAAAAAAAGCATGGTGGCCAAAAGCTGGAAAGTGAGATTTCACCTTGCACATTATAGGTTTTATAGTTTTCTCATCAAATATAATGCTTCTTCAAAAGGCTAGCAACTAACCTTGACTTCAGACTTCTTCAATGTCTTGATAATAAATCGGTCATCATGAGTAAGGTAAAAGAAGCTTCCACTTTTGCCAGGAGAAGACATTTCCCTCAATGTATCATTGCCACAAATAGCAAGCATGTAATCCGCAGGATCTATCGCAAATAACTCCCTCAGATGCCTGTATACCCAACAAGGAAACAAGTTCCCACAAAGATAAGGACGTAATTAGTATGCAACTATGCACTGAAAAGCTTTGGCTTTGCTTAGAGATCAAAATAAAAAAGGTTAAAAAAGAAACAAAATAAAACATCAATCAACATTCAACAGAAACTAGAATATCAATCAACATTCAACATAAACAAAATTGATATCGAAAAAATCAGACACCTGAACACCACGGGACAGTAGTCTTTCCACCTAAAGTCTACAGACTGATGCGGCGGCGTAAACTTAGAGCCTTCCGGAGGGAACCTTGTCCAGAACTTCTCCTTTGGATCAAAATCTCCTTGCTTAAGCTCTCGAGGCACCGAAGCATGCTTCCCAACACAGTATCTAAAACAAAAACAACACCAAAATTTCATGAGAACGCCAAATTAAACACACTAAATTAAACTGCAAAACACTAAAACCAACAATGTAGACAACACAAAACAACACACCTAATACCCAATTGAAGATTAAGTATCAAATCATAATTCTTATGCCCCTTAGAAACAGTATAACCAGGTTTCTTAACATCCCCGTCGATGGAATAAAAAGGACTCTTGGGCAAAAACTTTGAAGTTCCATATCCAAACCCTGAAAAATCTCCACCACCATTCTCTGATTCACTACCATCTCTATAAAACATACAAGCTTCCACATTATCAACAATATCACAAGTTATATCCCCAGCTTCACCGTCAAGTTCCCAAATACAAATCCTAGGAAAACTGACACTCTTAGAACCATCCACAGAAACAGAGACCCTCTTATTCACATTCCTTTCATTCCCATTCTCATTCCCCCAATTCCCCGCTGAAACACTACCATCACGCCACGTAAACACACCTTTCCCTTTTGGAACTCCGTTATCCCAACAACCTTCGTAACGGTTACCGTTCTTCCACGTCAGCATTCCGTTACCAGATATAGCACCACATTTCCACTCTCCAACATACTCGTTACCGTTTTTCCACATATACCTACCTTCTCCTTCTTGTAAATTGAACCTCCACCATCCTTCATATACATCACCATTAGCGTAACATTTCTCTCCGAAACCGTGTTTCCGATCAGAAATCCACGAACCTCTGTAGGTATCGCCTTCTACACCAACGAATGTTCCGTGACCTTGCATTCTACCAGAGACGAATTCGCCTTCGTAAGTTGCTCCTGAAGGCCACGAAAACTTTCCTTTACCACACGCTTTTCCTTTCTTCCATTCTCCTTCATACATGCATCCATCGGACCATACGTATTTTCCTTTGCCGTGTGGCGCGTTTCCCGAGAGGCTTCCGCTGTATACGTCGCCGTTTGGAAGTTGTTTTTCTACTGTTGTTGGTGTCACGCGCCGTGTTCGCGGTGGTCGACGGCACGGTGCTGCTACTACTACAACTTCCATCTCCTCTTTTACTCCTTCTCGTTTTTCTTCTGATACAGTGAGCAGTGTCTCTTGCATTTCTTTTTGTTTCTGTATGCGTCGATTTCGGAGGAGAATGGTCACCGCGGCGGCGGAGGCGACATTTTCCGGTGGTTACTGTTGTTACCGTTTGAAGCGTGGAATGTCACGAGACAGAGTGGTTTGAACAAAAGAAAAGAAAAATAATAATAATAATATACTAACAGGTAAATGCTAAGATTGGCAATTTTGGAGGAGGAGTGTAGAAGCACTACTTTCTTCTTTCTTTACTTTAATTTAATTAATTAATAGCAATAATTTGTAAGTTTGAGATTTGGAGTGGAGTATGTTTTTGTGGGTAGTGGTGTAAAGTGTAATGTACTAATTCCAATATTCCACGTGAATTTGAGTAGTGGATTGTGCTAATTTCTCATCGTCCCTTCCTTGTCCTCCTCCTCGGGACCTCAAATTTTGTTGTGTGATCTAATGGAATGGATTCATAGGGTATGCTTTATTATTCATTCACCTACAATTCCTTTCCTACGGTTCTGTTTACTTTTATGCCAACAGCTGGTAGATATTTTCTTCCTTTTATTTCTTCTTTTCTTTTTCTAGGTACAGCAGCCAGCCAGGCATTTTCTTTGTTGCTATGCAAGTCAAACCGCCAAAAACCCAACCTCTCCTATTTTTATTTTTCAAATATGACGCGTGGACACTAATAAATTCCATACACATTTCCAAATAGAAATGAGAATTATATGCTACTCCTCCATTCTTATTTACAAGAAAAAATCGTTAATCTATTTAGTTGACATTTTATTTCAAATATATATTATATTATTAATTTTATTCATACAAAAGTAATGATAGAAGAGAAAATAAAAGTTGAAGAATTAGAAGTGTCCAAAATGTTTTCTATTTTTATGTAAGAATTCTAAAAGTGCATATTCTAACATATATTATTGAGTTTACTTTTTGATTGGTTGATTTAAATTTATCAAATCACTTATAACATGTTTCGAACCAATAGAAAATACATACACATAATTACGTAAAAGTTATAAGGTATAGTTCCTACAATCATAAATACGGAAACTTGGATCCAATTACTTGTTTAATTGATAAAGTTCTATGTGGATATAAAAAGTAGTCACAACAATTAAATAGACTTGTAATTTTTATTTGAATCGTGATTATCTAAATATGCATATGCTTGGTATATGTTTAATTTCATGATATAAGTAACTAAATTAAAGTGAAACAATCTCACACTTAAATATTTGTTGATCTAAGAGTTTGTAACAATAATCATAAAATTTTATCAACTAATTTTTATAAGTTCTCATTATAATTTATAAAAGCAATTTAT
The DNA here is from genome assembly GCF_000331145.2 of Cicer arietinum. Taxonomy (NCBI): domain Eukaryota; kingdom Viridiplantae; phylum Streptophyta; class Magnoliopsida; order Fabales; family Fabaceae; genus Cicer; species Cicer arietinum. The sequence continues at coordinate 70,660,449 of NC_021164.2, forward strand.
AAAAAGTAATTTTATTTTGTTTTATCTTTTATAGTAAATATAATTTAGACAAATCATTTCGCAATAAATGTTATTAAACAACAATAATACATGTGTTTAATTTATTTTCATATACTCATTTAATATTCTATATCATCTTCATCTCTATTCCTATCATGTGGGCTATCTTTTATCATTTTATTTCTTAAAGTGTATATCTTAAGAAGAATCTTATGAAGTATTGACAATTTTTATTAATTAAATTGTTTATAGAATTAGTCTAATTAATACAATATTATTATTAGAGTTGATAGTTGGCATCACGTATAATCATGGAGGTGTTTAACTTGTTAAATTTAAAAATCGCTAACGGAGTGATGGGATGATATGTTGCTCTATTCAAATTTTAATCTTTATCTCAGTATGACAAAAGTCAATACAAATTTGAAACTCTGATTCGTGCCTTGGGATCAAGCAAGAGGATGTGTATTTGCAAATTGCAAACATATACTAATATATACTGGTGTCAAATGATGCGAAAAGTGTGTGATTCGTTCCCGTGTATGACGAACCTTATACATTCAATTTGGGCCTAGAATCTAAAATCAACGAGTTCATAAAATAATTTTATAATAATATAACATTTATCAGTGTTTTACAGATCAATAAATACACTTTGGTTACCTAACAATCGAAAAACATAAAATAAATTAAAAATAAAGAAATTGTATTGTTAATATAAAATTATTTTACATTGACTATTAATGACAATTCATAACAACAACAACTACAAAAATAACTCCATTTGATTTAAAAATTATATTATGATGTGACAAATTCGATTCGAATAATTACGATAGAGTATCAATGTAAAAATTTAAATATAAAATATAGTTTATATTCTCTTTAGAATAAAATATAATTAAAAATAATATTTAAAAAATTAATGTATCTAATAGAGGCATCATCTTTCTTTAAATACATTTTTCTTTTTATATTTCATTTTAAAACAATATTAAAAAATTTAAATTTAAGATCGTAATATTCAATAAATTTATCCAACAAAACTAAAATTGAGTTTTCTAGAACTTTTACGCAATTTAAATTTTATGAGTCTTTTCATATTAATTTATTTGTAGTTAGTCAAGAACGCAAAGTCTTTGTGGCAGAGTTTAGTCCTCGTGCCTTAAGTAAGAGTGTATATTTCTACTTTAAAATATCAAAATGAATATAAAAATGTGGTTTATATATATATATATATATACCTTTTTAAAAAAAATTATTACACATCACATTGAAAAATACATATTAAAATGTTATATTTTATATCTTCGAAATGTAACCACATAACGCATTATAAAATCACATCTTCATAATATAATTATCTATAAATTTTAATTTTTTTTATTTTTCAATAAGAAATCGTATCCCTAAAATACAAGTATCTGTAAAATTTAAACTTTAGTGTGTGATTTTCATTCCGGTGATATTAAATTACCTTTGTCACAGTGAATGTAGCACTGCAATCCATAGTGGTGTCACTTCATAAACCATCATGGCAATCTATTTTTGAAGTGACTACAACAATAAATTTTTTCTTTTATAGAAAAATAATAAATATATCAGTAAATTAATAATACATTTAAATAGATTAACAACTAAATATGATTAATATATATAAATTATTAAAAATTAAATATTTAATAAAAAATATTAAAATTTAATATAATAATTATAACAGTAAAAAAATATTATTTATATTTATTTAAATAGATCGATTTGACATATCTAAAAGACTTAACCTATAATATAATTTTAGATGTTTCAATATTATTATTTAAAAAAAAAATCTGATAAAATCTGATGTAAATTAAACCGTAAATTTCTATGGATTAACTTGACCTATTTCTAATTTTCATGACTCATCCTCTCATCCTACATTTTTATTATAAAAAAAATCGAAAGAAAATATATGTATTTTAGTTTGGCTTGCTTTGAATTTAATCAATCATTGTAGTAATTATAATATTTTAAAAATAAGTGCTTCTCATAAATATTATATTATTTTAATACATATACGAAGGACTAATTGACAAAACACAATATTTATCTATCAAAAATTTAAAATTATATAATCATCTGTTTGAACATATATATGTTATTACAAATTCAACTACATCTGGAACTCCACTAAGAACTAAACATCTCATAACGCGAAAAAGTACTCTGTTAAGAACAATCATTGCATTCTCTACATGCACCTATGCACATCAGGCCTTAATAAACCATTTTCTTAAATGCTCAAATAAGTATCGATAATAAATATGGTTATTATGAATATACGATCAATAGTTGAGAATTTATGAAGTTGGGTTGAATTCATGATTATCATCACTTGAGAATTGGCCAAAAATGTCAGGACAAGAATTCCAATTCCCCTTTTCTCTAGTCTCCCAATATCCACCAACATAACGGTAACTATTACTGTCTTTTTCCTTTGCAAACCACCTCGGTTTCCAACCTTTCTCTTGCATATTTCGTGCCTGAAATTTTTTGTATGACACTTTTATTAACGAACATATTAACCACTATCATGCATTTCATTAATACCACCACTCTTTAGATAATTGAATTGTAATTTAGTTAAATATGTCAACTTTGACTAAATTATAATTTAATTGTCTATAAACTAAATACAATTTTTATTGACTAAATTATAATTCAATATTTTTTTTTTTTTAAAGAATGGTAAAGTATAATCTAATGAATTTTCAAATGGAACAACTGTCTACCTGCCGTTGTCTTTGTTCCAACCGTAATTTCTCAGAATTGGCCATTTCATATTCCCCATTCTCTAAACATCTTTGATCAGGCCTTAGCCTTGAATCTGTTGGTGGTAACTTCTCCTGTTTGTACTTCAAATGTTAGTACTAAACACATACGAAGCTTTCATAGAAAATGTTTTTTGATATGGAGAGCTTTCATAAAAATGTGCATGACTATTGGGTGTGATTTAATTAGTTGAACGAAACTAAATGAAGATAAATGAACATGTACTTACATAAAAAAAATGATTTAAAAAAAATTATCTTGTAGAGTAATGTGTTCACTCTTTTCATACTCACATTTATAACAAAAATTGTGTACAAATGTTATTATTGAAAAAAACATACTATATTAAAGTCACTCAATGTATGAGTTTATTTAAAGTGTGTGAGTCAAACCATTAAACTACTAGACTAAAAAAAAAAAAAAAATAAAGTGATTGAATATTCAAATAATTACCTTAAGACCAGTTGTAATTTCATTAAGTGTAATAGCAAACTCTGTAAGATTATATCTAGTTTGTTGCTCTGGTATTTGGTTTCGCTTCCATAACATATGTGATTTAAATGATGCATTGGACCCTTTTCCTTTCCCAGAATGTGCTCCAATTACATAATGCAAGCTCTCATCCCACTTCCCAAATAGAGTAGCCACTGTTTTTCCGTTCTTATCAACCACTATGCCGTGAACCTACAACAAAACTTAAATTGCAGATCACAAGTTACATACTAGTAGTATGTTTATGAACTATACATAATAGAATAAATCATATGAAATAATTCTTATTAATGTCCTTAATTATATATCTATCAAAGAAAGATATTAATGTCCTTTTTTCAATGAAGTAATATTATTAATAAGATATAGAAAAGGGTACCTGATGAGGATTTTTATCAATGATTGATTGCTCCTTGAATTTGATCTTACATGAATACTCACGATTCCCCTCTACCTTCATTGTACCATAATGGTCACAGTAGAGTTTTCCTAAAATTAGGTTGTAAATGGATGTTGTTACCTGATGATAGAATATATATTAGCTAATTATATAAAATTTTGGAGGAGATTGTTGAAATTTAAATACTTGGAATATATGAAGCAAAACTATACCTTGCTCCAATAGAAGACTTCTCCATCATCAAATTCCACAGTCAATAAACCAATAGGATCAAGCTGAATTGAACGCCCCCAAAATTTACTTTTTAAAATGCTATCACCCCAAAATTTCCACCCACGACCCTCACAATGACATGCTACAACCATAGGGTGATGACTGACCTATATCAGGATGAATAGTGTAAGTATGATCACTTCAACCACCAAAGAAATATGCCAAATATATAATGAATGAAGGGGAACTCTATATTCCATCATGGATTAATCTATAAAAATCACTTAAATTTTTAACAAGATCGATGATACTTCTTAGAGCATTCCTCTTTTATTTTATGGACGAGACAATAGTTTGATCAATGTTGTCGTCTCAAATATAAAGATAGAGAAAACTATTAACTTATATTTCTAAAAAATAATATTGATCGTGGCTAGTGTTTCACTTTTAAACATTGATCCACGATGTATCTACTCTACCTTCTAATTTAGTTATAATCAAAGCTTAAACATATGTTTGTAGTTATTATAAATTTATGATTTTTTAAAGTTTAGTCTCAATAATAAGTTTATACATTTTTAGTCATCACTTTTAATAAAAATAAGGTTTTTTAGTTCATTTATAGAGAATAAATAAAAGAGTTTAACATCATACATTAACAGTATAAAATATTTTAGAGTGTTAACACATTACAACCACTCATGTCTATTATTCTAAAATGATTACTACCATGTTAAACATTTTTACTCAACATTCAATAAAAATGTCACTTAAGTAAATTTATAAGGGGAGTACATATAAATTTTTTAGGTACCACTTATACATTTACTTATGAATTAATTTTTATTGGATGATAACCCACAATTTTTCAAAGCCAACCTTGGTTTCACCTAAATAAAATTTAGTGCCCTCTTTAAAATTGATGGTGACAAAAATGGATAAATTCTTTTATTGAGACTAAATTCAAAGAACAAATATTATTAATTAGAGACTAGAAAAACATATTTAACCTTATATAATAATCAACAATTTCTATTTCTTATTATCATAGTTAATTAAAAATAAAATGAATCGGGGTTATGCAAATGTAAATAGCATTTCCTCAATCTTCAGACAGGAAAAGGAAAAAAATGGTTAGGAACTATTCTCTAATTTATAGAGGAAATTAAAGTGCCCATTCATGTAAGGAAAAAAATATTCTTAATTTTCATAATGTTAGTTAGTGACATACTCTTAGAACACCAGACAAAAGTATTGATGACTCATCTCATTTTATTTTTCAAGGAATAGATGTTGCCTAATTTGATTGTAAAAAAGTGCAAATGCATTTTTCATCAACATGTTAGTATAAGGTTATACCTTCTCAGAGATAAAGCGTATGCCTTTATCTGGATAATCTGCCTCATATGTTTCACCCAATAATGGATTAAATGGTTTGCAACTTCTACCACTAGTATTAGCATACCCTGAAACTGCAAATGCAGCCACATATAGTACCCTCATTAGACTGTCCTGTCCATAAATAAATACCACAAATGTGAGTGTACACATTAGGCTGCCCTGCCTATTAAATAGTTTAAAAAAAATTAGTGAGAAATAACAATTTGTTCAAATTTTACTATGCAATAACGTTATTTATAATTTCGTTTTAGCCGTAATTTGATAACGGTTTGTACTAAATAATATATCACAATTCAAAATCTGTTATGTTAAAACACTATAACACCAGTATAGCTGCTATTTAAGACTGACGTTAATTAATGTTATACAAATAATATAAACTAACCGCTTTACTGGCTTGATCTAAGAGGTGAGAGTACTCCAAATCTTCAAAACATTTCTGTAATGAGGAGATGGGCTCATTAAAATAAACCGGAAGACAAACTTTTGTAAGATCTTTTCCGATGTTGTCTTTTATCATTGACCATAGACTAACTCCAGTTTCTTTCTCAATTGGATCAGGCAATTTTTTTCTTCTATTGATATGAGGATAGTTAAGTCCAATTGGTGAATTTGAATCACATTTTCTTGTTGGACTGGACGATGTGTCCTCACATTCAGAATCATGGTTGGATCTCAAATAATCAGATGAGCCATTACTTCTCATTGAACTTGTTGAGAGAATTTCGTATGTATCAAAGAATGCATCGTGCTCATCTTCAAAATTATCATTCCTATCATGCTCATCTGAATATTCACTTCCACTTCCATCTGTCATGTGTTCAAAATTCAAATATTCTAGAATAAGAGTTTTTATTGGCGAGCAACCATATTGTAATTAATGAAAAAGTAAAGTGAGCATCTACACAATGATGAACTAGTTAAACAACAAAAATGCATATTATTGTGATATTAAGGGTAAAACGAATGTACATACCACTATACTTTTCATGTGTTGATAGATAAGGATCCCCTTCATCCTTAGACTGTCTCTGGTCTTCAACAAGCGTGTTCTCCAAGTCAACCTTCTCTGTCTAGAACAACCAAATTTAACAAATTAACACCAATCACTAAACTTACAAAAATATAAACAAACTATATAACATGAATGAAATTGAATAAAAACTTAACGACCTCTAAATTACGAAGTGTGTCCACGAGTAGCACTTGTTTCTGCTTGAGAGCTACAATGTAAGTGTGCAATTGAAATAGTTCAGCTCTGATGATATCCTCACATTCACGAATAGCAACCTCATTCAGACCTTCTTGTAAAAGTCTCTGCCTCAACTTGTCAGTGGAAGTTATCACTGAAAGTGAGGGAGACATGATTTCAGTAGTGGAGGGTAATCGTGGATACATATCCTTAACTGCTTTCATTGCATCCATCCACTTTGTTCTGTCCTCTTTACTCTCTGCTCTTAAATGTATCCTCTTCTTTGTTCCTGTGCATATACCAAACCTCCTCTCATCTGATTTGTTCTCACGCACCGAACACACCTACCCCATTCATGCAATTCAATCCAATCATTAATATCCATAGTTAGTGAAAAGTATTTGTAGAACTCATTTATAATTACAAAATCAAAACACATTAGTGTTTATACTCTCTTTAGAATTTCAATAGATAGGGACTTTTCACTAAAAAAATTGAAATAAGTATAGAAATTAGAGAATTTAACTTGTATACGTTAACCGTGTTACAGAGACATTCAATAGAAAAGAAAAACAATAGATATAATAATTAATCGTTTGATCACCATGAGGTGGATTTCACCGACAGGTTTGCGGTGGCGGGAAGGACAATGACGGTTGGTAGCGATACGGCGGAGGGATTCATCACCAATAACTTTGGATCTTGTTTCAAGTTCACGATTAAGAATGAGTTTATCAGGACCGTGAATTTTGTAATAAGAGAGAACACCGTCATGGAGGCTGAACCAACGAGGACGCCACCCTCTGCCGTAATTAACCCATTTATATAATATACCGGAGATTCCGTTACCGACGAGGTCATTAAGCATGACCTCACGTGTGGTATTTTGACGAGCCAACCTGGCAGAGGCGGATCGTTGAACCGCGCGGTTTGATGAGGAGGTTCGACCGGGTCGGTTGCAGGTTGAGAGAGAGCGCAAGACGGGGGTGATGTGGTTCGTTGATGAACCGGCCGGTTCGTCGTCGTTTAGAGCGGTGCGAGAGGATTGCATGGTGCGAATATGAATGGGGTAATGTGATGTGATGTGATGTGATGAGAATTGGCATAAACTAGTATTTGCTCTGTTTGTGTTTTGTGTTTTGTGACTGGGGGAGCGTTCTTAGCGGCCAAACCATGCAAGCGTGGCTCGTAGTGAAAATCGCTCTATTTCATTTCATTAAGATCGACCAATCTTCTTATTTTAGCTTTACTATTTTGAATGCTTCAAACACTCTATATAGTCTGCAGTATACATGCATTACTTCTTTTATCATTTTTTAATGCTTTTATTTTATACACCCAACACTTTCATAAATAAATTAAACTATACTCGCCTCTCTATATTATCTTTCTCTTTCTAATTTGGTCTCCCACCTATAGAAATATAGAGTCCGTTTGTCATAGTGTTCCATATCTCTTAATTGTCTTCTATTTTCACAATGTCATATCTCTTTATTAAAAACATTTTTTACAATCTTGATATAATAAGTAAATAAAACTATATTTATCTACTATTTACTTGTTATAATATTTTTTATACAATATCTTACTTCTTGACAAAATTTACATTCAATTAGGAAACCATCGTTTGTGCCAAACTCAATGTCATAATACAACATACACCATTTACACAACAATCATTTCTCTTAACATCTAATCCCTACTTTGACATTAACCTCTTAACTTTATAATAATTTTCTAGCAAAGTCTCATTTGTAATAGATGTTGCATCAAACGTCGTCTTGATTATATAGTGTAATTACAATTCATAAACATGGAATCAAAACTTTAATCATAAAAGTCTAACACATATAGTTAACTCAGAGTTGGAAGATCTTTCAAATAATTGTATATTTGTCTATATCAAATGATAATTAGATATTCGATATGTCGTATTTAGAAGTTCATATGTGTCACCATATTATTATTCAACAAAACACACATTCACTTTGATAAAGTCGTAAATTATATCTTGTGTTAGGTCAAATTGTCGATGTCTTACATCTAACGGACCACTTAATGAAGCAAATAGTAGATTATCTTCAATATGAACAATCGAGGTACTCAATTCACTATGACTAATCCAAATTCAATAGTTAGGTTAGAATCATACTTCTTCTTTTATAAAAAAAATATATTTATAAATTAAGAGTACAAGAGTTACTCTAAGTCTCCAAACAAATAAACGGTATCATCAAATTATATTTAGTGATGTGTAATTAATAGAGTATTTGTTCGGAGCTATTCTTTGACTCAAGATCACCTCTCTGCACCATTTTTTCTCCCTTTTTATTCTAAATAAATTATATTTATATAGATTTAATTTTTATTTTGCGTTTTACCATGATTTTGTTGTATGGGTTGCAATGTTGTTTTATTCTATGTCTTTATGCAACATTGTTTTATTTTATATGTTGTTAAAGTGTTCATTTGGTTCAAATTTGAAGTAGCAATATCAATAAAAAAAGGAAGTTTAAATTGTGATTTTTAAAAAAAAAAATAATTCCTACACTTTACTTCAATTAACTCAATAACAATCTTGATTGAAATAAGTTAATCTCCATGGTATTCTAGATGTGTTAGTTTAAATAACAAATAATTTAGTTTATAAGCAGTTGAATTGTGATTAGTGATTGTAAGCTAAATACAGTGAATATATAAGAATAACACACAAAAATATATTATGGTTCACCCAAGGTGGATTATGTCCAGTTTTCGAAATGTGTGAGATTTTCCACTAATGTATTCAACACCAGAACGTTGTGTCTTGCATTATTTTTCTTGATCACTTTTTGATAAGTTACAACATTCACCTTTCAATCTTGAAAGAAATTTCTACAACCACATCTAAATCTAGAAAAGATTATTACAAGTACATTTCAAACTAGAAAAAAAAATTACATCACACTCAATCTAACTTAAGAGATATATTTGAGTTACAAAATGATGTGTATGATAAAAAGTATTTGGGATCTAAATACTTCTCAACTCTTGTTTAAGATTGATTAACAACAATAACTCAGTAAGATTATCCACAAATATAATTAGAGAAGTGAAGTTTTGCTTAAAATAAGAGATTTTGAACTTGAGCTTTGAATTATCAAGTATAGATTGATTGCTTTGAAAAACTATTGCCTTTGTCTACTGATTGATCTTCCTTTATAGATGAATAGAAAAACTTAAAAACTCATATAAAGTTGAATATAACCGTTAAATACATTAACCAAATGTCAGATCTAATTTAAATATATGTTCATATTATTGTCCAGAACGTTCTTGACAAAACCCAAACGTTATTGCTTTGAGTCTGAAGGGAAACATGAACATGTGTGAGAATGAACTGTCAAAAGTCAGTTGGTACTATGTTTGATCAAAAGCATGCATAACATTTTGTAGATCAATGCTAGTACAATGTATTTGTGTCATTGTTCACAACTCATAAATCTGAAGTACTATGTTTAATCATTTGGGCCTTCAATACGAGTCTTTTAATTATTCTTTAAATCATAGCAACCGTATGTGCTATTTTGACATTCTTAGCTTATAGTTCTTCTAAACATTCTTTGATAATTCATTTAGAAGATTCTTCAAAAACTCTTGGACTTTACAAAAGTTAATTTTTGTCATGATATGACATGAAATAGGACCATGTGATTTTTGCATGAATATGCAAGTCTATGCTTGATTTTCTATTTTTGAATAAATCACTCAAAAACACAAGTTGATACATAATATGATCAAAATCATAATTAACAATTTAATTAATTATATATTTATTTTTAAAACAATAATTAGGGATTTTGTCTCAACAAATTTAACACATCAATTTGATTCATTACAAATTCAGCTAATGATGCTACATATTTGAATGTACGAGTATTATGGTCCATATAACTATCAATTTCACAAGTCCACTAATTATTAGTTCCAACATACATGTTGAAGGGGCAAAAATATTTTTCATAGTTTAAAAGACCTAAAAAAAAAAGCTCCTAATTTTTTTTGGGTTTAGTGGGGCCTATGAACTCAATTTTTCAAAAAAAAAAAACTCAATTTTTTATTTAACTTTTTTCTCAAAATTTTTGGATAAAAAAATATTTATAATTTTTTGATTTTGATCAAAAATTTTTAAGAAATTTTTTTTTTAAAAGTTTTTCGATAAAAATAAATTTCATAAATTTTTATTTTAAAAAATTATCAATTAACAAATTATTGAACCTATGAGCCCCTCACTTAAGTCCACAAAAAATAATAAAATAATAGGTCGGAGCTTTAAAAAAGTTATTTTAATAAAGGGTATAATATCAAGAACTTAGTAGAAGATTTTTTAATAAGACTTTGGAGTTTTATTAACAATTCTAATGATTGTATAATTTTATCTTACTTGTAAGCACTTTGCTCTTGTATGTTATTGAATTAAATATTGGATGGTTGTGTTTGAAAATGAACTTAAAATTGACAAATATTTATTAGTTACAATGGGGCACACCATTTTGACACACCCAAAAAATATGTTATTAATTTTTTAAAAATGATATACTATTTAATTCTTTTTTCTTTCTATTTTTTCAAGTATGCGTGTGTGATTAAATGGTGTACTTAAATCACTGTGACCAAACAAAACTTTCTCCTTAATCCACAAATGCCATAATTTGGCTGTGTTGTTACGAGGTGGCATGCTATTTTTTAGAATTGATATCTATACTATTTATTTCTCTAACATCCATTTAAAATTTTATTTTCTCTTTGTCTCTCTTCTTATCGTATCATTGACATATTATCTCTATTATATTGTATTGTTTTTTAGTTTAGAAAACTATTTAAAAATTAAAATTTATGTCTTCGAAAAAATTACTGGATTGAATCGCGGACTATGTCGCTTTCGTTCGCAGCACTGTCCAAATTATGCAAGGAAAACCATCAACCACGAAGTCCCCAAGATAAAACAATTCAGATTCATTGTATCGGAATTCCACTACATCGTAGGAAACTGTTTTAGAATTACACTCTCATTATGACGCTTAAAGTCACTCTCAATATGACGATTAAAGTCACTATGACCACTCATAAATCAAAAAGACTACAACACAAGAAACTGCTCTAAAAGACTACAATACAAAAATTGTTATAAAAGACTACGACACAAAAACCGCTCTAAAATACTATGGTACAAAAATCGCTCAAAGTGGTATTAGAACCACAAAAAAATCGACGAAACTATGGCGTAGAAACTGCTCTAAAAGGATAGTGGTATTATGACCATTCAAAAATCGTCAAAACTACGGCATAAAAACCGCTTTAAAAATCGAATGGACTACGACATAACAACCGCTCTAAAAAACGAAGGGACTTCGGCATAACAACTGTTCAAAAATTAAATGAACAACGATACAAAACCACTCATAAATATCGAAACATACAAATTTTGTCTACTTTTCACAATAGTTTGACACTCTTTATATAGTGATGAAAGCAAACTCACATATGTTTTCTATTTAATGTGAGATTTCTAGTGTTTTCTATTCCTCACATCTACCTCCGATTTATAGTGTTAAAAACTACTCAAAATATGATAATTTTTCAATGTGAGACTTCGACAATTTTTAAATTTACACATTAACATACTCTATATGTTCCAACACATTATTATCTCTATATCTCTTTCACAAAGTGTTAATTAGATCTATAGGGGTCCATACAAATTTTCTTTTTTAGTGAAAGCTATATAAACTTTAATTATAGACGAATCATTTGAAAGAATCTGAATTTAAATTCTAATTGAAATAATTATTAATCAAAATTTACTTATATCTCAACTGATTTTAAAATTATTAAAAAAAAATATATAGATAAAATATATATGGAAAGAAGAGCAAAACATGTTATGAATGGGGGTATATATATATTTATTGCAAAGGATCCACACTGATACGCACCTGGACCAACAAAGACAAGAATCCGAGTCCAGCGAAGCACAATGATACCTGGTGCTGGACTGTTGTCCTAATCACCAACCTTCCCTCTTTTTCACATGGATGGATCACTCCCACCCTCTTTTCTTAAGCTGTTCTTTTTCATATTACTAGTTTTTCCTTTAACAGATCACCTACCTATATACTTGGCGAATTTTGCATTATCGTTACTTGTTAAGGACACACCAATACACCGTAAAACGTTTTAGCCACTCAACTTAATCGCATACTTAAAAAATACACATTTATTATTGGGGACTAAACGGCAAGCTAGATCACCAAAAATATATTAAAATTTTATATGAAAAGTTTTTTAAATTGTTTGTTTATATAGATATTCCTAATTCTCACCTTAATCTACGCATTATTTTTTTTTCTATCTTTCTATCCATATTACAACACTAAACTATTATATTATATTTTATGATTATGAGTGCAGTTGATTTACTAAAAAAACAAGGGAATACATGTAATAATTTTTTTTTATCTTGTTTGATTCAAAAACCAATCATAAAATTAGACAAAATGAAAATAAAAAATTAAACAAAACAGTAATTTTTATCATTTGTGAAAATATAAAATTAGATAGTTGTTTTGTATTGCCTTGTATTATTAAGTCCCGTACTTACTATTTTGTGAATTAATTATACCCTATATTTCTTTTTCTCTCATATGTATTGAATATATGAGTGTCTTTCTTCTTCTTTTTTTCCTTCTAAAAAAGCACAACACGTGTCACTCAAGAAGGAAGACACATGAAGAAAATAAAGAACATAGGTTTGATTTTTTTACAAAGAAATGAGGAACATACGTTGATGTTAGCAATTCCAAGCAAAATTAATTGATTGGAAAAAGAAGGTTTATTAGGTAGTAGCTTTTGGGACAGAACAGAACAGCCCTCGTGGCGGTGCCGTGTCTTCTCTTCAAATAAGGAAACCATAACAGCCATCTTTAGATTATTTTTCTTACCATTTTCAATTATATATATATTTTTTAATTTTTGATTTGTTAATATTCTCACAACAAACGGAACTCACACGCAAACTACCCTCTTATATTTTCTTCTTCTTCTTTCTTCTTTTATTTTTTCTCATCAAGTAAACAATTAGTCCACAAAACCTCAAATTACAATTACATAGCTCCCCCACTCCAAAATTCCCAAAAAGGTTAAAGCTATAGAGAGAAGAAAAAAAGCAAAAGAGAAATCACATTTCATTTTTCATTAAATTAAATGCCGAACCTCTTCACTCTCTTTCTCTTCGTTGCATCCGTGTTCTCAGGTGAAGCTCACTCTCATGAAGATCAAACTCACCAAATTTTTATTTTTGCTTTTTTTGAAATCGAATTATGTGTGTTGTAACTGTGTGGGTTTTATTGATGGATATTAATTTAGATCTGAGTGAGTTCAATTCAAATCATGATTTAGCTTAGATGTTAAAGTAATTCAATTTTTTTTATTATGATACTCTTTGTGTTAATCCTTGCTTACGAGGGAATGAAGTACTGAACAATGTGCAATGATTTTAACTTCACAGTACATCCATCATCTCAGCTCAGCATGCTCTGTGTTTTTTTAATTTTTTTTAAAAGTACCCATTTAGCTTCTGGAAATACAAATTGCAATTTTTGCTTATTTTTCTCAATACATTATTTTTTTGCAATGATATTGAAATTGAGTCATATGCTAAATTTCTCTGCCTTTGATTTTTTTTTTCCCTGTTGCAGGGTAGTTTGTGACATACTGTTCTTCATACGTTGATTGTTACTAGAGTTTGATGTCATTTTTCACAAAGAACTGAGGTCAATTTACTGGAAGGTATATTTTGAAGTTATGAATTATATTATGAAACATTGCATAAATTGATTAGAAGATCGCTTCAATCTTTCCTGCATATAGTTAACAGTCTTGTGATATGTGAAACCAAATTTTTACTCCATATTTTTCGTAAAGAGAAGCTGTTAGCTGTTAATCGAAAATATCGATCATTATGGCTGTCTGAAAATCTGAAGAGATGATCTATATTCTATCATGCTATTCATCAAAGAGAGAAAAAGTGTGTTCTCAGTTTGATCTTTAATTTTCTTTCTTTATTTTAAATTGTATGTTTTTGTTAATATATACATATATATTTGCAGTTGTATGTTCCAAATCATTATTTTTCTGTAGACTTTTTTTCAAAAACTCTCAGAAAGCTTTGTTTGTTTCTCTTTGGGAAAGACTGATAAACCTCTACATTCAATTGTAGTTGACATTAACTCTTTGTTCCTTTTATTCCATGTTTGCTTCCTCTTGTGATTTTTGTTTTAACTTTTATATACTATTTAATTTTGAATTTTAGATCTTTATCTTGAAAAAATATGGCATCTGAGTTAGTCAATGCTGCAACAAGCGAGAAATTGGCTGAAACTGATTGGGCAAAAAATATTGAAATATGTGAGTTGGTTGCACGTGATAGAAGGTATGTCAAAGCTTTCATCTCCTTAATTGGTTTTGTTCCTTTCTGATCGGTTAACGTCCAAAAACGTCGGGAAATGAGTTTTTCATGTCAATTGTATCACATAAAACTGAAGTCGTTTAATTGTCTTCATGCATAATTCTTGTAATTTGGGTTTTCATTATAGGAAATAAAACCGGAAATCTTTTAGATTTCTTTTCATAGTTAATGTGTGTTTCCTTTTCGCTTTTCATAGCAATGAAATCTATGATCGGGTATACTGTGTGGTTGGGTCATCTTATTTTGTGTTCAAATAACTTGTAATCAAAATCTGGATTATATCTTAACAAGTAATTAAATCAAAGCAAGCTTATTTTTTGTATCAAACTATGTTCTTCACAGTTCTTGTTTACCACTATCCCTGGCTGTGCTTTCTTCACTTGATTAAGAATATAGATGAACTCATAAACATATTAGGATAATCCTAGTGGTTACTGTTCTTAACCATCATATCTTTTGAATATGAAGGCAAGCTAGAGATGTTGCTAAAGCTATCAAGAAGAGACTGGGTAGCAAACACCCCAATACTCAACTTTATGCTGTCATGGTGAGTATAATGACTCTGTTAATATTTTTCTTATTCATAAAAATTCGTGTGAAATGATCAAATTCATTTTAATTATACTAAAAAACATGTGTAATATACAGCTGGACAAAACATAGTTGTGCTGTACTTGATACAGAGTAGTTTGGTTATTTAAATTTCTTTTGTTGGATATTACATGATTGCTTTCTTGTTCTATGGATTTCTTCTGATTTATCTTTGATCTGTTGATTTTCTAGTTGCTGGAGATATTGATGAACAATACTGGAGAGCATATTCATGAGCAGGTGATTGATATCGGAATTATTCCTATTCTTGTGAAAATGGTGAAGAAAAAGGTGAGTTTTCTCCACAAAGACTTGTTTAGCTAGGCTACTTTTTCCTTTACCTGATGTTTTTAATTTCTTGTTTTCTTCATTGCAGTCTGATTTGCCTGTGAGGGAGAGGATATTTCTCCTACTAGATGCCACACAATCATCTCTTGGTGGTGCTTCTGGAAAATTTCCCCAGTATTATAATGCATATTACGATTTAGTGGTAGGTACAACTATGTGACACTAACTTGTAGGATGTTATTTTAATTTGATTTGAATTCTTTTGATTAGTAGCTGGTGGCTGCGCAAATGTTAGTAAGTTGGTTGTTAGTTTACAGGGTTTGAATCCTGGACCTCTATCTTAAAACTACTTTGGTGTCCCTTATATTATGCCCTTTGGTTTTATTGTTTTTACAGAATGCTGGAGTGCAGTTTCCTCCAAGTGCTCAAGTTGTCCAACCAAATCATGCTAGTTCACAACCTACTAGGACTGTTAGTGTACCAAACAGGGAGGAGGCCTCACCTAGACATGAAGCGGTGGTACCACAAGCAGAATCCCAGACTGTCCCTGAATCTAGGTGACTTATGTGTTTTGAGCTTTAGTATACTTGTGACTGACATGATCTTTAGAAAACCTTTTCTAGCTTACTGTATTTAAAATGGTTTGTGGTAAGAAGATTATTTGCTTTAGGGGATGGAAACTGAGTTTAGAAGATTTAGTCATCTACAATAGTTTTTGGTCAAATGAAATAAGTGATAAGTTTCAAAATCTGTTTTTGGGTGGATATTTTTTCCTTAGTTTTTTTTTTGAAGAAATTTATTCTATAAATAGTGGCCTTTATCTTCATTTTCATCTGCTTGTATATTGCAATCGTCTTTGCAGCATCATTCAAAAGGCTAGTAATGCATTGGAAGTTTTAAAAGAAGTTCTTGATGCTGTTGATGCTCAATATCCTCAGGTGACTCTTTTAGAGTTTTAGTTATAGAATCTGTAAACAATTAAGTTCTAGCTTTTGCTGAACAATTTTCTATTTCTTTTCTAGGGAGCAAGTGATGAATTCACCCTTGACCTTGTAGAACAATGTTCGTTTCAGAAGCAAAGGGTAATGCATCTTGTGATGGCTTCTCGGTAAGACTGCTTTATTTATTCATTTCTGGTTTTGACGTATACAATTTCCTGCTTTCCCCTTTGTAGACTTGAGACAGTTCAAATTAAAATAGAAAAATCCTATGTAGACTTAGAGTTGATCTCAAGAAAAACATAAACTTTGTTTTTGTTTTCGTGTTGCTTATAGTTTTTTTCACATGATGAATTTGTGCCTTCAACTGATTTTTGCATTGTTCATTTGTAGAGATGAGAAGATAGTTTCTCGAGCAATTGAATTAAACGAACAGCTTCAGAAAGTTCTTGCAAGACATGATGACCTTGTTTCTGGCAGAGCTTCGACAACCGCTAGTGAACCGCTTCAGAAAGTTCTTCCAAGACACAATGACATTGTATCTGGCAGAGCTACAACAACTGCTACTAATACTCGTTTTAACCATGAAGAATCAGACGAGGAAGAGGAGCCTGAACAGTTAGTACGAAGGTGCCGCCTATCTTGTTCTCGGAACTCGATAAGTTCCTTATTGAATGATAACCCTATTTTGAATGTTAATTCATCTCAGAATGTCTAATGCTTGCAGACTACGCAAAGGAAAGGCTTGTGCAAGGCCTGAAGATGAAGACACTGAAACCGACATCTCTCGCATGCATTTGAATGGGGAGAGATTCAATCGTCCTTTGATTCGGCCACTATCCTTAGAGCCATCTCGAGAAACTCATGTTCCGGCTCCTCTTCCTCCACCAGCTTTAGTCCCGCCTCCACGGCCAAAACAGAACGGGGAGCTTCCTCATGTGGCAATTCCACCACCACCTGCAAAACACGTTGAGAGGGAGAGATTTTTTCAGGAAAACAAGGATGCTTCTAATCTGTCTGGTCACATGAGAGGTCTCTCTTTGCATAGTCGTAATGGCAGCAGGTCTCACAGTGGAAGCTTTGATTTTAGTGACTAATACATATAGTAATTAATAACAAAACCTCGTGATTTTTGTCTAAATTTGGAGTTGGTAATGGTATTTTTAATTTGTGCTAAGTTGGTGATTTCTGATCTAGTCTTTTTGCCTCTTGGTGACTTCGAAGAGGGGGAAAAGAAGGAAAAACATGTCTTCAGTTCACGAAAAGCTTGTAATTAAAAGGTTTTTTTGAATCATATGATATTACCTGCTGTTTTGAAGTTTCAGGTGCTAGCGTGATAAATGATATATATATTTAATAACTAGAAACTGACATTTTTTTCCATATACTTTAGGGTTTGGGTTAGAGTTTTGAATAAATTTTAAATACTTGTTTACGGTGGATCTCTTGTCATCTAGACACATTAATGAAGATCAATGATCGACATCACTTATCGGAAGCTCTTTTTGATTTTTATAATTGTAATAACGAATTAATGAAGATCAATGATCGACATCACTTATCGGAAGCTCTTTTTGATTTTTATAATTGTAATAACGAATTAATGAAGATCAATGATCGACATCACTTATCGGAAGCTCTTTTTGATTTTTATAATTGTAATAACGAATTAATGAAGATCAATGATCGACATCACTTATCGGAAGCTCTTTTTGATTTTTATAATTGTAATAACGATTTAATTGATGTCAATTTGATAAAAAAAATAATAATAATTGTCTTTCAAATTCATCTCCTCTCGAATAAACTGACATCAATAAGCTATTGTTTTAGTTGTAATGACTAAAAGAACCCTTAAGTATACTTATAAAAAATATTGTCATTAAAGTTGTGTAATTTATAAATACCGATCAATAGTGAATCACCTATGAAACTGATTCACCTTAGAATTTCCCTTCTTATTTTAATCATTTTTTCTAGAATTTTCCTTTCTTATTTTATTCATTTTCTTTCTAGAATCTTTTAAATTTTTTAAATAGAACTTCCTTGTTCTTGTGTCTTTCTTTCTTAATAAAGCAAAATCCATTAACATCGTATTGTTTATATAATCTTATTTTACTCTTGATACTTTAAAGTTTACAACACTTGCACAACTTACATCAACCATTTGTAAATTAAATAAATTTAAAAATATTAAACTGTTTTTATAATTTTATTTTATTCATGAGGTATAAAATTACTTGCTTCTAAAAAATAATTAGCCTATCGGTTTTACTTGCTTCTAACGGTGTGCATATTAGCAAACAAACTGAAAGGATTTTATATTTTGTTCCACCGTCAAGTTTCTTCCACCGTCAAGCATCAACACATAATATATTAAATGAGTTTGACTCCAAAAAACAACAAAAACTTTTTCCCACTAAGTAGGATTTGATCTAGTGACAATAGTACTATGACGTCATTGATTCGAGTCATGAATAATCAATAAACAATTTATGTTGACTTGTCAAACCATTTAATACAACCCCTCTTTTGTTTTTGTTGCAGAGACATACTATGTAGTTTAGCATAGGCAGATTTATTTATGACAACTACTAGAAAAATCAAAATTTCAATATTGTGTAAGGACATAACTTGGTGGTAATGTTAATTTAACAAACTATACACTGAAGGATCAAAATTGAACTCCACTGTCTTTGAGGGCATGGTTGAGATTGACTGATTCACCTAGATGAGGGCAATAATATTCCCCACTGGTGAAAAAAACTATCAGGAGTAGTGACTTCAAAAAACAAAAGAAGCAACACAGCCAACATAGCTGCTCTTCCATTCCAAGTTTCAGCACTTTTTGTCCAACCCCATTCCCACACTATCACTGGTGATGGCAACTCCCGACGTTGCGAGTCATAAGCTGCCAATAACGATTCTACGCTTCCAAGGGGAACCAAAGACTGTCCAAGAACGCATACTTTTGAATTAGATCATCACAAGATGACAGAATGTAGTAATAATTACATAATAGACAATCACATACATTACACATCTGTATGGAAAGAATACCTGTCGAGCTTCAAGGTTTGAAACTGCCATAGCACCAACATACGGGAGACTTTCAATAACAGCATCTGCCAAATCAGAAATAAAGGCGGGTTCACATCCTAGAGCAGGAACGCGGCCCCACTTTTCTATACCAGATTGTAGAGCCAACTCTTTGTATTCAACATCAATTTCTTCTAGAGTTTCAATATGTTCACTGACAAAGCTGTGAATAAAACCGCACAAGTTAAGAAAATATGAGTCACTTACTCTGTTTGCAGATCAAAAAAAGGGATAGAAAGTTTAAGAAAGAAGGCCTGGATGATTGTGATAAGAGTAAACTAATATATTTACCTAATTGGAACAGCCAGAAGACTTTTCACTCCCTTTTTTCCAAGTTCAACTATTGTCTCATCTGTATAGGGCTTTAACCATTCCACTGGTCCAACTCTACTCTGCAACAAGAATTATAGTCCAATATTAGAAACAATGTATCAAAAGAAGTAACCACATTTGAGGGTATGAAGAGTGGCAGGTAAATTTCATGAACCGTTTAGAAATCATGGGCTAATCGATAACTCAGTTGAAAGAATTTCTAATTTTGACATCAGTGAGGACTATATACTTGAATATTCATACAAAATCTAAAAAAGTTATAGGTATCAACAGAAGAATCAATAGCAGAAAAAGACAAGAAGTTGTTACCTGATAGGCAAGGGTGAAGGGATTAGTTATCTTTCTTGTCTCAAGTTCTTCCATGATCAAGTCCACACATTCCTCCATCTCTGCCTTGTATGGATCACCAGCCTCTTCCACATAAGCAAGAGGTACCCCATGTGCACTAAAGAATATCATGACCTGCAATGGCCACAAATTATTTAGACTTGATGCATACACAGCAATTTTTTTTTGAGATCAAATGGAATTTAAAGTTAATGAAACCAAGTAGGGTAATCTACTCTTACTGTTATCCAAACCAGAAACAACAGAACTGTTGATTTTGAAGTCATTGAAACTACAAAAGGAAAAAAGTACTCTACCTCCTGAGGGCAGTCAAAACTCTTCAGCTCTTTTTCAATTAAGTTTGACATGGCCTTGATGTATCCTTCACGTTGATACCATGAAGGTAAAACTGTGTGCTGCATGTTGACTAGATACTCATCCTCTCTAAAGAACCAATTTACAATTCATCATAACATAATCCAGATAGTTTATTTATTTAAAGTATAATAAATGCGGTAACAGTAATCACCGGAATATACTCTCCAGTAGACGTAGGCTCGAACCACTGGTTGATATTGAAAATTGTGGATAGAGTGGGAGAACAACCAGCTTTGTAACTCCATCCCTTTTAATCTACACAATATGTTTTAAAACGAAATTAAATTATAAACAGATCTGGAAGAAATCACAAAAGATAAATGATAATAATGTTGTGCAAATTAAACTACAAGGTCTGATTTTTAGTATTCTTGATTTCTTTGATAAATTTAAAACCTTTTCTCAAGAGTTGTTTTCAAAGTATACTATTGACATAACTGATTTTCATACTTGCATTACTACTTTAACCCTAATAGTAGTTCATTGCTTAAATGATTTGACATATTGTGTATTATTAAATTACAGTATGACTCAGTTCAAAGAATGAAGCAAATTCAAAAGGTAACCTGTTATAATACTGCATAACTACGAATTTTTAACATACCAATCTTCAATGGTCCCAACAAGGACAAATTTTACGCCTAAAGAATGGCAATAATTTTTAAGGGTGATTGTGTGTCCATACGTGTCAGTATAAAGATACTAAAAAGCATTTAATAACATGTATGAATCTGAATAAATATTAAGTTTAGAACACAGATTTTAAAGCATCCACCAAAAATATCTTCAAATGGATAAAAGGCAGGGACTTTGTGCTACCCCCCTATTTGAAACTTTTGCTACCTTTCTTTTGGAATTACAAAGCATGGAGTAACATTTTTAACAGGGAAGAGAATCCCTGGTTATCGGAGTTTTTACATTATGATTTATGAACGAAAAATGAGATCATCAAGTACCTGTTCAATAGCTTCCTCGGTGAATGGATGCCAGTAACGCATGCCAACATACACTTCAGCTGGGACATTCTTTACCAAAAGAGATTTCTTCAACTCTTCAGCCTGTGCAGAGGGGATCATTAGAAGAGCAAGGATAATAATGGATTGAATATGTCATGACACATGACCAAAGTGCTAGAAAACTTTAAAAACATCAACCAAAATTATAACATAAGTCAATAGTAGAATCTCAATGGATTAGCGAAAATTCCAAAAGTTTGATTGAAATGGTCTGAAAAAGCTCAAGGATGAGGTGACAATATAAAATTGTATGAGACAGTAAATTTAAATTAGTTGCTCAGTTATCACATAAAAGTGATTCTAATTCTAACTACTATTGCTGGATGAATTAAAACACACACATGCTACTACTTGAAAGAGTTTTGCAAATTCTTGCCACATCATTGTGCTATTCTTTCACTTTGCAAAATCTAAAGCTGACAAAATTAGCCAGAGACGAATTTCATGCATCAAGTCCATATAGAGACTACAGAATAACAAAGCCTGGAACAACTTCTCAAACATGATTAATTCATTTTCTGAAGATTGAAATTTGAAAGTCTCGAATGGCTATTGTACTCATTTGAGAGTGAAATATAAGTCATGATCAAAAGAAGAAAAAAAAAGTTAATAGGAAGTGTCATGCCTGTTCATCAGTTATACGTCTAAGAGGAGAACCACCGCCAATTGAAGCATAGCCTTCTCTGCTCTTTGGGGCCCTTAGAACAGATACAAATTGGGCCAATGGCTTTTGAAGAAATCTACATATACGTGGCAATCGTATAATATCCTGTATGATTGTACATAAAATGCAACTAATATCAAGCAACAACAAAAAAGAGAGACTCGGGTTAATCTCAATGCAAAGGAATAGCAGGATAAAAAAGACAGTTCAAATGTAGTGTATGTAAAAGCTAGAGTATTACCGGGTCAGCAAAAAGGTTAAATAAAAAAGGCTGCACATCATCTAGAGTCTCTGGACCTCCAAGGTTTAGCAATAACACTCCAATCTTATCATCACCAATAACATTTGTATCAGCAACATCTTGTGCTGTTGGAGTTACTAAAGCTCCTACAGAGAACAAGTGTTTGTTAAGTGATTGGTTAGCAACCAATGGTTGCGCTTCAGATCGCTGCGGGAAAAATAAGTGATTTTTCACTGTATTAGAGTTAACAGAAGCCTCCAATTGGGCTCCAGAGCAGAAGGACTTTTTTTGAGAGGTACAAATTGCCTGTGGCACCAGCCTGTGAAAGTAAAAAATAACATAAGCTTTGAAAGTTTTTACTAACCTTGATAATTAGCAATAAAATGTGGCATAAAAAAATCATGAGGATTATTAAAAGTAAAGACGAAAGTGTTATATAATAGCATCAGTGACATAAAGTTGAACTGGAAGTAGGATGCACAACAGTAAAGAAATTACACGCATAAAAATATTTGGATGAAATTATAGCAGTTTGCAGCTTCAAGAAGAAAGAAACAAAAAACGATGATTCAGTCATCATCATTCTCTTAACAAATTATAACATTTAAATAAGGGGAAAATGTTCACAAGCAACTAATAAATCCCTAGTAGGGAAGAAATGGAACATAGTTGGATTCCAAAAAATAAAATTCCTTATTATAATAAAAGGGTAAAATGGTAGATTATAGTATAAAAACAGGAGAGTGATGGTAAATGGAAGGAAGACTTACATAGAACGGTTGAAATTAGGAGAAGCATGATTGAGTGAATAGGATGAGGATGAGGAAGAAGTAGAAGGTGATGACGTGGCATAAGGTGGACTTGGAAAGTTCATAGTTTGATAATAATAATAATAGTAATGAGCAATGTATGGAATCAAAAATGGGAAAGTTGAATTAGTTTCAGTTGAAGTAGAATGAGAATGAGAATGAGGTAGCTAGTAATAACTATAACTTATCGCGTCAGAATCACATTCAACCACCCCTTCCTTCCTTCCCTCTTTTTTTTTTTTTTTTAATCTTAACCACCCCTTCCATTTTATAGACAACCAAATTTATTACAACTATTATTGTTTCTTGAAATTACTCTCTAAATTATATGCTGGGAATTTGGAGAGAATGTTTCAGATGAGGACAAAATAGAGATAATTTTTTATATTAATTTTTTAATAAAATAATTTTATAGAAAATAGTAAGAAAATGTGTATTAATATATTTTTAATTTATGAATATTGTGATAATATGAAAAGTAATACGAATTTGTTTAATTTATTCAAAATCATCCTCGAGGTAGCAAATAAAATCTAAAAGATTAAACAAGTTTTACTCATAAAAATTATCAAATTGAAACTATTTCTTATTTTATTTTTTATTTTCATCGTCATATTATTACACTTTTCGTTGTCTCGTTATAAAATTAAATAATATGTCGGATTATGGATTAACTAGAGACTAAGCTCTACGGAAAAGTTAGATAATAAAAATTAATGTATTTTTGTACTTTTGACCTAAAATTGTGATACTGTGATTTTGAGTACTTTCATCTTTGGGCGTTTAAAACTTAGGACTTTATTTTGTGTCTCTAATTTTTAGAGATTAAACTAAATAATAAATTATACATTAATTGACATAACTATTTAAGGATTACATTAATAAGTGTCTTACAATTTTTAATATATTTGTTTAATGTAATATTTCTATCTTTCAATATCAATGACATTTATTAACATTTTTCATAAGTTAAAAACACATTTACTAACAAAAATAAATATAAATTACATGTATTTGTAATTTGATATATTCATAAGTAACAATGTCTCACGTATTTAGAGGTATAGATACAGTCGAATATTTTGATAACTCAATATAACCTAAAGTATTTTTTGTTTTAGAATTTGTATAGTTTGTGTCGAATTCAAATCAACTAAGCCAAACCCGCACAATTTTGTTTAGATATAACATATTTATGAACATGACTTAATTAGAGGAAATTGTAGTTTTTATTTAATATATGTCTGTTTCGATTTTATTTATTTTTCAATGCTTACTTAAAAAATATATAAAAAAATAGTATTTTGAATTAGAGTTTTTGATCAACTCATTTTTTACAATCAAATCAAAGTTTATTATTATCGGATCATAGAATACGATAAAAATAAATAAAAAATAAAAATAAATAAAAATCAAGAATTATAAGTGAATAGCGTCTTCCAAAATCATTAGGTCACATTACATATTTGATCAATTTACACTTCTCACACCCTACAATTTTACACTCATGTTACATGCATGATATATATACACAGTGATTGTTTTTCTTGTTGAGGGAAGTGGATGCTCTTCCATCTAAAGAAAAGTGATTTATATTCCTTTGATTGAAAAGTAATATATTAATTAATAAAACAAAAGTTCTATTCTCACTCAAATAAAATAGATTTAGATTCACAAACCAAAATAAAATAAAATTTGAATTAAATTATATTAGATATTTATATAATGAGTCGTCAATTTTTAGAAGAATTTAAACAGATTCATTATAGTAAGTCATTGTTATATATTTATTAGAATATATCACTTATATTTTAATCAATATTAAAAGAAATTAAAATTTCAACATTAATCTTTAATCTCTTTTAATATAATCTATCTTCATTGTGTTGGCTACCACCAAAAGTGGTACCTTATATTAATGATTTCATTGAGATCGTTTAACAATAGTTGAAATGGTATGGTTACAAATTTGTTGGGAGTATAATAATTGTTGGAGGAGTGTTGTGAAAGAGATTTAGAGGATAGTACATGGCAATGAAAACATCAATGTAATATATCTTTGTTAGAAATACATATGAAATATTCACAAAAAATTAAACTTTTATAAAATAATATCTAATTATAACAAAACATAAATGATATATTCTGACAAATATATCAATAATTCATCATAAGATTTATCTATATCCTTTTAGAAATTGGTACGACCTTAAATAAATTTGATTTGGGTCATAACATGTTCTCCTTAGACATTTTTTTTCTTATATGTCAATCAGAATAAATAATAAATAGTTGTTAGAAAAAAGCCACTTTTCTCTAATATTACGTGACTCTTACCTCGGTACGTGAGAATACTTTTGCATATATTATCAGTAAAGAATATCTAATAAACCAAGAAATGCATCCTACACCTCCATTCTAATTCGTTCTATAACACCAACTTCATCACATTGAATTGAACATAGTATAATCAATAAAAGATATTGTAAATTAAGATGAGAGCTTTTTCTAAAAACAAGTGTTTCTCTTGCTCCACTCGTTGTTATTCTCAATTTTTAGCTCTCTTCTTATCACTAGCATTAACTACACTACTTCTTGTTTCTTGTTGGAGTCTCTCTCCAAATTTATCATCATTTCTTGTTTCTTGGAGTTGGAAGGGACATCAAAGAGATTCATCATATGTGGGAGAAGCTCCATCACCAAGTGCATTTTCATTAAAAGATTTCACTCCATATGATTCTCTTGTAAGCAATGATGCTTCTCCTTAATTCTTAATTATGGTCACCTTGTTAGAACTATAGACTAAACATTTTTCATTATTTAACTATAGGGTACTTTATCATCTTTATTTTTTTTCTTTTTTGTTAAAAAAAAAATCTTTATTATTTCTTTGGATTTATTTTATTTTTCTTGGTGATGGGTCTTTACTCTTTAGGAAGGTGAAAAGCTTGACACGAACTTTAAGCATAAAGGTACAAATAAGTACACCCAATTGGAAAGAATTGAATCAAAATTGGTTAAAGCAAGGTATTCTATCAAAGAAGCTAGCAAAGTTCGAAATTTGACATCAACCCACCAAGACCAAGACTATGTTCCTCATGGCCCAATTTACAGAAACGCCAAGGCTTTTCATAGGTACATATTTTTCATAAGTTTTTGACATTAGACCTAGAACTTAATGACCATACATTGTCGGTATAATTTTTTTTTTCCACACAATTCATTGATTGAATAGTTAATCGTTTGATGGTGAAATTTATAATTATATGGAAGATGATAAAATCAACAGTTATTAATCAATCATTGTCGGTATAAAATTAGTTTACACTAATCTCGTATATTCATTTTTCTATTAAAATTAATGAATGATAAATAAAATTAAATATATATATATATATATATATATATATTTAGTAAATGACAAGCATGAAACTTCTATTTTAATTATAATTATGTAACAATGTTACATTAGTCTAAGTGAAGTTGGACTCAAATATCTTAAGCAAGATCTCGAGTATGATTGAGAGGGAAAACATCACTAAAGGTGTTCATTCAAATTTTTCAACAGAGATTAGTTATCAGCAAAGTTGATGGTTATTTTGCACTATTAATTAACACGCTTATGAAAGAAATTATTATGTTGAGACCATAAAAAAATTAATTAAACATCAATTAGAGTTGAGCTGAACTTACTAAAATATAAATTTTCTTCCACAGGAGTTACCTAGAGATGGAAAAGATATTCAAGATATTTGTGTATGAGGAAGGGGAGCCACCAATGTTCCACAATGGTCTAAGCAAAAATATATACTCAACAGAAGGAAGATTCATAAATGAAATGGAAAAATGGAGATACTATCGTACAAATGATCCAGATGAAGCTTTTGTGTATTTTCTACCATTCAGTGTGGTCATGATGGTAGAATATCTCTACGTGCATGGCTCCAATGATAGAAGTTCCATTGGCCTTTCTGTACAAGACTACATACATATTATATCACATAAATATCCCTTTTGGAATCAATCCTTAGGCCATGATCACTTTATGCTCTCTTGCCATGATTGGGTAAGCAATTCTCTCATTTCAATAATTCAATTAATTTGATTTTTAGTGCATATTTTTATTTGAATAAGACTAATATTTATTATCTGATTTTGCCAAAATACTACCATAATTTTGTAAAAGTTACAAATGGCAGATTTTGTAAAATCATAATGGATGATTCACTGTGATTTTGACAAATTCATTGAGTCATTATGATATGAAAAACATAAACTAGTAACTAAGTGTGAATCAGTTGAGGAGACAAAATATATTAAGTCATATTTGGGTTAGCTTACGAGGGAGTTCAAAACTAATTTCAAAAACAATTTACACATTTTTTTGAGAGGTTTCAAATTCAATCTATAACAAAAAAATACTTTTCTATAACAAAAATATTCAATCTATAACAAAAAAGTCATACTTAAATTACAGTCTTATATTACAGTTTCGAAGATGATTACTTTCGCCTTATAGACACGTGTAAGTTCATTAAAAAGAAACTAGTAAAATATTTGTACTTTTGCATGGGTACCGCTTCTTTTAACACTCGATTTATGTGGACTTGTCTTTTGACTATTAATAGTTATAACTTAAATGAATTATGAGTGCAATTGTAGCAATCCATATCAAGAATGGGACACAAATTTTGTTGAGTCATACCGTTTACCTGATAGAGTAGTATTGTTTGGCTATTGAGCAGGGTCCAATTGCATCTGCATACGTGGACAACTTGTTCAACAATTCCATAAGGGTTCTTTGCAATGCAAACATATCAGAAGGATTCAAGCCATCAAAGGATGTATCATTCCCTGAAATGAATCTCAAGACAGGTGAAGTAACAGGTCTAGTAGGAGGGTATCCTCCATCTCAAAGAACCACACTTGCTTTCTTTGCAGGTCACTTGCATGGTCACATAAGATACCTTCTCCTTAACACATGGAAAAACAAAGACCAAGATGTGCAAGTCTATGATGAACTTCCTCACGAAGATTCTTACAACACAAAGCTTAGAAGCAGCAAGTTTTGCTTGTGTCCAAGTGGTTATGAAGTAGCAAGCCCTAGAATTGTGGAAGCTATATTTGCAGAATGTGTGCCGGTGTTGATTTCTGATAACTACGTTCCACCTTTTAGCGATGTTTTGAATTGGAAATCGTTTTCGGTTCAAATAGATGTGAAAGAAATTCCCAATATCAAAAAGATACTCATGGGAATTTCGCAAAGACAGTACTTGAAGATGCAGGGGAGAGTGAAACAAGTGCAAAGACATTTTGTACCTAATGAGCCGCCAGAAAGGTTTGATGTGTTCCATATGACTATCCATTCCATTTGGCTCAGAAGATTGAATATCCGCATTCATGATAATCAATGATATCAAATCCTCAAGATATTATAGACCTGATGGATCCCCTACAGAACACACATATTTTGCACCACCATGCATGTATAATGTACAGGATCAACAGGTTTCTCAAATGTATATGGTGGTGACAAATACAGCTATTAACAGATTTTGTAGAAATAGAAAAATGTTTATTTCTTATACATTTGTCAAAACCTTAAGAAATTAGCGATTTACCTAGTATTATTGTATAACAGATAACAGATTCATTATCAATGTAATAAATTACTTACTGATATAGTGACTTGTAAGTACTTTTTCTCATCGTGATTTTAATAAAGAGCTTCCATGCTTCTTTATCCAAATATAAATATATTCACAAAGTAAACAATGAAGTAAGAGCTTTACAGGGAGAGGTAATAGATTTTAGCATGTATCCAGATAATTACTGTTCTCAAACACGGCAGATTCAGAACGAAATGAGACTAATATTGTTCTCACACTTTGCATCCGTCGTACAAAAATACTAGAGTCATGATAATAATATACATGAATAGGTGACTTCTTCTAGTGTGTACACAACATATAAAATAAAGGTGTCTTCTAAAAAAATTATTTTCGCAAGTCCAGAAGGATATGAGTGCTTAACTAATTTGGAATTCACCACTTGCATGAACCTCTTTGACCCTCTTATCGTACTCGTCTTCTTCGTCCTCCTCTTCCTCCACCTCCAATTCTGCTTCCAAATCTTCTGCAGCTTCATCTTCTTCTCCTTCCCAGCCAAAGCCTCTGACAGGTCTGGATACTGGAGGTGGGTTTCTTGCCTCTCCCACAATTTTCATCACGTCGTCCACACTTTGTAGATGAAAGCTTGGATTTTCTCTCTGGTAATACATAGCTTGAGCTGCTTCTGTTAGCTCCCTTGGAAGATTCTTTAAAAACCATGGGTGGTTCTTGATTTCCTTAATAGTAGTTCTCTGTAAGCAATAAAGAATATGGCCTAGCAGTTATGTTTTTATAAATTAAATGAGTCCTAATGTGTTGAATGTCATACGGATGTCGGACAGCAACGCATGTCAGACACGGCGACACACCTAATCCCAGAGGTATATGTGCTTCATAGAGAAAAATAGAATGGAAAACAAGTCAAACAACTATAACTACAAGTCCAATGAATATTTAAATGTACAACCAGTAACCAAAAGCACAATTAGATGGATTCTGTAACGGCACCTAAGTTTCAGAACACAACTACCATAAGTGTATCAACTCTCAAACAAAGATTTGAATGTTTATGAAAAAAAATATAGTGGAATCGTTAAACATATGCATTTAATTTGATAAAACTTTTATTTAAACTGTATATGCCTCAATTTCATAATGTCCTTACACTTATATACTAATGCTCAGCAAGTTGATATGGAAAGAAGGAAGAGAAAAGAAGACCAAATTCATGTTCTCATAGACACAAGATAGATGGAAACGTCGAAAATAAGAGAAATGGAAACACTCCAATCTTATCTATCCACTAATAAGGAATTAACCAGATGATGAAGATAATATAGAGAGGCTGGGGGAAACTTCTTCCTTAGATGTGGCTGTCAGCCAATAATTAAAGTTTACATTACCAAAAAGCTTCTTCCACGTTCATTAGGAAAATGATTTGCGATGATTGACAAGACAAGGAATCATATTCATCATACTTACATATGTTTAAGGCATTCATGATCTGAAATGCACAATAGTTTAATCGCATTGCAATAAATAATAGTGAAAAAGCCTAGCTGATTAAGCAACATAACATACCCTCAATGGATTTGCAACAAAAATACGAGAGATAAGGTGTCTGCAATCTTGAGATATGTGAACATAATCAGGAATTTTGTATTGAATGGCCATTATCCGCTGTAGAATAGGATAAGAAACAGGGATAAGAATGATAAGAAAACAACATAAGAAATATTACAAAAATGCGCATGTATTTAAAAGGAGGAAACGAACCTGAATTGTTTTCCTAAAATTTTTAGGGTCATCCTGGTCTTCGAAGGGATATGCTCCGACCAGCATGACATACAGAGTCACCCCACATGACCATACATCAGCCATCTGAAACAACATTAAGAACAGAAAAACAATATTGAATCATCATTACATTAGTTCAAGCGAAAGAAATCCTATAACATTGGATACAATTAAAAAATCAAAATCTACTTCATTCCTGCCTAGCATAATTGACAGGTGAAGTTAAGATCCAACATATAAATGAATCAGATGCAAGGAACTCTGAAGAGCCAATCCAATGCATGGGGAAAACATATTACCTTTCCATCATACTCCCGCTTAGAAAGAACCTCTGGTGCTATATACGCCGGCGTTCCAACAGTTGATTTGGGTCGTGAGTGGAGCAAAGATGACTACATTGCAAACAAGAAACACTCTGAAAACTATAACAGTAACATAAAATACTATTTAGAACTTTTAAGCTCAATGATACTAATTATAATACCTTCGAATAACCAAAGTCACAAATTTTTAAGCGGGGTGCAGGACTTCCATCTAAAAGGGTATTTTCTAGCTTCAGATCTCTGTGGCATATTTGCTGTAAAAAGAAGATTAAAAGCATAAGTTCTCACTATGAGTATCTGAAATTTCAATTATGTACTTCAAACTTGAGCACGAATCTACCATGGTATGACAGAAATGGACACCTGAGATCAGCTGCTGAAAGAAATACCTGGCCTGAACAATCAATTAAAAAAAAAGTGAGACAGAGCAAGAAAACAAAACCAATGAAGTTAAATAGTGGAGAAAATTCTAAAAAGAACATGTGAAGCAATGAACCTCATCTTCACTAAACCTTCCAGCATTGCATATCCTCTCAAAGAGTTCTCCTCCGGCTGCATACTCCATCACTATTGCTAAATGTGTGGGAGTCAAAATCACCTGCAAAACCAAAATCCTATTGAAACATGATCTCAAAATTCACCATATGTAATACTCAACCAACCAACCAGCACATATAAAAGAAGTAAATCCCTGCCTCCTTGAATCGAATAATATTCGGATGCCGAAGGGACCTGTGATTCATGATCTCTCTTGCCACGTTCTCATCAATCTGAAATTGGAAGGGGTAACAACTAGAAACCTTAGAATTACTACATAACAAATGTTATAAAAAAAAAAATAGAAACCTTTCATTTACTAATCTATTAAATACAAGACAGTAACACAAAGGGGCAGCAACAACAAAAAGAATCCTTTGATCAATTATGCTTCAACAAGAGCTAAATTATGAGTTATAAAGTAAAATTAAATCACTGAATTATTAAATCCATCGTCTATTGCACTACTTAATAATAATCAAACATTAAAGGGGTTGTGATAAATAAAAAAATGTTTTACAGTAAAATTAAATCACTGAATTATTACAAACATCATGAATTAAACTACTTAATAACAATCAAACATTAAAGGGTTGTGATAAATCATAAAAAAAAATTGAAAGGAAGGTTAAATAAAATTAGATATATTAAATAAAAGAAAAAGAAGAAACCTTGTGACCACGCTCGATGTATTTCATGGCGACGAGTTCCTTGGTGACCTTGTTCCTCATAAGCCTAGCAACCCCAAAATTGCCAGAACCTAAATCCTTAACAGCCTCGTACTTGTCCATAGTGATTAATGAAATGAATACCCAAAAATAAAGCAACCTAAGAAAAAGAAAAGAATGGAATTGAATGGAATCAGAAAAGCATTGTATTGAATTATGTAATTGGATGAAAAGGGTATCGAAAAGTGGTCGCTTTCAAGGAAACAGACGGTTGTATCGTAATTTGGGGGACGTAGAAAGACAGGGAAAAGGAAAGAGAGATTAAACGTTGTTTGGATGGGTAGAAAAGAGAAAAAGAGAAAAAGAGAAAGTATGGTTATGATGGGAATACATGAATGGAATGGAATGGAATGGTTGTATTTGTCGGCTACGTGTGTTTTATATCGTTCAGAGGTTTTCTGAGCACTGTGTCTGGATTATCAAAGTGGCAGTGTTCATTGCTATTGGATCTATCACAATTACTTTATTCAATAATGGGCTTGCGTTACTGTTTTTTTATTTTATAATATTTTAAACAATAAAATCATAAATTAAAGATTCATTTCTATACATTATAAAAAAATAAATTTTACACCCGTCAAACTGGTATTTATAGGTATATTTATATATACCTATATTATATAATTTTCTTTCCATGCATATAATCAAATCACTTCATGTAAGTGTTTGCATATATATTTTATAAACTAACTTAACAATGACATCAAAGGCGGATCCATAAGTCTATTAAATAAAGGTCAAAAAGAAATTGTAACGTTCATTGTTTTTTTCAATATATTACTTCTAAAACATTGATTTTATTTTCCATTTATAATAGTAGACAACACACTAATAATTAAAAATAATAATTTAATAAAATAACTTTTTAATTTATAATCATATTTTAATATATATATATATATATATATATAATGAGCAAAATTAACATTAATTGTGAGACATAAAATAAATAAAATTAAATTTATTTATTATAAAATAATATCCAAATAATA
This sequence comes from Cicer arietinum, assembly GCF_000331145.2. Lineage (NCBI taxonomy): Eukaryota > Viridiplantae > Streptophyta > Magnoliopsida > Fabales > Fabaceae > Cicer > Cicer arietinum. Next base: position 70,694,134 of record NC_021164.2, read on the forward strand.
TAATTATATATATAAATATAATTAAATATTCTGTGAAAAAAAATTGTATGCATACATTTTCATTAAATGTAAATACATATAAATGTGTGTGTTGCGAGGAGCGGGGTTGGATCCCCTAATTGCTCTTGAGTTCGTTATTGAATGGCATTATGATCTTATTTAATTAGATAGACGTGTAAAAAGAAGTTATACCATAAATGTATAAATATTATTCTCTCTTTTGATAATAATATTTTTAAAAATGGGTAAATGAGAATATATTTGAAAAATTTCTTATATATAAATTGAGATATATTTTTTAAATATGTGATTTTTATCACGGTAAATTCTTTAATAATTAAATAAGTTATTGAATGACAAAATTACTTATTAAATATGTCAAATATGAGTTCGAAATAATTTCTATTATTTTTTAGTAAGTTTTCATAAAAAAAAATATTTTTACATATATAAAGATAATTTTTACATATATAAAAAATATTTTTACATATATAAAGTAGAGAACAATCCATAAAAAATAAAATCAATGTTAAAAGATTTTTCTAATAAAAGTAGCGTTGTTGAGTGTGTTCGCAAAGACAATATTTTTAAGTGACTCTGATAAAATGTAAATGATCAAAATAACTAATAAAATTATATTTAAGAGATTAAAATAAAAAGAAAACTAATGACGTAACGAAAACGAAACTTTAAAAAAAAATTAGGGGCTAACAAAATAATTTACCTTAAAAATAATATAACTAACAAGTTCATATATGTGTTATTTTATTTTGGTTAGTGAAAAATCTACTAATAAATTTACTCCCGTAAAATAGTGATTATGAGTTTAAACTCAAATTATTATATAAAATATTCATTATAATAACATTGATATTATCAATTAAGATATAATTTACAGTGAATTACAGACATATATTATTTTAACAATATAATATAAAATAATATATAACACTATATATATATTTATCTTTATTTCTCTTACATTTTTATCTTTTAAAACTTAAACATATTTTAAAGATGTGTACAAAAATCAAAGGACATTCCTACACAAAAGTAAAAGGAAATGTATTTGACGTCAAAATATTCATGTTCAAGAATATTTTTCTCTTAAATGCAATATAAATTTAATTATTTTACATAGATTTTATTTTTTTTAATCCGACAAAATAAATAGACCAACTAAAAATATATTGCAAATTTTGAATTTCACTTTAAAATTATGCCATTTGTATTCCTAATGATTTTTTTCTTTATAATATAAAAATGAATGATTCAATCACCAGATCTCACCAAATCAACACCACCAAAATTTCCAATAGCACTGCCATCAACATAAAAATTTGTAGTATCTTTTCTTGAATCAAGTCAAGACAACATCTTAAACTTTCTCTGATAAATATGAGATAAGTAACATATTTTAATTAAAAAGGTTAGATAATGAACTGTCACAATGAATTTGAAAATCGGTAACAAATTCTAATATATATTACACCAAATAATTTACATTCAATTTTTGTTAGATTTATTTATATAAAAAACATAAATTTTATATAAATATTATATACATAAAAAAATATATGCACAGAATAAAAATCATTATAATGTTTTTTTATAATTACCAATAAAATTTTATAATGGTATTTATATTAGATATGTATGTTGACACAAATAAATCTACAATTTTGTGTAAAATACTTTTAGTTTGTGAGTACTAGTTATGTGAAAACAAATCAGGACAAGAAATGCTACGACACTCCTATCACCCAACAAGATAAGGAAGGTAAAAAAAGAAACGACACTAAAAGTTTGCTCTAAATGGATCATGTGAAAACCTTACTTGGCAAAAACATTAACAACTTGGTTCATTTCACGATATATGTGAGATAAAAAATAGTGGTCGAAGAAGCAAGCACGAGTAGAATTTTACATTTTTAAATCGATTAAAACTTACATTTTAAATCAGTTTTGTGTTCAAGTTAACAGCAAACAACTTAATAAATATTTTTTTTAAGTCGTTTCATGAACCGACTTAACAGAGTTTCGTCCTGTTAAGTCGATTTAACTTAACCGACTTAAACATCATAAATTCAATTCAACAAATCATTTTTTTAAGTCAGTTCTTTCAATCAACTGACTTACTAGATATAGTTAAAATAATTATTTTTTTTTAAATAAATTTATCATTTTTTTTTATGCTTTTGCTCCATACATACATACATATAATATTTTGTATTAAATTTCAATTCAAAATTTTGTACTTTTAACCATAATTTTATATAACTATTTAATAATCAAAATATAAAATATCAGAAGTTTGTACAAAATATAGAGTACAAAAAAGATGTCTCTCATTTCTAACTATTCTTGACAAGACGAAAAATGATTTAGATGTCCATTAAAAAAATTACAAAATCACATTTAGCAATATTTAATAGACATATATTCAAGAACCGTCATTTTCTTCAATTAATTCTAAAATAAAATCTACACAGCATTCTTGAACTTCTTTAATTTGATCCGGATGAAATGATCTCGAGTCGTCAAATATCTGAACAAAAAAAAAAACAATCAATATCAATTGGATCCTAATTTTTATTATACAAACATTAAAAAAAAAAAAAAACAATCAGTAACAACTTATATTTTTTTATCATACGAACATAAAAAACACACAATCAATAACAATTTGTAAAAAATTTACGTACTTGCATCCATGAATCAACAATACCAGTTGTTACAATGTTCAACATATGTAACATGACATAATATCCACACTCATAATTTGAAGCTTGTATCTGACTCTAAAATTGAAATCACAAAAAATTGTTAAATGCATAAAGTTGTTATAATATTATAAATAAAGTTATTTATTTGTAAACAACTTACTATAGGAAAACTCCATGTTATCTTCGGTTTAATTCTTAAACCTAACAATTTATAATAACTTTTGAAAGCTCTACAAAATAAAAATGATTATTAAAATTGTGTTATAAAACATATTACAATACTTATGAACTATATAAATAAATTAAATACTTACAAATCAACAATGTAACATATTTTTGCATCTGACTTCCTTCCCAATGAACATATAAAGACTACATTAAGCTCTTTTAGGATTAAGAATAAGCAATTGTCAATGACGACTACAATAAATAATTAAATATATGTTATATTCATTAATATTCTCTATTATAAACGATAACTATAATAGAAAATACTTACTTTATGAGATAAGGTGCTAGGTAACAAGTTCTTTTTTCTTCGAACAACTTCTTTTGAATGTGGACTTGAGCATTAGTTGAATCATTTTCACTTTGGATGAAACTTGGATCAATAAATCTATACACTTCACTTTTTCCTAAGTCAATACAACGACGATGTAGATACCTAAGATATGAAACTTAATTTTCAATATAAATGAAATTCATAATTTAGCAAAATTTGCAAATTTACAAATAAAACATACTTACGTTAGCCAAACTTGTAAAATGGTGATGCATATCTCTTCTTTACCCATACACAACTCTATAATATCTTTCAATGGAAGGAAATATGAATTCATATTAAACTTACCTGATAATGGTGATGCATATCTCTTCTTTACCCATACACAACTCTATAATATCTTTCAATGGAAGGAAATATGAATTCATATTAAACTTACTTGATAATTTCTAAATGCAATACTAAAATCTATATGCGTATCAGATGCTTCAGACATTTCAAAGTCAACATTATTCATTCTTGAAACAATTTAAATTAATTAATAAAACAATAAAATTCTGCATTTTTGACAAAAAATCCTTAATATGTATTTATATATCAAATATTTATTGGGCTAAAATTTCAAAATACATAAATATTTTGGATATTTCTATACATCTTATATGGGATATCAAGAAAAGGGATATTTATAATGAAAGGTGAGAGAGATCTTCTAGTTGAGTTTTAACAAACCAGAAAAACAACGACGACTTGTTTTGAAAACAACGCATATGAGAAAATGAGTAGTTTAATTTTTAAGAAAAAGACAAAGGAGTAGTTTTTAAAATAAAAACAACCCTGTCATTTAATCGAAAATCACAGCCATGTATTTAATCTAATGAATATTAGTTGTTCTTCTCACCTCTCGTTATAAGTATTCCTCTTACTTAATATGCCTTTATATATATGAAAAAAAATCCATAAATACCTAGCATTCCTATTTTATTTTAGAAACATCTAGACCTCTATATTTTTAACAAATGATAAAATTCGGTACATATAATACTATTGTTTTGCTCCCTATTTTGTCCACATACAAATTCTAAAAAATGAAAGAGATAAAATATGTAATTGAACTTGAGAATCAAACCTTGACGACGATACAACGACAATGGGTTGTGAAGTTGACAAAGGCAGGAAGTCAAAATCTAAGTGGTGAGTGATTCAGGATCCAGAGGAAGATGGAATATATTAATTTTTTGTTTTTATTTTTATGGTATTTCTTAAGTCGGTTGCCAATATAACCGTGTTAAACATGTTTCACATATTTACAAAATTGTCACCACCTCATTTTGTTATCTCGTTCATACGGACGATGGACTTAAATATACATCTACCTCATTTGTTAAGTCTGGTGGCTATAAACGACTTAACTAAGTGTATTTTAATAAAATATATTAATTTTTATTAATCAAATTTTCTGTTCTATATAAAACTAGAAGTAGTAATTTATTTGTTGTAAAGTCAACTCTAGACCTATGTTTTCAATACTTCTTCTGCTTCCAACTCAAATCACTAACATGTCCAAAGGCAAAACTTTGTTTGGAGTCTGATTCTTTACATAAAACTATCGAGTAGTTATATATACATCAGAATCAACTTCAGGAATTTATTTATTTGAAATAATTTAATTTACATATACTGTAATTCTAACAGATTTTATTTAGTTAGTAAATTATGATTGATTTTATAAATAATTTTAATAAAAATTAAACATTATTAATAGTTTAATAGTTGTAATCAATTGACAATACAAAAATTATTTAAACCAACACTATATAGAAATTAAATTTTATTTAACATCCTACACTATAGTTAAGGTAAAACCATTAATACATTTTTTAAGGTACAATTAACAAATTAATAATAAACAATATCAACCTTTTAATTTAATATATATTAGTTGATCTTTATCTCTAATTGCGGGATTTGGTTCCATTAGTGCAATTTTTTCTAACACACCTTTACAATTCTTTATTTTTTCTCTCTCATCTCTATTTTTTATTTAAGTTTAACTGTAATTTTAATTTTTTTTTTATTTTTATTTATCCACAAAATTTGTGTTTTTATTTAAAAATCAATAGTTTTAATATCTTTGTATGATTTTTATAATTAAAAATTATGATATAAGATGTTTTAAATAACGTAATATATGATAAGATAATTTAGAATGAGTAATATCTATAAAATTAGAATAAAATATTGTACAAATTTATTTTTCAATTTTACTTTTTTTTCATAATTTTAATTTAATTAATAACATATTAATAATTAATACGTTTATATGATTCTAAATCAAAAAATTATATATCATGTCATTTAAATTAAATCAAAAAGTTATTATTTTTATTTCAAAAATCTAAAAAATAAAATAATTAATTTTTAAAATAAGAAACCAATCTAATAAAACATTGACTAAATTACATATGTGGTCCCTTAACTTAATTTCAAGTAACGTTTTAATCATTTATCTTTTTTTTTTTCGAGTTGGTCATTTATTTTAATTTTAAGTGACAATTTGATATTTTATGTTTTAAAATTTCAACAATGTTATCCTTTTTTATACAAAAATTCATAAAAATCATCAAAATTTTCAACCAAAACCCATAAAATTAATAATCATCTACAATATAATGCAAATTTTATCAGATCTATAACTCAAATATTCAAATACACTCATATTTTCATCTCCAACAACATCAAATAAAAAATGAAAATATGAATTTATTTCAAGATTTAAGTTATGAATTTGATTAAATTTGTATTTTATTGAAGATGATAATGAATTTTATAGGTTTTGTTTGAAAAATTTAATGATTTTTTTGAATTTTTGTAAAAAAAAAGACAACATTGTTGACATTTTAAAACATAAAATATTAAATTGTCACTTAAAATTAAAATAAATAACCAACTCAAAAAAAAAATTATAAAAGACTAAAACATTAAAAGACCAACTCATAAACAAAAATATAAAAAACTAAAACGTTACCTAAAATTAAATTAAGATACCGCATATCTAATTTAGCCTAAAATATTTTATTTAACTTTATGTTACCTCTAATAACTATACAACTTTATGTAGATATATTATTGCTGCAATGGATCATTTGATGCGTGTAGAGTAGGATATTGTTTGCGATTCTCTGAGTCCTCATCCTCGTTGGAATCAAAGCGTGCTGCAATTCCTATCTGATTCATCAAACAATTGAGTGCATCAACTTTACCTCCGAATTCTTTTGACTTAACCACGTGGCATTAATTCCAATGGTCTCAACCCCGGCCCGAAATATCAGCAACATTATTCGTAATTTTGATATCTATTTTTATCTATTTATAAAATTGATTTATTTATTTTAATAATAAATATTTTTTGTCTCTTACTTCAATTTTTAAATTGTAAAATAATTAATATATTTTAAATAAAGTGATATATAATTATTATATCATATGTCACGTTATTTAAAATATACTATATTGTTTTTTTAATTAAAAAATTAGATGAATTGATCACAATTATCAACTTTTAAAATAAAAAAAAATCAATTTTATAAATGAATAAGAATAAAATTACTAAAATTATATTTAAGTCAAAAGACAGTTAAGTTGTATATTTAAGACTAAAAAAAAATTAATACTACAAGTAAAAAACTCACAATTATAAAAAGATACAATTTCTAAAATATCTAATTAAAACGCATTGTATATCAAAAATTAGAATTTTAGTAAAAAGGAAAAGAGAAAAATTATAATATAATGTTATTAGTCACTAATTTTTTTTTAAGTTTTATTTTAAATTTTATTTTAAATTTTAATAAATGTTAAGTCAATTATAAATAAATCTTATCACCACATGATTGGACCGTATGGTTTACTTACATATATCAATATTAACATATATTATATATTGTATAACAGAATGTTGAATCAATTAAATCGATCTATTTAAAAAATATTAAATTAAGTATATTTTAATTTTCATTGATTTAATAAGTATAGAATTAAAAAATTATTTAAACACATATTTAATTCCACAATAATTTTGGTTTTTAAAGCATTTGTTGTCTTTTTGTAGATTTTAGTATTTGACATCAACTTTGTGTTAAATGTGATAATCATAATACAGGCCAGCTTTTTCACGTAGGATTAATTGATTGCGTCATACGTCAACATCTCATTATGTTGACAAGTGACATTGATGGAACACATCAACACTACTAAAGGATAGTGTCAAAGTTTATAAAGTTTGGATACTTCAAAATAATAAGTGTCTCGTTTCGATTCATGACAAATAGAACCGCATGTATAAGTATTTTTTTCATTTAAATTAATTGTGATTTGTTAAGATCGAATTCGCAACAAGTGTGGGTATCGACAAAATTTGATACTCAATCTGATTGATTATATTTAGATTAATTAAGTTTTAAATTTGTATATTTTTTTATTTAACATAAACTTATCTAATCAAGAACGGACTTGAGTTGAATTGGCAGATTATATATAAATAATAACTTGATTTTTATTTTATGAAAAAATATATTGAATAAAAATATATGTAATACTTGAACTCAAAAACTATAAAATTTTAATTATATCATTAATTCTTTAAAAAAACCAACAATATTTAAATACATAAATAAATTCAATAACAGTAAATCAATAAAATATAAAAATTCATCCATTATAAACAATGTCAACTTCAAATTCAAACACTTAACAAGTTCCTCAAATCGTAGAAGGGAATAATTAGAAATCTACAAAGTTCAAACACTTCAAATCTAAACAATTAACAAAGTCATCATTACATATAACTATTTTAGTTTATTAAGCTACCATAATTTTTTAATAGTAGTATTTCATTTGTTTATTTTTATAGTAGTTGTTATTTTCAAATAGAATACTAAAAAAAAGTGTTTAATATATTTAAATTTAAAAAAAATCTAAACTAAATTAATCGTAAACATAAGCATTTGCATAAGTATAATTTTTGCTCATAAACAATATTTAACACGCACAATTTGTATTTCATAAATATAAAATTTTAAACTAAATCCATCATAAGTATAAGCTTTCATTTCATACATTCGTTATGCAAAACTATAACAAAATATAACACTTAAATAAATATAAATTATGATCACATGCAGAACAAAATAAGAATGTGGCCACAACGCAACTAGTAAAACAAAATAAGAAGATTGACGCATAAATGGAACAGAAGAAGAAATTGGATGCTGAGATGGAACAGAAGAATAATATAAACGACGGCCGTTGAAAATCAGAAAAAGAAGAAGAATAATGAAACTCTATTATGTTGTCAAACAAACTTTAAAAACAAAATTATAACTAGTTACCGGCGGATCGGGTCTACGGATTAACAGGTTCAAATGGTTGAACATCTTACCCGAACCAAATATAAGCAGATTTCAACATGTTGGATTGGGTCGGACTTAAAAATGACTGAGTACAGATAAAAATCGAGTTGTGTTGTGTTGAATGATCGGGTTGGCTGGCAACCTGCACTCATGCACACTCCTATGACGTACAATATAATAATATCGATATTTATTAAAATAATTTATCCAATATTTTTTAGATATTTCACATTACACACAAATACATATTTTATGAAATACAAAAAACAATAAAAAATGTAAGACAAGTTTTTGGGACATAAGTAAAAATGTATGCCATCCACTTTAAACTGATGTTTGAAATACTTAACGATATATTTCTTAATAAACTACATTTAGAAACCATTTTTTGAAAGGATTATAATATTGGGCGAAGATATAATAGAAAGTGATTCTGAGATGCTGGCTATACATAAATGAAACTAATCAATGTCTCTCTCTCTCTCTTTTTTTTTACCAGTGTTCTATGTGTATATTTTTTGAAAAATACTAATAAACGTCTTTTTATACACTCATTAAATAAACAATAAAGTAAATTTATTTTTGGAAGTTGTACATTTTTTAAATAAATATTAAATTATATCTGCAATACTTTGATATAATAATATAAAAATAAATAAATTTAATTTTAAAGTATTTATGACTACTGGAAATTGTAACAAAAAAGTTATATATATATATATATAGCATTGAGCTCTGTTTTCCTTAAGAAATCTAAACAATGTGGACCTTTTCCAATCATTGATTTCAACCTAATCTAACATATTGAATGTCTTGAAATGTTTAAAAAATTATATTTTTTACATTAAATATTTCTCTTATTTTTCCTTTTGAATTTATTAACAAATGTTCTAATTTTTAGTTTGACTTAATTTTTTATTTATAAATGAAATAATATAATAATTATTATAAAGTAATACAACTACAAGATTTCGAATTCGAACTCGAGATATAAAGTCCAAATACAAAGTACTATTGCGACACCATAAAAATACTTAAATTTTTTAAAAATTTATGATACAATACTATTTCGATACTTAGCAGAAAACTTATTAAAAAGATTATATACATGTAGATGATTCAAATATGAATTGAGCATCCTTCACACACATATAATTACAATGTTTCAACTAAAGTATCATTAAACAAATTTAAATAATTTTTTTTAATTCAATAATTAATAATTTAAAAAGTACCTTTAATTGTTTTTTCACTAACTACACTACAAAAAAAATATCTACGGTGACACTCAAGTTTTAGTGATATTTTTTTACCGTCACTATAATTTCTTTTAGCTACAGACAGAGTGTCACCTATTCTATATAATAACTTTTAAAAAATAAAATAAAATATTTAAGTCCAAAAAATATTCACTTATTTTATTGTGTTTCTTTCCAATTTCCATTTCAGAATCCTTTTCCTATTCTTTTTTTTCTCCTTCTATTTCTTTCTCAAATTTTCTTCTCCTTCTATTTTCTTTCTCAAATTTGTTCAAAAGGTATTCTCAATTTCAATTCTCCATTTCATCTCACAAATCTCAAATTAGGGTTTTTCTCGTGACTTACAAGACTTTTCCCCTATTCTTGCAATTTAACCTCTGCGTCAATTAGGGTTTCTGCATCATTTTCTGCGTAAATTGGGCCTAGCGGTGTTGAAAGTCCAACTAGTTAATCGGTACTCGATATGTCCACTGACGATAGGATCTTAGATTCATCGATCGGTTTGCGTAATACGAGAGCGAAAATGGAGAAGAGGATCACCCTACTTCAGACCGTTGCCACCGCCGGTGTTTTCTCCGCCGTTTCCTTCTGGTAACTATTTCTAAACTCTCATTCTAACTAATTTGCTACGAACCTAATCTGAATTAAATTCGCGCTGTTTAGGTATGGATTCATGTTTGGCCGAGAATCCTCTCGCAAAGAGCTCTCTCAGTTAATTGAAGATCTCCGTCGTGGAAATCCAACTTCTCCTCCTCCTCCTCATTCTTGAAGGTCTTTCTTCTTAATTGTACTCGTTATGATTTTTCGACGCTTACCTATATGTTATTTATTTTGTCGATAATAACTACTTGAAACTCTCACACACAACTTCGTAATCTTAATTTATACACTGTGTTCAACATTCACTATGTCCTCTTTTTCTACTCCTACATCTGTTACTATTACACAAATTCATGCTATCTATGATGTCATAGGTGGTTTGCAAAACAGGTTTTTGCATCCAGATATAGTTGCTGACTACAATTATATATTTCTTTGGGATGAGGACCTTCTTGTCGACAATTTTAACCCGAAAAGGTAAAGCACTTGTGCATGTCTTATTAAATTTAAAATTGTCCAAAACATGATAATTTTCACTGGCAATCAGTTGCGGTAAGGATAGTCGGATGATACTAAATTAAAGTTTTTAGTTGACTACATTTGATATGTTATTGTTAATTCTTTTTTCAAATGGTGATTATTTTATTCCCTGTGTTTTGATTTGGTGATTATGTGGTTAGGTATTTATCTATTGTTAAAGAAGAAGGACTAGAGATATCACAGCCTGCACTGGATCGTGATAAATCAGAAATTCATCATCCACTGACAGCACATATAGCAGGATCAAAAGTGCACAGGTTAACCTCATTTCCTCCCACCTCTAGCTGTTTAGCAACCGTGTTCATTTGGTAGATCTACATCCTTATTATGATATAACCGTCACAGTACTCTACTAATGAACTAAGTTATTACATTGTTCCTTGGACACTCACACAGACATAAGAAGCATCTCTGTAAAGTGTGTAAGTGTTGAAGAACATGTCAGCTCACAAATTTATCCTTATTATTGATTTTCTCCATGTATATTCACCAAAATTTTCCATATTATTGAAGTGTACTTCTGCGATGAGCTTTTTTATCAGTCATTCAAATGATTTACAGTTCCCTTAAATAATTTTCATGTTGCTTTGGATTTTTTACTAGTTAATCTTTTGTTTGCAAACAATTGCTAAAATTTACTGTTGGTATTATGATGTCTCTTTGCAGAAGGTATTATAAGTTAAAAGGTAGTGGAAGGTGTGATGACAGTAGCACTGCTCCTCCTTGCTTAGGGTAAACAGCTGCACCGTCCAGTGTGATTTTCTTTTAACTCCATCATTAAACCATTTGTGATGTTAAACAGAATTTTCCATTTAAAATGTATAGACATTGTTTTGCAGGTGGGTGGAAATGATGGCACCAGTGTTTTCTAAAAAATCTTGGCAATGTGTGTGGCATATGATCCAGGTATGGATAAGTAAAATGTGAAAATTAAGATAAACAATTTCTGTTTGAGAACATATATGATATGGCATAATAGTTTGTGTGTGTGTGTGTTGTATTTGAAAAAATGTCAACCTTTTTTGGTTACTGAAGTAAGGTTGTTCACACTATGTACTTAAGAAGAAGCCACTGTCTATGGTAAGATCAAATTGAATGAACATTTTTTTCTAAGTGGAAGGTTTTTATGTTTGGTATGTTACCGTTAAGGTTCTAATTTCTTTTATACCGTATTCTCTTCTGCATCACCATCTGAGGTGGTCTGAATTTGATATTTTTATTCATAATTTGAAGTTTGATATCAGCTTATTTATAGGAAAGTTATTACCTAGTTACAGAGAAGAATGTTTTTAACTTTTTATTAATCATGTTACATGTATGTTCAACCATAGGGTGGGATAAAATATTGTTTCTGTAGATGATTGGTGAGCTACTTGTATTTTTAATATGTTTGTTTTGGATGTTTTCGGTGTTGATTTTTTGTAGATTCGCTAAACTTAGGTTAAACATGGTGCTTCCCACATTACGTATTTCATGATCTGAAGATTTTATTTTATTTCCCTAAGAAACCGCAAATTTTGCCCCTTGTTAACTTGGGCCGGGTATTTGTGTTTAAGAGCTGCCATGATGTCTTTTCCTACCCCCCTTTTTATATTTTTGCAATATATTATATCATTCAGTCAGCCCTGTTCCTTGTTATGAGTTTCTTGCTCATTTATTGTGCCTTTTTTTTCTTACTTTTGTATAAACAGGCTTTAAATGCCCAATCAAGAGCATTACTTATGCAGAAGAAAAAAAGATTGATTTTTTTAATTTAAATAGTTGTTTTTTATGTGGTTTTTTAGGCCATGCCATCTCCCACGACTGGGAGTTTCATGATGCTCTGACTAATGAAGGATCAATGCTCAATTCTGTCACACTTGAGCAAAGGAATAGGGATGTGCCTACTGCCTCTGATATTGCTTGCCCTTTCAAATTCAAGATTCAAGCCAATTTGGATCCTAATTCTTTTCCTTCTGTTTTATGTTCTCCTGCCTGGGATCTATTCTAGACTAATAATTTGATAAATAATAATAGGTTTTAGTGACAGACAAATACTGTAGGAATAGACTAAATTTTGATTTATATTTTCCTAGGTTTTAGTGACAGTCATTATTGTAGGTAGAAGTAAAAAAACATATTGTGACACTCCTCAGAGCATGTAGTGACAGTCCTCAAAGTGTAGCAGGACACCCCTTAAAGTTGACACTAAATATGGGTGTCAAGTATTATTGACCTTTACCTACAGTTTATAACTTTTAGTGACACATTTTGTATGTCACGATACGTCAATTTTTTTGTAGTGCTACAATCATCTAAAAAATAATAGTTTATAAGTCTCGGTTAACAAGAGATTTTTTTTTTAAATTTTAGAGTAGTAATATCTTAAAATAGATCAATTGTGTTTATCTCTATTGATGTTCCAAAAATATTATTCAATATTTTTCATTTACTTGATTTTTATAAAATATATATTTGAGAATATCCATAAAATATTCTATACATATCAGATAAATTAATTTTTTTAAAATATATAAGAACAATAATTTTAATATGTAATATATGTATAACTAAGTATCCACCAAGTATCTGTATCCAATACACGTGTATCAATATATAATATATGTATTAGATACGATAAAATATCTATTTTTAAATATTTAAACTTCATAAAATTTGATACATAGTATCAAATTTAATATTATCAACATTTACGAGCCACATCATATATAACTCTATATATAATCATGTGGTATCATAAATTTCAAATATTTTACATATCCTTGTATATGTATCGTATTGCATTCACATCTGTAGTGCGTTTATGGTCTTCATAAGTCGAAGCTCAATCAAATCCCAGCTCTTGCCATATCATATTTTCCCACTTCTTTATATATTTCTTCAATTTGGAATATGTTTGTTTGTCTGGATATCATTTGTATTGCACATTAATGCTTGGAATTTTATAGTTTTCCTTTTTTTTTTAATGGAATTTTATATATTATTTCATTTTAAGAACACATGTTATTTTAGTTAATTTCTATAAACAATCAATTTTCTTACTCTATAAAGGAGATGTATAGACCCCATATGACACTTTAAAAAAAGTTTTAAAATAAATGTCATTTTTTTTTAAAAGTAACTTTAATTATTAATATTTTTAATTGTATCATTTAATTATTATATAATATATTTAGTCTTAGATATAAATAACACGACAATTATATTTAATGATCTCAAATATAAATAAAATTTGATTAATTGTAATGCTATAATTCATTCAATACTCTTCATTTAATGTAAATGTTGTTTTTCAATGGCTCATGCATGGAACAACTTCATATTGAGGACAATGATTTTTTTAATAAATTAATTATTAAAATCAAATAACTCCATACTTTTTTCAAAAAAATATACATTTTTTTTTATTTTTTATTTTTATATATATGAGATCGGAGAAAGTATACTACTTTCATATTATTAATTTTACTTTGTATTAACGATAGTGTAAAACACATAAATTGTTAATAAGTGTGATTTAGTAAAATAAATATTTTATTTTACATTTGTCTCTTTTTATAAGCATCGAATATTCGTTCACTTATATTAAGAAACATTATATAATAAATTTTATGTGTCTTTTTTATGTATTGATTTTTATAAAATAATTTTGGTATTTAAACGTGCAAACACAACTTTTGATATTACAAAACAAATTAGTTGTAATAATAATAAATATGTTTTATAAAAATTAACAAATGCACCTAGTAATTTGAAATAATGCGTATGTTAAGGACTTTTTTTTATAATACTCCATTTGTTTCATAAATGAATGCCATTTAATATAAACATTTTATCTTAAAATAAATGTAATTATCAATTTTTAATGTGATTTTAATTATTATTTTACAACTATACCCTTGGATTATTATTATGTACTATATCATATTTCCAAATAATTAGTTATTCTTTGCAATTATTATAGTAGAAAATATATCAATAATTAAGAACAATAATTTGATAAAATGATTTTTTTTTTATAATGATTTGCAATTTGTTTTGTCCGAGTGTAAACATCACTTAAAAATCACACACACATCTACAAAATTACAAATTTAAATTGGACTATAAGATTTTATCTCACGATATTTGAATTATGTCTTGAAGACATTCTTCATTATTTCTTAATATAAGTTAAAGTGATATTTTTTAGTGAGATAAAGATAATAATAATTATAGTCTCATCCATGGTATTCTCCGGAGGATGAAGAAAGATTCTTGTTGGTATATTAATTACAAGTAATAAGTGTCATCACATTTAATTAAAAATAAATATTATATGTAAATATAAATGACATGACTTGTAAATTCATTTATTGAAATTTTAGGTGTGTCACATTTGTAGGTTTCATTAAAATTAAAGTGTGTTAGTTACATTTGTATATATTTTATTTACAAATTTATGATATTTGTAATGGTTGATTTCGTTTTATAAATTCATTCAATTATGTCATATTGATAGTCTATGTTACATTTATAAACATTTTATTATTTATATTTATAATCTGAGTATTTAAAGTTTATTTGCAGGTCTATTTTTTTGAATTTTAATAAATTTAAATTATAATATTGTTGGTTAATTTATTTTTTATCAATTTAAATAAAAAAATGAAAATGAAAAAGTGATATTGAAGATGGTATTATTTTACAACAATGTCGCCAAGCGCTGACCAGTCAAGAAGACTGTCAAGCAGAGCAGGCGTGCAGGTGAGCATGTGAGTCTGCTGATATGTGTTTTTCACTATCAACAAAACAAACCAACCAATCTCTTCAATTATGATGCACATATCTCAACCATTCCCACTTTTGTCAGGTCACGAGAATAGATAAATATTTATTATTTTCATCATTTTATCTCACACATCCTGCACGCTTAATTACTTACTACTACTATTTATTAACACAATTCCCTCAAAGATAACATTCACATTGGTTCACTCATTTTATTTTATACAACGTTACAATCATGGAGAGGAAATCACTTGCCCTGCTCATCTTGCTCTTCATTGCCTTTGCCTCACGTAACATTCTCATTCACTCTCTCTCTCTCTCTCTCTCTCACTTGTTTATGTTTTTGTTAACCTAATTAGAATTAATTTGAATGAATGAAATTGCAGCAGAAATGGTGATGAAGACTGCAGAGGGAAGAGTGTGTGCGTCACAGAGCCACGCATTCAAAGGGCCATGTGTTGGTGACCATAACTGTGCACTTGTTTGTAGGAACGAAGGTTTCTCTGGTGGCAATTGCCAAGGCTTCCGTCGTCGTTGCTTTTGTACCAAGCTTTGTTGAATCACAATTCGAGGCTACATCAAATAAATTCACTCTGTTTCTGTGTGATGTACTACTAGCTTGCCTAATTCAATATCCACCAATTATATGTTCCATTTTCTTGCTCTTTCACTTATTGCTAGCATAATAAAGATGATATGTTACTCGATATGCATTTCTCTTCAAGGTATCTTTCAATCGGTTGAGATGAAGCATTTCGATTATGGTTTTCATAAAACATTTTCTCTTAGAAACCATGGTTATTTTTGTATATTATTTTATTTCGGTTCGCAGAAATTACTCCATCATTTTTAAAAGATCTACCGTTGTGGGATTTAAATGTGTTGGGGTAAATATTTTATCTAAAAATAAAATTGTTAGTTTAAAAATTAATATATTTAATTAAATATTTAATTGAAATATATTAATTTTTATATTATTATTTTGGTTAATATTGTATTCTGGAGAGAGTGAAACTTTTAACAAATTTATTACTCCATAACTTATTTTTTTAATATTTGTGAGTTTGATAATAAGATCTGATAATAAAATAAAATGATTATAAAAGATAAATAAAAAATAAATTAAATAATATTGATAATTAAAAAAGTAAATTACATCAATGGTTATATAAATTTATACAATTAATTAGACAAATAATTAATAAATATAAATTAATTGATTAATTAACTAATATATTTAATATTGTAGATATTAAATAATGATTGAATAAATTTTTTCGTACTTGAATTTATAACCATAAGTTAAATTTATAAAAATAACAAAATTGTTTTTGGATTTACATCATATCTAAAGTGGAAATATGTTATCCCAAGTCAAATTTGAGCCCATATACTATCGTAAGTTTTTTATTTATTTTATTTTCGACTTGATCTGACATTTTTTAAAAGGTTGATTTGACTTGAAAAAAATTTATTTAAAAGTCTTATTCATATTAAAATACTTAAATGTTATATTTTACATTCTTTTTAAATAGGCTAAATTATGTCTTTATATAAAATAGAAAATAATAAAATTAAATTAAATTCAATAAAATAATAATTAACAAGTTTGTAATGTGATAACCTTCCAAGAAAAAAAGCTACATGTTCCTATATATATATATATATATAAAGCTACATGTTCTATCCATAACAATTTACATGATATTCTCCATTTACCAATATCAATGTATATATTTATATATATTAAACAAAAAATAATTTTTCTAACAATAATTTTTAAAAAATCTGAAACAAACATCGTTTAAATCCTAAAAAATAATTTTTGTTTCCAAAAAATAGATTTTTTTCTGAAACAACGTATCAATTATTGCATATCAAACAAATATGGAACGATTAAATTGTCTAATTGAACGACTATCGAATATGAAACTACTACGGAATATGGAACAACTACCTACCGAGTATAAAATGACTACTGAGTAATTGGCTAATTGATAGATTTTAAAATAAGAAATAATAATAATAAAAATTAATATTAATAAATAATAAAATATATATATGTCAGCCTGTCAGACCTAATAGATTGTTTTTATAAATATGAATTTGAACTATTTAAATAAATAAACTTTAAAAATAATCTAAAACTAACACTTTTATTAAATAGATCAGACCATAAATCATTGACAGACGGCCTAACCTATTCTATCGTTCAGATGAATGTAATTAAAAAATTACTCCGAGACGTCATGCTAGCTTGTAACGTTTGAAAGTTAAGCTGCCTTCCAAATCCTTTGCCATGTGCAAACGGGATTTAAATTAAATTGATAAGTAAAATTCGAGAGTAAAAGCAATTGAGTTTCCTTTGTTCAGGACAGAGTTAATATTAAGTTAGATAATTTAGGAACTGATTTGATACATTTTGTTTTATTTAAAGTTTATCTTTTTTCTGCATCCGAGTGTTCTACTTACCGTAAATAATTAAGCCCAAAATATACAGCATTGTAATTTTGAATATGAACATCATATGTGAATTTTGTCATGAAATTGTAATAATAACCTGTTAAAAAAAAAAACCAGTAAACACTCCAAAATATACCTAGCAGTTGTCGAAGAACAAAACAATAGTACTAAGAATCTGAAGTCCTAAAAAATAAAATGCATATGAATTCACCAATTGCAATATACAAAAAAAATTAAAAATAAATCACCAAAACAAAAACAAGCCCTCAAGAATCAAATTAATGGCCAGAAGCTCCTGAAGACTCAGCAGCATCCTCTAATCTCAATGTTATGGCAACTTCTTCAATCATTTTACCTTTTTGATCAACTGAACCTTCCACTGCCTTGTTCAACCTTTTCAACCATATATCATAGTCAACAGGATATGGAGTACCACACAAGCTATCCACATAATCAGCAAATGCTTTCAATAGTGCAGAAACCCGACCGAGATGTTGTTGGATCGATCGGTTCGCCCAACTATTCTCTCTCCATTGTAAAGCAGACTCAATAGAATCTTGTTGACTCATAGTCCCTCCACAAATAAAATAGAGAATGTATACAATGCTTTCGGCATCCGATGAAGGACAAAGCTTCCCATGTTGAAGTGCATGAGATGATGAGAATTGCAAATTTATAGCAGGGCTATCTCTATCTTCCAACACAGCGCGGCCCCAAGATATTGGAACATACATAGCTTGGTGTTGGTGGATGTGGTTTCTAATGCCTTGTTTTTCAACAAAGCGTATAATGTTTTCCGGACAAATATCACCATGCTGGACATTAGCTATAGCTGCACTTCTTAGAGCAGCAAGACAGTCTCGGCATAAACGGGTTGCTTCATCGGCTGAAAATGACCCTTCATTAGCAACTACTGATGATAATGGATCTCCTACCGGAGATGTCACGAGTATTGGAGTTCCACACCATGGATGATCACATTTTGCGCCCGGACTTTCTTTGTTGCAAGGACCAGAATGTACAATCCTACCAGAAGCAACAATTTCGGGTAAGTATTTGCTCAAGATTCCTTGATTTCTCAAAATGTTAAGAACTTTGGTTTGGCGTTGTACTTGATACCAAAGGCTCATATCCTCCCAAGAAGGCTCAAGTCTCGATGGATGCGCGCCTACATATAAAGACAGTAATTCTGAGGGATGATCTATACAAACAGCACTATAGAGATAATAGTTCCCTCCCACTAGAAATTCATGAATTTGGAAACTTTTCTGTCCCTGCTGTGGATCATTCAAGACCAATATGTCACCGTGTTTGAGCATCAGCCGCGAGGCTCGGTTGTTGGAAAAGAATTCGTTTTGATCAAGTTCAACAATCTCTACTGCTTGATGATCAGCTGAGCCATAATAAGGCACAAGTGCCTTTTCGGTCTCGATTATGCAGCATTCTGTCCGGCGCTTCTGAAGGCGGAAACTATGATCTGAGATCAATGAGGCAACTGACTTTCGTGGTGGTCCGTTCCATTGAGCAATGGAGTAGAAAGTTGCCAATAGTATCTGCAGCGTTCCTATATCCCCCCAGTTTGCATTTCCTATTTGATTCCATATTGGTTCGACCGGGGTGATACAAATTTCGGCATAAGTTTTGATCCATTCAGCCAAAGATAGATAAGGATTGCTTGAATTCAATAAATCAAGTTTTCCAAGATCACCACTGAACTTTATCACCATTCCACACTTAGAATCTAGAACTAAAAGGAAAACAGAATCACTGTTGACCGAAGTAATCTTGCTCAAACTACGAGAAATAAGAACATGAAAACCATAAAAGAGAGCTTCACAGATAGTATTGGCTGATACTCTCAAAGCATTGTCCAAAGATATTTCTGGCTTGAATATGGCAAACTCAACCACTTGATCCCATTTAATTTTCGAATCATTTGCTGTCTTCGATATCAAAGCTAAACCTCGCATTTCCCTCAGCCTACTTCTTGATATTGCTTTTTCAATGCTATTGAACTTCGAGCCAGGATAAGAGGGACATGATACACATAACGGTAATGGTCCACTTTTATGCCAAAATGTACGCCAGAGGCCAATGATAACGGCATGAAGGAAATCCTCTACAGCTAGATACTGATCTTCAATAAGCTCTTCAGAAACATCAGAGAATACGGGCATACGGACTAGTTGCTGAAGTGGAACCCCCTCTAACGCTAAATCGAGTTTGCGCAACTCATCAATTGTAAAGATAGGACTAAAACCATGCATTCCATCTGCTGAATCACTATTTTGATTCTCCATGACCCATTCCTCAAGATATTTTGTGAATAACTCCAGGTCAACCAGTTTCCTTCCATGT
Source organism: Cicer arietinum (assembly GCF_000331145.2). Lineage (NCBI taxonomy): Eukaryota > Viridiplantae > Streptophyta > Magnoliopsida > Fabales > Fabaceae > Cicer > Cicer arietinum. The sequence continues at coordinate 70,714,763 of NC_021164.2, forward strand.
TCCTTGAGACCCTTTAACACTCTTCTGGAAATAGGAACAGACTTGCTCAACCCTGATGCACCAGACACAGTACTAGCAGAAATAACTGACATATAAGAAAACTGTGTTACTATATTAATAAAAAAATGGTTACAACTATTTATTAGCAAATATTTTTCTTGTGGGGGAGGGGGACAACATACTTTTACTTGGTTAAGCTACTTCCAAGCACAGACTGATAAGACAGAACCAAACAAAGGCAAACAAGACAGAACCTAGAAACATATGCTTGGATTCTTCAGATAATTTTTTGGTTTGAATGCTCTGATTCCCAGAGAAAAGGAGCCCTACTAATATGAAGTTTGGCATAGAGGTAAGTAAAATCATGCCAAAGGTTATATATTTCAACCAGAGTTTGAACCCGGATACTTAAGACATTATTTGAATGAAACTAATATTAGATGCATTACATACAATGTGTAAAAAAACTATTAATTACTCCTGATGTACTTGAGAATATGCACAACACCAAACATGTGTATCATCAAAATTTTCTTTCCACGCACATTTGTTAACACTTCATATTATATTGAAGTTCAACTATAACCTACTTAAGAAGCATTATCCGGTCCGTGTATAGTTTCTTCAACATGAAGATATTGATATCATTTTTCATTAAGAAAATCAGCCAACTCTATGAAAATGTGAGAGGAGATAAAGAATCGTTAGGTCAATAAATATTTTCAATTCTAGAGAAATATTAACAGAAGAAAACATCAGTACAAACCAGAGCTAGACTTCCTGAAACTTCCATCCAGACTTTTTCCTGGCGATGAATCCAATCCATTTTGCAGAAAACCTAATTTACATGTTACCGTGCATTAGATAAATCTTTATATATAAATGTCTCGATCAAGTAAATATCTGAGCATTTCCTAAAAGTAATCTAATCCATATCTCCAAATTCTATTAGCATTCTTTCATGTCCCAACTACAATAAAAAGAAAATACTATATTTGGGAACATTTCCTATTAAAGTCAATAGGAAATTTGGTCGTTGAAATTGAAAACATCAGCCAAAATAGTCTCTGATTTTTACAAATTGATAAATACAGTCCAACCCAAAAATTGTGTTAGTCAAATTAGTCCCTTTGATAACTTCTATTGTTAGAGATTATGGTGTGGCACCTTAACGGGAGATGAGACCCTTTCACTTTTATCCCACATTGATGTCACCACACTAGAGACTAATTTGCCTATGAAATTTTGGTCTCCCAAGGACTAATTTGCTAGTAACTATTCCTTGTAAAATTGTAATTACAGACAAATGTATCCCTAAGATGAACTAAATTTTTTAGGCAAATAAATCTCTAGTCAGTTGACATTGATGTAGGATTAATTTGACATGTGACATATTCACTTATTGTGTTATATCATAGTCTCTGATGACAGAAATTAACTAAGGGACCATTTTGAATGATGTTAAGAAACATGACATCCATGGAAGGAGGAGAGAAAGTCTAAAAGTGTTTTATAGTGATCAAAGTAAAAATGATACAAATGGGAAGAGTAGTTACAAAGTGATTGCATCAAGTCTATTTACATGCATTCCTAAACTAGCAACTAACTACTAATTTATAATTAATTTCTATATTTCTACTAGATGCCATTTTACAATTTCGAGGTACATTTGTGGATTCACGAAAATTATAGACTATTTTGAACCATGTTATAATTTTGAGAACTAAAGAGTGAGAAAAAGAACTAGATAGCATTGCAATACAAATAACCAGTTGAATCACAAATTAGCTGTACATTGTAATAAAAAAGAAAATGGGACATGTAAGAACAATGAAAAGGGGTAAACGAAAGTGAAAATTACCTAATTGCATAGCGACCAGTGAAGGAGGTTCTGAAAAAAACACTAAAAAGGTGAAAACAATGAAGGAAAAAATTCCAAGATCTCAAGAAGAAACTTGGAAGGCAACATTCTTGAACCCATACGAGGCAATGTTTAACGAGAATGACAAGAAGCTGCATTGTAGCAAGAAAAAGAAGGGACAACACGGAAATTGAAAATGATGAACATGGTAGATCCTAGTCCTACTAAGGCATTGGTGGTGGATAAAATTAAACAAGATGTCATGTCGTGTGTTTGGGAAGATTAAACAGAACAAACACAGTTGTTTGTTATTGTCGTTGATAAGAGTTGGGAACAGAAACGACAGTTAGAGATTGAGAAGAGAAAGGTAAAGAAATGAGAATGATGTTGGTGTTGGTGTTGAGGCTTTGAAGACAAGTGATAGAAAGGAGAGTACTTCATCAACCAGCAACGACAAGAACGGAAGTTATTTATTAAAATAAATAAAAAAGCTGCGGAAAACCCAATGAGGCTGTCTCAATTCTCAACCCAATAGGTCTGTCTTTCTTGAACGTTGGTCCCATGAAAAATTATGTTGAGCAATTTCACTCGCCTCTCTCTAGCGCGTTTCTTCACGCTTCGTCCAATTTTATTTTAATTTTTAAGTGAAAGTTCATCTAGATTTTTACTATTTTGCTTATAGCAAAAATTTAGTTTATTATTAATTTAAAATCCTTCTATTTAAGTGCACATTAATGAATGTATTTTGAGAATGAAGTCGCCATGAATAGCAAAGATATCGGATCTAGCTACTAGCATATGAATTTGTCTATACCGCACTTTGTTAAAGTTATAAAGTATAACCGGAATGAAATGGAAGGGGATTGAACCGAAAATGGAAGGTGGGACACAGTTTAACGTTTGAGGCGTGAGTGTGTTGATGATAATTTGTTGTCATGTTATCCCTACGCTTTTCCATTAATTTTATAATCAGCCTCTTCGACTCTTGGTTGCTTTCTCAGTAATTTTTTGCTACACTTGTCATGGGGCTGTGATATTCTAACCTCATCTTTTTCAACAACAAAATTATAAAAATAACAAAAAACTTTATAGTTTCTAATAAACTTATTTTAAACTTTCATTTATTTTATAATTAATGATTTATTCAGAGTAACAACGAGTAAATTTAATAACTAAAACAAAAAATAATTATTAAATTAAAATTTTATAAATTTCAATTGCTCTTATTTTTTGCTAATCACAACTTTAGACGTATGTATAAAACTCTTTTAATAAATATAATATCAATACTAAAATATATCGAAATCTCTAATTACATATTAATATACTTCTTTGTATTTTTCTTTAGAGATGTATCTATATTTAAAATTGTAAAAATTATAAATAAATTATTTAATTAATTTAACAATTACCATCATATCATATGTCACTAAAATTTCAAATCAACCAAAATAAACAACTTTTATTTATAAGTCTATAGGTTAATGCATATGTAATATGACTAAATTATAAGTAGAATGTAATTAATTTTGTCATTTTATTAAAACTTCTATTACATTGTAAAAATAATTCCGATAGTTTGACCATTACTAAAATAAAAATAATAACGAGGCTCTTAATTTATCTCCAAAAAATATTTTTTCCCCATTTAAAAAAATTTAAGAATCTTTTCCTCTATAATAGTTGTGCTAGAAATTGTTCCTAACAATTTAAAAGTGTAAGAGTTGTTTTTTGACAGATTAGGACTTAGTTCTACACATTACCGATTAGAACTGAAAACTATTATTATTATTATTATTATTATTATTATTATTATTATTATTATTATTATTATTATTTTTCAAAGAGAGCCGATAAAAACTCAAATAAATTATTTTAATCTGTCAGCGCCAAATTTCTAATGAAAAAAAATTTATCTATTGATCAAAACATGGCTCAGGCATATAGTTAAATTTGTCTTTGTAGAAAATCAAGTTTCCGATCGAAGTGGAATCGTAAAAATAACATTAAATTTTGACTAAAATTAAAGCAATTTTCCTCTGCACAGCCATCTACTATCAGTATAGAATTTTCTTCGCAATCGGTAATGTTTCTTAGTATTCTAGCTTGCCGTTTTTCATATCTTTTTACGGCACACTTTTTTCTTTTTTTTTTTCCCCTCTATTTTGCTAAACATATATCTACTAACTAATTATCCCTTGTCTAACTCGTTTATGGGCCACACCCATTTGACTAATTCATTTCTCTTATTTATTTATTTATTTTAATGATTTTCACCAAATATATATTATATACCAAATAAATAATCACTATTATAAATGTGTATCACACTAAAATAAAATGTACACACACTTATACATTTCTAAATTATACTAATATTTATTTTCAAAAATATTTTAACAATAGTACAATTATTTTAAAATACCTATTAAAATTAATAAAAGAAAACAATTAACTAAAACAATCACATGCAAAATAATTACAAAATAAATAATTAAATTGACTCAAAAGAGATGTGTCTTACAGGCATGCTCAGAGGATCCTCTTCCCACCGATCGGTTTTGGTTTTGTTGTCCAACTAACACCAATATTGTACAAAACAATTCCTTTAGATCTATTATTGGTTTTATTTATGTAAATGAAATTTGGAATGTCCTTGATTAGTAGTAACGTGTTCAAACTGCACTTATTATATTTGTTTGCATGTGTTCAACTTTGTGAGCTAATTAATATACATTATTATCGCCCAATGGACATTGACTGCTATTCATTACCATCACCATGATTGAATTTGAACATTGCATTGGCATTATATTGTCTCCCTTTGAAGCAATCTAAAATGATATTTTTTTAATGGATGTTGGTAGTATAGAGTGGAAATATGTCGAGCCTAATTAAACTTTGAAAAATTTAAATTTAATATGTCAAGAAAATTAATGTTTAAATTTATAGTTTATCATAGTTTTTTATAGATATGAGTCTGACCTTTATGATATTTATAACTTGTTAATCTATTTAAAAATTTATTAATATTTTTAAATAAATATTTAAATATATTTTTTAATTGATTAACCATCAAATATATTAATAAAATTGATTTTTTTTAATATTTAATATGACATTTTAAAGAATCTGGTTCGATCTAAGCTTGTCGTAGGCTAGATTATAGGCCCTTATAGAATGGTTTGATCTATTCTCATCTCTACTTAGGCATTTGTTAAAAATTTAAAGTAAAAATTGTGTTGAAGAAAATAATTTTTAAATAAGTGCAATGATAATAAAGTGTTATTGTAAAACAATTTTACACCGACATTAAATAAAAAGTTACAATATCTCCATTTTACATGATCAATTTGAAAATATCTAAAGAAAAGTAGAGTGATATGACAAAGTTGTGAGTTCTGATTGAATGTTAGTGCAAAACAATTTTTTATTGAAGGTATATGCTTTTTAATTTTTTTTTTTTAAATTGACTACAAAATTTTCAAGACATAATTTCTACATTTGTTTTTTCAACATGTATTTTTCGATCACTCGTTAACATTTTTGTTTCTTGATATTGTGTTTTTAGTAGGAATAATAATAATATATTGGACTCAATAGCTTTTAGTTGATTCTTGAACCTCAATGTTAAGGATAAATGACCATTTTAAATAAAAAAATCATAACAAATGGTTGTTTATGTTTTTATTTTTATATTGTACAAGTGTTAAAATACCAAATAAGGAAAATTTGATTGTAAGGTATGCTTGTATTGGAGAATGACACATTTTTCCTTTTTGATACCCTCATGGGAATAAAGCACAACGCATTATTATATTTGTTATTGACATGGAGTATAGAAGAAGTATGCTGGGAGAGTGTAGTTTGTGTGAGGCTTTTGCTATTTTAAGTAGTTTGAATATGTAAATTTTGTAATTTAGAACATTGGTATTTAGACATGGATTATAATTTAGAACATTGGTATTTAGACACACAAATCTAATACCATTTATCCTACACTATATAAAATACACCAAAATTGTTAAGAAAGAGAAAATCATTAAGAAAAGCAAAAACCATATAACATAGTGTCGGTTGTCAAAAGTCAAAATGTGATCTTTGAACAACATTTTTCTATAATTTACCATATATAAAAACCTATCTATGTTGTGATTTGATGAATTTGAAACTCAAAATCACTTACTTTTCTCATGTTCCATGGCAAAAGAAATTTGGTGGATTATTTTTGTTTGGGTTGGATGGCATCCTACAAATTGGGGGAGTGAGGTGGTGAACTTTTTGGTTTCTAATTCATTGTTGAAAGGGGAAAATGCAAAAGTGTCCCATTTGATTTGGTTAGACCGAAACAATATACTATTCAACGTCATGGATTTGATCTATCAATTCGGAGACTAGAGACAAAAAATTTGTTATTTCAAATACCTCTTCAATAATATACTCTCTTTGTTATTCAAAAAATAATATAATTTTTCTTTTATCATTTTTATAAGAGACAAATAAAATTTTATCGATAAAAATTGATATATCTAATTCATCATAATTAATATAGATAAGATAAATCAATTTTTACAAATTAAATTTTAATTCAATTATCTGTTATAAAAAAAATACTAGAGAAAATATTTTCTTATATAAAAATATGTAAGCAAATTAACCGTTTCTTATGTTAGGCATGAACACGTGCGCGAATCCACCTATCAAAAAAGGTTGTTGTAGAAATAATAATAATAATAATAATAATAATAATAATAATAATAATAATAATAATAATAATAATAATAATAATAATAATAATAATAATAATAATAATAACTACTTACATATCTCAATTAAATATGCAATGTTTTTGGTAATTTAGGGACATTAAATGGTTCATAGTGATGTCATGGAAATCTCCAAGTGATAAAGTTGTTGAATTTACAGATTCAACTAATCTAGGTAGCCAAATAGTGTCTCTTACTTGCTTCAAAGTTTGTATATGCAATAAGCTTTCTCCCATGCACGAGATATCAATCTATAGTCACAAAAAATAAAATTTTGAGAGAAAATTGAATTCATGAAGCAATGAGAGTAAACATATAATTAGTCAGCATAGTTCACACTTCCATCACTGGTCTTTACACGCTTTTATAACAAAAAGAAATATGTATTATCAATTATTTCAACAAAAAAAAATCATGATGAAAAGGAAGGTTCGGCAGGGTGAAATCGATCGGGCCAACTTAACACTTAGGCCCAAATCAGCTAAAGGAAGGTTCGGCAGACTTAGCAAATGAAAATCTTATTCAATAGTCATAAGACATTTTCTATTTAGAGTATTATTCTCTAACTCTAAATTTCTTCTAAAAAATAAAAATAAAAACTCAAACTTTCTACTTTTGGGAGAATAGCATTATATTCAGTGATCCTTATGTAAATATATATATTCAAAATAAATGATTTTCTTTTAATTTTCAGTATTAATATTAGTTAATTTTTTCAATTGTGCACTCTATTACTTATATCGCTCACAAATAAATTTATTTCACTTTGCTAGTGTGATTAAAAATAATTTTTATTTCTCTCTCTTCTTTCATGTTTTTTCCCCAAAAACTTCATAAATATCTTTTAACATCAGCTAAAAAAAAATCAATTTTCTTCTTATTGAAAACGTTTTTTAAAGTCTTGTAATGATTTTTTTCACATATTTCATTTGTAAGGATTTTTGCATATCTTCTTCCATAATAATGGATTCAATCAAAAAAAAAATTAATAATTGATATTTCACTTCTTTATCTGCATGAAATGTTGACTAATCACTTTCCTTTATATGTTTTTGAAAAATATTATAAATTTGTGAGAGAATATTGTTACCAAACACCTCTATTTTGTTCACAAACTTATATGATATAAGTTATTTGTTATACACTAGCGTAAACTTATATAATATAAATTATTTGTTATAAACTAGCGTCAAACATAGCCTAAAGGGGCATTTGTTGACTATATATGTCGTGATTTTAAATACGGATAGTAATCATTTGTTATCGCTGTAGTTGGATATATAAAAATATTATTTGTGTATGCCTCATGTTTGTATCATGTATGGGTAGATTCATATATTTTTCTAAAATTGCATTTGCATTTTGTAAAACTATAACCCATTCCTCATCTTTTGACAACACAAGAATATTGACAAATCAAACTATTAATACACCGTACTCTCAATGAAGTAATTTTACTAATAATATGGACGCCTAATGTATCAAGTACCTTTATATTCCCATTTGCCTCTATCAATTACTTGATATTTATTTATTTTACCGGTATTAGTCACAATTATTTTTTGCGATCCCTACATATGTAGTATATAGATCCCTAAATATAGATTCCTTTTGGATAAAGAATATGTCTTGAATATTGACTCTATTTTAAATGAGTAGCTACATTAATAATTATTTTTCAAATTTTTATTATTAATAATATAAAATTGACTTATCAAAAGTAAGCATTTGATGCATCTTCAAAAAATATTTTAGAAATATTTATATACAAAATAGACATATTAAATAAAGTATACAGATATATTTTAGTTTACAATTACAATCGAGATTATATAATTATTATAAAAAACTCAAATACAACTGCAAAATTCAAATACGTTTGTAAGTTGAGTTAAAATTTAAGAATATATATATATATATATATGGAAGTTAGTTAATATATTCATATTATTTTGGAACAAAAAATATATCCATATTAACGTGAAAAAGTAAAAATAAAAAATAAAAAATAAACACATTTGAATATGAAAAAAAAGAGTATTTTAAAAACACTCTTGCTCAAATAGATTTATTAAAGCATTCCTTACTTTCTTAACTTGTAAAAACTAGAAGAAGAAAAAACAACTTAATTATGATTAAGGATAGCATAGCTTTTTAGTACATAACTTGGTCATGGTTACACCAAAATTTTCAATAATTTTTTTAAAAATACTATTATTTTTATATTATTTGTAAGACATATTTTATTTGTTATAATCTTTAAAAAATATTATTACTCTTAATATATATTTTTGATATATTTTATGGACCAAATTAGGTTCGGATGTGTAAAATAAGGCGATCCAAAATTTTATATTTGTATTTTCTATATTCAAATTCTAAAATTACTCTTCCAATTTCATTAGACATTCTTAGTATTCTCAAAGTCAAATATAGAATTGTGATATCAAAGTAAAATGTAGAATTGTGATCTCACGTATAATTTAGAGGAATAAACTTTTTTACAATGAATTTGATTGAATTTATGGAAATAGTTAAATTTTATATAAAAAGAATATTTATGTTAAAAAAAATTGAAAACTGAATAATTTTTTATTGTGAAAACTAAATTATATAAATTTATAGGATAATTGTGATTTAATATATATTATTCGGTGATGAATTCCGACTAGACATTACATATGTTAATAAATATGCTAATTAATATAGATATTATAATGTATGTTTTTGTAATTTAGGAATCCATAATCGGTATACTTTATGAGTACAATTATTATGAGTTGAATTGTGGTTGTTGAGTTATCGTTGTCGATATATATATTTGAGTCTAATATGTTAAGATGACATGCTATATGTGCTTTTTTTTTTTTGTTATTAAATTAATATAATGAATTGACATTATTCATGTAGATTGTATCATATAGATTGACATGTATAGATCATACGTAGATTGATATGTGTACATGGACTAAATTTTATTTTAACAATTTTTTTTATTAAACTCAATTTTTAAGATTAGAATATGGTCTCTAAAATCTTTAAGATGAACCAAATATATAAATTTTTGTAGACCAAATTATAATCCAGATGTCTATTATAAAAAAAACCGATTAATTTATAAAAAAAAAATTACAAAAATAACTACTTATAAAATAAAATAATTTTTCTAACCTAAATTCCAACTAAATTTTAATTATTAAAAATATAAATCAAAATTTGATCTACTATCTCTCTCCAATATATTTTTGTAAATTTACAACTTAAAATTATTATATGCAATACAATATTATATTTTTTATTTATATATTAAAATTTTGATTACCTCAATATTTTAGTTCAAGATCCGCCACCGTATATAAAAGTGGAATAAAACTTTTGTAACTACCCCATGTTAAAGTATTAAACAAACATTTTCTTCAAAAATACTTTCAAACAAAATTTCGTAACTATTTGTCTCAAGGCCATATCAATATATAGGGGTTTGGTCCATTGTCTTTATATTTGAAGTAACTTATATATGTCTGTGTTGTTTTTCAAAAAATAATCATCCCCGTAAAGGGTCTCTAAGTGCATGAATCCGAAGTAGCAATAACTGTGGAATCCTATAACTTTAGAACGAGTGTTTTGAGATGAAGTTTAACTGCGTTTCAAAACACACCCTACATATCACATATGGACTTTAGTTAAATTAACGATGAAGTTGTAGCTAGAAAACTCTAAGTCCTTAAGACCAAATTTCCGTCTGATGTAATTGAACTAGAAAAAGTTAAGTTTTGGTCTTCTCAGATTCATCTAGAAAATATTCTATGAGATCCTACGTGACATTCATGAAAATAGTTTAGCTAGTTTTCTAGTAGTAATTAATTAAAGTAGGTGCCTCCTAAACAACTTTTTGTAGGATTAATTAATTAACTGCTAAAATAAATACTAGTCCTAAACTGAAATGATGAAATTTTGTCAGACTCGTATAGGAATGATGCCTCGTGCAATAAACCATAGCTAGCTATAAACCTGTCAATTATGCATGGCGCTAGACATAATAAAAAATGACATACGTTTACGAGAGCTTGTCATTTCAGATAATCAAATTCAAATTCAAATGCATGCATGTAGTGTAGTATATTTACTTTTTCATTTAAATTAATAATTAATCATCTACTATGAACTAGATAATGAGGTGCAAGAGAGAGAAACTAACCTCAGCTTCGTTGGAGAGACCGAGTTTTGTAACCAGATACTTTTTAACCATCAAAACCGTCATGTTTTCATCCCTTTAATTCATTTCCATCACAACAAAAAGCAAAAGTTAGCTTTTCTCTCATTTCAATGACCATCATGATTAGCAAAATGGAAAAAATGTGATGCTGATATGATGGATCGATCATGATCATGCATGCTAACTTGCACCACTTACTTTACTCTTATGTACTCTTTTGATATTTGAGGCAAAACTTCACCACTCCTGCCGTACATTCATTCACACACAAATAAATGGAAATTAATTATTAAGACCATCAAATATTCCAAACATATTTTTCATCATAGAATAGCTGATCAATAAAATTAAATAAACACAAATAGTATATAAAAATTAATGTATTTGATAAAAAATTAAAATCAAATAAATAAATTGTGTAAATATGATTTTTGTTAGAGAATACCGAAAAGAATGTATGTTAAAAAAATGGTGAAGAAACAAGAATTAATATTATTTAAGTTAAAAGTTGAGTGTAATAAAATAATTGGTTGATAGAAAACTAGCTCACCGGTTGGTAAAGGAGCGTAGCGTAAACCACAAACCAGATTGATTGTGATCATTAAGATGATTTGATCTGCCCCAATAATGATGAGAATCAGTAGGAATCTGCAAAGGCAAGTCTTCACCACGAGGATTCATAATAATTTGACATGATGATGACGATGATGATGGCCATAACACCATACCATTATCATTATCATGATGGTCATCATAACAATTATCTGATGGCCAACCCATTAACAAGCTATGTTCCATCTCCTCTTTACCTTTTCTAATTGCTTCTAAACTTGAACTCTTATCTTCAAACCCTAACCCTAATTCTATCTGAGGGTAACTATTTAGGGTTTGTGAAGGAGAAGCTAAAATTGGGTTTGATTTGTGATTTTGACCTACAATTCTCTTCCATGATGATGAGCTATTTCCTAATTCTAACCCTAACCCTAACCCTAACTTTAACCAATCTTCCTCTTTTTCTACTTCCTCTTGAACAGCTTTATCTCCTGTTGGGAGATGAGTATGAGTTTGGTAGGGGCGAGAAGAAGAAGAAGCCATGAGATGTATAAGTAGAGTACTAATTAAGTTGTCAACATGTTAGGTAATTGATGAAGAGCTTTGAGCCTTTTATGGAACGCCATGCTTTTCCACTGTTGTTAACCCACAATAGCATTTTCACACGTACACTTCCCCAAATATCGATGCATTAGATGTTCTATGACTGTCTCCGTACTCTACAGCTTTGCTTCTTTACTTACATGCAAGGGATTCAATACTTAATTATAATATTAAAATTTAAATCATTCGATTTTAACAAATTTATTAGTGCACAAAACTTGAATTTCAAATACATAGTTGGTGGACTAAATAAACAAAATTTAAAACTTTATAATAATATTAAAATTATTGGCCATTAATATTATTTAACAAACTTACTTTTACAAAAGATAATTAGTCTTTATGTTTTTATATAATGTATATTTGTCACTTTTTGCATGAAAAAAGTAGATGAAACATAATTTAAACTATATTTGTATGAACGGTTTGTTCTGTTGGTAAAACAAAGATATTTGATTCATATGCTGTTGATTTAAGTTTCGTTTCACTACCTTGTATCGGATTTTACTATAATTTTTTCATAAATGTTTTTGTAAAATTAAAAGTTTATTAAAGATACTAAAAAACCGGATTGAAAAAACTCATTAGAGTCTATGCGTGCGGGTGTTTCAGAAACATTATTTTTAAATTTTGAGTGCTTCATATCGGTTTGTTACAACTTCTAGTTTCATAAAATTATATTCAATTGAGTTTAATCGTGTACTAAAATGTTTTACACAACTAATATATATATATATATATAATAGAGATCAACGAAGGTATATTTATGAATGTAAATCAATTTTATATTAACAAACAATAAAAATGATTGATTTTGTTATTTCACTATACAATCATAGATATTTTTATAAAAATTAATAATTTATATTTATTGTTACAATTTACACTAATTAATAATTTATGGTCATTAAACTCTATAAATAATATCCATTAATATTTTGAAATGTAGCGGTATATTTAGTCTTTAAATTAATATTTAAATATTTTTTTGAAAAAATAATTATTTTTTATTATTTATATAATTATAATTATTAAATATTATTTACCAAAAATAACAACGAAATAATTTTTTAAATTTTTTATTATATAGAATATTAAATATTTCTAAGATAAAATATGAAAAAAAATTAGTATAATACTTGTAAATAACGAAACAACAAATAACTATTTGATTTACAAAAACAACCATTAACTAATTGATTAATATAGCAAACATACAAAACCCTTCAGTTTATGAATCAATATAGAACATTAGAACTAGAATTTTATTTTCACTATATAGCTTTATTTTTTCCGTGGTTTTGTAGATGAACTTTGATATAAATGAATTTTGTATTTCATTTTTGTTTATAAAAGTATAGAAATGAGAGAGAGAAGAAGAGAAATAGGTAGAGCGTCGCTCTTTTCCGAGGTACATCATGATTTGTATAAAACTTGTGAATGTGTTGTTTTATTTATTTATTTATTTATTTTTGTCTTAGCATCTGAGAATTGTGATGTTTGGTTTGTTTGTAGTTTCTACTTTCTACTTTCTACGGCTACTTGTGTTGTTGTACACGCAAACAAGAGCAGAGGGAATGATTATGTACTGTGAGTTTGATAGAGTGGAAGAAGAAGAAGAAAAGCGTGATACTACATTAACATAGAATAGACTAGCTTCTTTATGCTGCTACTACTTTTGTAATTCACGTACTAACATATAGCTCTTTGAATTATTTGACATTGAAATAACTCTAGTGTACGTGCGTGCTGTGCTGTGCTAACCCATTTTTCTCTGCTTTTTCAGATATACTTCCTAAATTTTATTAATATATTTATAATTAATTTTGTATTTTTTTCTACAACTAAAAATAACTTATTATGATATTAATATTTATTGTCAAAAAACTTAATATAAAAAATAATATTTATTGTCAAAAAACTTAATATAACTAACAATTTTTTTTAATTTTTGTTTAAATGTTGTTTCTTTTTATTACTTAATTGCATATTACGCGATTGTCTTACTTTTTAAATTCAATATGAAGTCGTTTTTCGAAGTAGTGATTGAATTTTTTTTTTCAAACTCAATAAAATGTCGTTTTTCAGAGAGTGACCTATTACAAGCAATTATAATTTTTTTTCTTCTCATTTTAATAATAACTATTAGTTATTTAAAAATTAAAACTAATTAAATTATTTAAAATATTAATAATAAAATAAAATATATGAATAAATTATAAATTAATTTAATTTTTAATTTTTATTATAATAAATAATTATTATAATTATAATTAAAAATGACTATAATTAAAATGATTAAATTATATTATAAATTTCAAAGAAAATACATTAAAATAAAAAAAGAATACATCAAAATTTAAACAAATAATAATAATAATAATTAAAAAAGAAAATTATATTAATAACATTAAAATTAAACCAAATACATCAAATTAATGAAAAAATACATCACATTTGAGAGAAAAAAACATCAAATTTATATCAATGATGTCCACCTAAATGACCACCAATTCCACCTATAGGATGTTGTCGAGCTCGTTTAACTCTCTGAACGAGTTGAGGTTCTTCCCGTTCATCCTAATTTTGATCATTTTCCTCCATGTAAGTTGTACTGTAGGTGGATTAAAACCACTGTCTGTCACCCGCTTCTATAAAATTTTGAGACTGAAGATTATACATGGAATCAAACACAACATAAGTCGACTCAGGAGTTGTGCACTTAGTTCCAAACAAATTATAGAAAAGCCCACGTTTTGTCAGATTATTAGGGGTTGGTATTTCTGGCACCGACGAAACGTAATACTGAATCGGTGGTGGATCATAACAATGAACTTCAGTAAGGACCTGTAGGTGAGGTGATGATAAAGATGATCATGCTATGTTTTATTATTGTGGGGTTGATTGGGAGGTCGACTGCACCTGATGATATGACGGCGGTTGTAAACGGGGATCATAGAGATATTGTTTTACAGATATAAATAATTTAGTGTGTTGTCTAAACTAAATCATATATTTTGTGTTATGGCATAAAATACCTTTTAAGATGTTACCTTGCAACACGTAATTCGGACGCTCGTTCGAATGTTTAATTTCTTCCGTCAAAACCCAGTTCCAATTATCATCAATCCCACGACTCATGTCGACTTCATGGTACATTTTCATGTCCTCTTGTGGTTGTGGTATTTGTTGATGGAAGTCGAACTGAAATGTGACACTATATGTATGATGTTTTTCAACAATATGATAACAAAGCAAATAGGTACATGCAATACAAGTGACCCTCTCTTCTTCGTAAACTTCATGTTGGAACTCGAGATAAGGTATTCAATAAAACTGACATGTAAAAAATAAGCTAAAGTAATTATAACAAATATAAAAAATAAAATATTTAAAAAGTTCAAATAAATGCGAATGAATATATTACTTTCTCAACCATCGTGTGATCAATTGTTTTTCGATATACTTCTACGTCATTATGAGGAACTTTAGCGAAATTTAGACCACCATAATTAAATATGTCAAATATATAAAAATTAAAAAATATAATAAAATTAGTAATATAGTAAGCAATTGATTTTTAAAAAAGATAAAATAATATAGTTACTTTTGTGCAAGTGAAAATATCCATGGTTTGAGAGATTCTGGAGCGACATAAGACAAATGATACCATGCCCAGTTTTGCAACAATAATGCACATTCTCTCATAGATATTACATCGGGTTTTGTTGCAAGACATAGTTTTCTATAAAGTGTAGCTAAAACTCTTGAACTCTAACTATATTGGGATGTTTTATTTAAATATCTTAATAGTGAAAGATATTTTAAATAGACACGGTTGTTGGATTTGTAAGACATCAATAATCCTCCGATCATTCTTAATAATTTCTTAACTAGTGTAATTTTTAATATGTAGGCTCATTCTTAATATGTAGACTCATTCTTAATTTTTATAATTAGTGTAATTTTTAATAATTTCATTCTTAATTTTTATAATTAGTGTAATAATACATTGTCTACTGTTTCAATATAGGTTACTCGACTAATGAGCCTACATATCCATACTACGCAGAGAAATCGGCATAATAAACCCCGAAGGCTTTGAAATGGTTAGACAACATACCTTGACAAGATTGGATTCAAACATTCGATGGAGGTAGCCGTTGGGGTCAGAAGACAACCAACCTTGTAGAGTCGATCAACGCAGTATTAAAAGGCATGCGCAATATTCCCATCAATGCTTTGGTCCAATCAACTTATTTTCAAACAGGGACACTGTTTCCAACCATGGGAAAACTACAAGCATCAATTTTAGCTTCTGGTCAGGTATACACAGAAACTTGCATAAATTTTATGAAATTAAAAATAAGTAAATCCAATAGTCATATAGTGGATAGTTTTGACCAGAGCAACCATACTTTCATGGTCCACGACATAGTAGTTCCAAGGGAAGAGCGACCAATTGGTCATTTCAGTGTAAACCTTCATAACAAGTGGTGCGATTGTGGGCAATATCAAGTTAAACATATGCCTTGTTCACATGTGATAGCAACATATTATAACATAAAATATAATTATTGGAGCCTTATACCTGATGTATACAAGGTGGAAACGGTACTAAAAATCTATGACGAAGCGTTCCAACTCATACTAAACGAATGATATTGACCACAATATAAAGGTGTTAAGGTGTATCACAATCCACTAATGCGGAGAGTCAATAAAGGTCGCCCAAAGAGCAAACGCATTAGAATACAAATGGATACTACAGAAAGAGTACCAAGAAAATGCGTCGGGTCTCTGATCATACTAGGAAACATTGTACAAACGTTATTGGCACATCTACTCAAATTTGATGTATTTTTTCCTTCAATTTTAATGTATTTTCTTTTAAATTTATAATATAATTTAATTATTTTAATTATAATTATAATAATAATAATTAAAAAATTATATTAATTTATGATTTATTAGTATACTTTATTTTACTTTATTATTAATATTTGTATTTTTTAAATAATTTAATTAATTTTAATTTATTAAATAATTAATAAATAATTGTTAAAATGAGAAAGAAAAAAATTACAATCGTTAGTAGTAGGTCGCTATCTCGGGAAACGACATTTTATTGAGTTTGAAAAATAATTCCTTTCGGGTGGTCGCTGCCTCAAAAAGCGACTTCTATTGAAATTAAAAAGTAGGACAATCGCATAATATTTCTTTAAAGAGTGGCAATTGAGTAATAAAAATTTAAAAAAAAATCCAATTTTTTTTAGTTCTTATGAATTTTTTATGAAATTCTATATTTAAGAAGAAAAAAGGCAATTTTAATAGTCAAAATAAACACCCTATTGTTTCAAATATTAATTAAGGTGTTGCTACACATTTTAATTTTTAATAAAAATTGATTAAAAAATATAAATCGCTGATTTGGATTTTTCATATTAATATTATTAAAATTATATCACCATTTTACCGATTTCATGAATTATATGATATATCAAAAAAATAGATTTTGAATAATATGTAGCTGACGTAGATAGATTTGAGTTCTTCTACATGACATTGAAGATTTAATCAAGTGCTTTCTTCACGTAAAATAACAAATGAATAAAAAACAAAATACATTAGTTTGAGAAGATGGAGAAGACTTCTCAAATAATGATGATTTATAAGTTAACGATGAATTGTCAAAATGATAAGTAAGTAATTGATAAGATTCAAACAAATTATAATTCAATAATTCAAAGCGGATACTTATCTCATTCAAAATTTTATGAGAAAAACTTTAATTTATTTCAAATTTGTCTCAACAAATTTACAAATGTATATTTATGGTAAGATTATCTCTAAACCTAAATAGGACATAAATGACACTATTATCTTGATCCACATAGGACTTACATAATATTTTTCTAAAATAGACTAAATTTAACTAAACAAAATATTTTCAATAAATAAAGTTCATCTCAATGTATTAAAATATAAATTATTTTTATACTCTTAAAGTCCTTATTAGTAGCCGTGAGTTTTGTGAGAGAGGAAATAAATAATGTGATAAAAGTGGGTGTGATGAAAATAATGAGAGAAATAAAAAGAAAAATGTAAGAGAAAGTGCACTGGGAGAGAGCGTTGCATCTGTTCAAATCCCAAAAAATGAGGTATGAAATATCTATTAAAAATTAGTTATGATAAAATTAATCTTATATTTACTCTTTGACATGTGATATTTCATTTTTTTTCTCTATCTTCTTTTCAATCATATTTATTAACTCACATTTTTTTTATTTCTTTCTCTCTCAAGATATATATACATTTGAGGTGTACACCAAACAATTTTTAAATTTGATAAATAACTTTTAACCACTTTTGATTTACTTCAACATCCAATCATGTCTAGAAAAACTTTATATCAAGCAATCATCATTCCAAATTGCTAAGTTACCAAAGATCACATATCATTAGCTTTGAGCAATTATAGCTTATTTAATTCAACTTATTTTTCTATTCACTTCTTGTTAATAGAGAAATTGGGTTAAACACTTTGAATAAAAAAAGTTGGGTTAAACATTTATTTAATTCAAACTATACTTATTGTTATGAACATTTTACTGATGTCTAACTCCCTAAGTATTTCATATTATGTGGATGGTTTATTACTCTTATGACTAATGACTCTCACCTATAATATTGCTCTTTACTTCACATATTAGTGGCTCATTAAATTAAGTTCTTGATCTGTTTGTAAGTTACATGTCTGACTTAAAAATATGAGTTCTGTAATATTGTAAAGAAATCAATGATTATAATGCAATATTTTTTTGTTCTCTCTTTTCTTTTTCTTCCTTATCTCTATTGTTTTATACTTTACAATATTTTGCTATAATTATTGCAAATTTCATAATACTTAGGGATTTCTTTATATATATCTGTACTTCAAGTTCTTCTATTTTCATATCATAAGTTTCTTTTTCTTTGACAAATTTCATATCACAAGTTATAGTATTGAGGGGTAGCCATTGGTAGTTATAGCTCACTTCGTATTAAACGTAACAATTCAATGCAATTGCATCTAATTTTTTTGACAAAATAATATTTTAATAAAAAATTGTTCATATTTTATGTGAGTTGCTTATCCGCCCTTGTTTTTGCTTACAGAATATTAAATATACTACCAGAAACCAACTTTAAGTAAAATGTCAAAAAATTGAGGTTTTTTGAACATTTGCCTATTTTCCACGTTATTTCTAATTTTCTATGGATAAGCTATTTTACATTGCTTGACTTTGCTCTTGTTTTTCCATGTTTTTCACAGGTGTTTACCTATTTCAATTTTCAATAATTCAATGTCTTGGAAGTAATTAACTAAACTTGAACCATTCTTGGAGATAATCGACTAAACTAGAACAGTTATTCAGTTCCAAATCCTTAGACTCATTCTATCTCAGATCTTGCAACTAAACAGACTTTCTCAAAATCTATAATCCGTATCACTTTCTCTGCTACAGAATTCTCATTTGATGTAAATGATTAAATTTTCTTCCAGACTTGAGACGATGTGGTAACTAGCGATGTTCCTAACATAATAAACGTGCTCAATTCACTTAACAAATATAAAGTTTATAGTTCAAATATTGAGCAATGTTTTTGCAGCTTTCGTTTAAGTATAAAGGCAACATAAACGAATTCATTCATAGCATAATGCTGCTATCATTTGACCAAGTTAAGAGGTAAAGAGTAAATGAATTGTAAGATTCTTATCAACTCTCTCCAAAAGGCTGGACCAAAAAATGTTATAGCCACAGTTCAAATTTGGATGCTCTCAATCTTCGACATTAGTCCCCTGTACTCCACTATTTAGTTTGAATTGTATGATTTAAATACTCAAAAACTAAGAAAAATATCTTAAATAATTGGAAGTGTGCGTAATCTAAAAACTCACCCTTCTCCCAAAAATGATATAACATCCGATAAACTCCCCACCAAGCAATGGGAAAGAGCAAGAAAGAAAAAGCCTAAAACAAAAATCATTACACGATGTATCTCTGCAAATTGGTTCACAAGTTGAATGTCACATGTCCCGTGTAGAGCCTAGTCATCACTGCACAGCCTATAGTCAGTCTTCATCACATCTCTGCAACTACTTAAAGCTGTTTCTTCTTTTCTAAATTAGACACAGCAACCTGTTGTCGTCTCTTCCAAGCTGGGACCTTACCAGGAAAAGCCCACCTCAACAGTCTCTCCCATGAGTAGCATACCAAAAACATTAGAAAAGCCCAAATCAATAGTTTATCCCTCAAACCCGCTGGCAATGGCACCAACTTCAACCAGTCATTTAAATCCCTGAAGAGATCAGATGTTATCACAGTAAAGAAACCGACAGCAGCAACAAGGGCATACAGGAACGGTTTGTTTTCGGGAATACTTTGGTTGAAGGGATGGCCCATATAGTTCACAGCAAATGTGGCCACCTGAAGCATCATACTCACCATGTAGGAAACAGTATTTACCAGGTTGGGATGAAAATCTGAATCTGGTTCAATACATTCATCTGGCATGTATTTTTCAGCTTCTTTGACAGATTTCATCAGAAAAAATAGGTGAACAGAAAATTGTCCCAAGAGGGAAAGCAAAACATAAGCACAGAAGATGTTGGGGTGGGGCCGTTCTGCTGAGAGAGTGGGAAGAGGACGTGCATGTGAAATAAAGAGGAAAAATGCAGCAGTGAAGACGCCGCTTATTGTGGCTTGGACATCACCTAGCTTGACACCATCCAGATACATAACACTCAACACATATGCAGTAGCAAGGCAGTTGAGGCCCAGAATTTTAAACATCTGGAGGGTTGTCACTAGGGTACTCCGGCCTTGTCGAATTATGTCAGTGGTGGGACAAACAGATGCATGCTTTGCAGTGAATGGGGATGCCATTGAGGCATCACCAAGCTTGACAATGGGTGCACGGCCATCTCCTTCCTCATTAAGCTCATCCATCATCTTCTTAAGCTTCTGCCTTTGCATCTCAACAGCTGTTTGATGACGGTTAAGAGATGAATGACTAGTGGAGTCTGATTTTGAAGCAACTTTGGATTTTGAAGTGCCTTCTCCAGTAGGGCTAACCGTCTTTCCAGATGTTTCCAGTGCAGGCTTAGATTTCTTCTGCTTAACAGATTTAGAACCGTCTTCCCCAGATGCACCTGAAGAGGAGTTTCCACCTTGAGTTGGAGGCATTGCATTCAGAAGAGCAACTCCTACGTGGGCCTAAATCAAATAAGTTAGCTTAAGTACCAGACTAGCAGCATCACAGATTAAATACCAGTCATAACAAAAACCAGATTCAAATACTTTAAATTACGAAAATGAAAACTTTATGGAGAATTACATGGCTATAAACAAAAATTCTGCCAACGTATTATCTAAATGCAAGAGGACAATTTTATAACACTATTTTCCATCAGGACAGAGTAATTAAAGATACCGGAAAGGTTTGTTTGTATGGTGGTTTTTTTATAGGTATAAAGGTTGAAAGTTGTAAACAGATTGCTTTTTTTTTTTTTCTTAACATTCAGAAAAAAGATATTGTTGTATTGATTATTAATATAAACACTGGATACCTGCTTCAAAGCTCCAACATCATTGGTTCCATCCCCACACATCAAAGTTACCCGTCCCACTGTTTTGAAAGTGGTCAGGATAAGTTCCTTTTGCTCAGGAGCAACTCTAGCAAAAACCTGAGACAAAAGTTTGACTGTCATTGATGAATGCAGTTCAAAAAGCCCAGTTCTAATGTTTAGTTAAGCATGGATCAAAACCTTCACATAAGGAATGACTAGAAGATGAGCTGATGTCTGTTGCAACATCTCAAAGCAATCACCTCCAATACATAGATCATGAGTCTCTGACAAAGATTCAACCTCTTTGTCACTGAAACAAATTATACCTTTGCTCAGTCTAAAAATATATATAAAAGAAAAAGAAAAAGGAAAAATAACAAACAAAAGCAGAAAGAGTTTGGAAGCATTTGGGAGTAGGAACATCATCTTAAAACCATACATACAACAGCAAGTTATCAAAGTTAAAAAGAACAAGGTAACTAATTAGAAAAACAAAATTTAAAATTACCTGTAGCGAATGTTTTCATTCTCATCAGGGGACAGCCAATTATATCCTCCACCATTACTTGCTGGACTAAGGATTAATGCTGGTTTTGATATGATATGAACTTGGCTAGCAACATGGCAGGCTGTCAAAGCTTGGTCACCAGTAATCATCACCTATCAAGTTAGTCCGAAAAGATGTTGGCCAATTAGTTGTTCTTATTAGTTAAACATCCCTAAACCCTCTATCATGCACCCACAGCCACCCCCAATAAAATGAGAAAAGAAGGTTTGCAATTAACATTAAATCGAAGGGGGTATTTGTTTTGAAGTATGGAATCATATTCCCAAGAATATCATTATTAGGAATTCCATTATCAGAAATATTATTCCCTAGGGCAATCTACAAGTGTGTTTGGTAATTATATGATACTCCCAGGATTATGTTTAAAATTTATTTTTAAAAAAATCAAAAACAGAAAAATGTGGTAGAACATGGTCAAACTGCGAAATTACAGTTGGTTACTGGGAAAAATCCCACCGTTATATTGAGTTACTTAAATTTCAGAGATATTATGCATATTCAATATTATTGTAGGATCCTAAAATGCAAATTACGATATCGCATTTTCTGATTTTTCATTCCTCCACCAATCATAAGTAGAATTTCAACTTTGACTAACACATGCTTTGTGCCCCTTGCTAAACTTTCATTTTCTACATTGCTTTATTCTTACATAAGACGTGCTTCCAAGACTTGTCGATATCTCTAACACTCTGGGTTTCTTCTCATGACTTCCCACAACAATAGCCAAGAATTTAATCCAAACAAAAAGACTGGCTACAATTAATGAAGCCAATGTATTTCAAATCCTTATTAATAGTCTCCCACATGTCTGCCTTCATCTCCCTCAACCACTCATTAAAGAGGCATCACTTGTACTTCCAGGTTATGGAGGCTTGTGTAGGTCTATCACTACCAATTCGTGCTTCAACAGAAACAGCAATAACAAGACATATTCTAAATGAAAGGGACCAACACAATTCACAAATCACCATGCATTCCAAATCTTTATTAATAATCTTCTACCATGCCTTTAAAGGTCTCTCTCTACCCCTCATTAAAAGAGGATGCTATGAAATTTAAAATCATATTGAGGCCGTGTAGGAACATCAAGGCTGGTGTTTCTAGCTCTTCTAAATTATAAGATAAATTCTTTTACCATCTAAAATGTTCTGTTGTTTTAACAAGAGAAGTCAATTCATATGACACACTTACCAAGTCATGAGAAGATTCTTTCAATCCAGATAAAACAGTAGCGGAATCTGATCTTATGGGACAATTAAATACCTAAAATAAACATAATATCAACTTTTAGCATCAAGTCAATGAAAAGGGAAAGTGTCTAGAACTTACATAAATTCAATGAAAAGGAAGATTATTGTTACCACAAAACCAGCAAAAGTAAGTCCACTCTCCACCATATCCCTATCCAAGCTTCTGGCTTCACTGACCTTCAAGCAGTTAACAAATGATAAGTAACAGTCCAAACAAGCAAATGTCGAAACTTCAATTGATTTTATTTTATGATAGAACAAATGATAGGGGAGGAAGAAAACCAAGCATTCTACAACTGAAAGGAGGTAAAAAAATGCTATTCTGGTTCTCTCAATTAGACTTAAATTTAGGATCCAAGGTCATTGAAATGATACAACAGGAAAATTAACTTGATATGTTACATGGACTACACAAAAGTGTCAATAGAAATAAAAACAAATTAGAAATGTTCAGAATCAACACAGTTCATTATTAACTTTGGAATTACTAAAACAACATGGCGGGAACCTCTGATTGTCATTCCTGTTCCCCTTTGCATTAATTAATATATGAGGGGAGAAAGGTTCATGGGGCACATTGTCAAACCCATAATATTCTTACTGTCATATCCGAAAGAGACTTGTGAGCCAGAGCAAGAACTCGAGACCCCTGACGTGTATATTTTTTGTAGGTCTCAACATATGATTGAGGTACATTAATGAGCCTGTCTTGTATAATTTCTGGGGCACCCTGAAATATAAGGTAAACGAAAATTGCTAAGAGAGAATCAAAAAGGAAAATATAAGGTCACCACTGTTTAAAACATTATATATGTGGAGTGTAAATGTCCACTGCTGATCAACGATGCAATAGGAAACAAGATAAAAAATAAAGAAAAGGACTGTTGAGTCAGAATTTGTGCATCTCTGTAGTTTAATAAAGTTTTCTTAGTTTCCTTTCATGTTTTTAACTAAGGATGATAAAAAGGTTGTTTTCAATTTGCTGTCTATAAAACATTCAAAACAGAAAATAAAGTAAAACATGAAACTTCTAAACACAACTTTAAAAAATTTGGGCTTTTAAGGTTAACAACAAAACTAGGTCGTCTATTTATTGCAAAATGTAGCATCCTCAAAAGCTCTTACAAAACAAAGACTGTACTTGTCAACAACCAACTACCAACCCCTGTTCGCAAAAAACAACTAAAGGAAGAAAAAAACATAAGGATTACTATTTACCAAGTTCCATATTTAAAGCTTGTTGTGGCGTGCACTTGCATGCATTGTTTTCTTTTGAATGAACAATTGGTTTAAGCTCATAAAAAATCGTTTTAAGTATTTCATCTTTTTGCTACAACTTTTTTTATGATAAAATTTCAAAAAATGCTTAAAATGAAAAGCTATTTTGAGTAATTATTCATAAAAATCGTTTTGACATATATGTTTTTTTTTAAATGCGATTTTTATTTATGTTAAAATCTCCAACAATGAATATCTATCTAAGGTACTGAATGTCAAAATTACTTTTTTAATCTATAACAAATGAATTTGAAATAGCTTCTATTTTTGAGTAACTTCTCATAAAAATCATTTTTAGAAATATTAAGTTAAAATCATTTTTTTAATAATCCATAAAAAAGGTCCTAAGACAGGTTAAAATTGTATTTGGAAATTAGGTAACACACTTCAAATTTAAATACATAACTAGTGATGTATGACAACACATACACCCATAATGGATCCCACCTTTACACGAACCCTAATGTGGCAGGATCTTTAAACCACCTCGCTGACCTTTTACATAAACTAGAGGAAAAAATTTAAAATATAATCCAATCTAACATGACACAATAAATAATAAAATGTTCACATCAAATACTACTTTACTAAGTCTAAAAATTTAGATATACATTTTCTATTTTTTTAAATGTAAGTAAATTCAGGATTTTTTCTCAATTTGTATCCTGATAACATTCAAAAAGTAAAAAATAGAAAAGCAACAATCTATATTAAATAAATATAATAAAATTGCATAAAGTATATTATCTAAATTGATTATGGCAATAACGTATATGCATATATGAATTGTATCAGGTGAGTGTAAAATACAAAAAGGTAATCTTGAGTATTTCAAGTAACATTAATCTTGACTATCTAGGCATGACAAATATTTGAAGATATGTTAAAATATTCTAGTCTACTATGTGTGTTAGTTGTGGGTAGGTCTGTGGATGCTGTACTGCGCACAGCAGCTATGAAACTGTACATTTCACTTTACTACTATAAATGTGTTACCCCTTTGTAAATGAAATAATAATGAAAAATAACAGATCCAGTTCTCAGAACCATCTCTGCATTCCCTAAACTTTTTCTAACATGTCAGTCTCAAACTCATTGATGATTGATTACTTAGCCCAATCCAAACATGGGCATTTTATATCATCTATTTTCTTTCCCAATGTGGACTACAATTATTGACCATTTCTGCATTCATAACCCCAAAAAACAAAAGCTACAAGTGTTATACTTTTGTAATCTAAATCCATTGTTTCATTTAACTACAAGTCAAAGGACCTCAAAAATAGCAGTGGTAAAATTAAGCATACATACAGAAGCAACTTAAATCCGGAAAAGACGTGATTGGGTAAGATGCAGTTACAAAAATTGCATATTTCTATCGATGACAATGAGAAACAAACTAACCTTCACAAATGCAAAAAATTCCTCCTGAATACGAACAACAACTGCCATTCGTTTTAAGTGAGATGCAAAATGGTATCGCTGAACAATTTGGACGGGATGGCCATTTCCCCTGAAATTTGATAACAAATCAGGATAAAACAAAGATGGCAGAGAAAAAGCTGTAAACAGAAGGGCAAAATAATCAAGGGGGGAAAAAGAACAAAAATAAGTAACCCAAACCATGGTTATCAAAATACAGAGAAAAACATTCACCTTTTAGGAACAGCCTTCTCATCAGATTTATAACTCCAATCGATTCCTTTAAGTGCAGCCTTCTCAAGAGGATCACCAACCTGTGGGATATTAAGGAATTTATATAACATAGTGTCAACAAACAATAGCAAAGACAAAGGGGCAAAAATCTTAAGTCTTTCTAGCTTGCAAGCCAACATAAAAAAAACCTATTGCCCGTCAAGCAGAAAGCACGAAAAATATTTGTATCCAAGAAAAGTAGAACTTGGAGTGCCAAAGAATAGTGGTACCCACTAACCCAGATTCAGTATGGCCCCAGTTATTAATGAGTAAATGATGAATTAATTGTGATTTCTCATGTCTCACTGATTAGTCATCCCTTCAGAATTATCCATGACTGTGCACACCAATCTCAGTCCCAGTTTAACTTCTAATTTTTATTTTTTTGGGTATTCTAATTTGTCATCTTGTTCGTGGTGGATTTGGAGAAGTTTTAGATCTTGTTGCATATAGTTGCTTGCTAGGAAGTTCCCGCCAATGATCATTACATAAGTCTCTTCTCTTCCACCTTGGTTATGCAACATTCTAACCAGTTATTTAAGCTGATGCTTATTCCAGTTGACTTGCTGATTTCTTTCCATGATGCCAATGCCTCCAACATCTTAGGCGCTCTGCTTGGGAGTTTGGTGGGGAGGGTAGGGCTTTGGGAAGAGGGAGGAGAGGAAAAGAAAGAAATCTTCCACCTTATTTGTGAGTGCTTTTGTAGAAAATGAGAAGGGAAATCATATAACTAAATATTTTTAATTTTGATATTATTATAAAGATATGAAAAGGATTTGAAGAATTTATCTAAGCCCTCCAAAACCCTCTAAAATCCTCCTCCAATATATATTTTGTGTACCCCCAATTTAAGGAGATTCTATCTAGCCATGTTTTGTGGGTGCCATGATACATTTTCCTTTTTAAGAATTTATTTGTAACAAGTTAAACCTTAGTATGCTTTAACTTAAGGTAGTGTTAATATATTAAAAAAACATTGCATGATATTCGGATTGAATATTAGGGTAATTCGAAACATCTTTAGATCATCTCTTAGAATTGATTTCAATGCTTCTTTAGATTTCATTATTTGCTTGCTTATTTAATTAGGCATTAGGATTAGGAGTCTAGTCTAGTATTAATATATGTTGTTGCTTAGTCTTTTGTACCAAAACCATAATTACACGTCAAAGCCTTCATAGTTTCTCTTCCCTTCCTCCTCATCTAAAACCCGATAACTTCAACAGGTGTCAGTTGACTCAGTTCCTTATCTAATATGTGAACTTGCCCATTGATTCGATAGAAAACCACAAGTGGTATACTTCTCCCTTGGTTATAATGTTATCAAGCTGTACATCAAGTAATCAAGAACCGTCTCATATTCTTACATAGATGAGCACAGAGGTCAAGCATCCATGATCTTAAATGTTAAACTCAGTCTCACTAAGTTTCTTCACAAAAATCTACACTACAAAAACTATAGATGATGATGAATTCAGGAGGAGATAGTTTGAGGGGAAAATATGGAACTGTGGCATGCAACTATATTCAAATTCAACAGCATAACAAGATCTGATAAAACTGAAGTTAACCACCCACAGAGAGAAGAGAAGCATACCAGCTTATTCTCAACAAATACCAATGCATGGCAAGAAGCCAGGATTTCTACTGTTCTCGCAGGCACTCTACTCATATCAGATTCCAAATCTGTAGTTTCTGCCAACCCAACAACTCCAGAAAATTCCTATTAAATGGGAGTAAAAGTGTTATATTGCAGAATATGATCTAAGATGATAAATCAATACCATGTGTTATGTTGGTATACCATGTCATCGGATGTAAGTGTCCCAGTCTTGTCAAAACAACATATATCAACCTATAGGGCAATGTATGTATTGGAGGTTCAATAAAAACCAATGTCAGTATATGATCTATAACAGACAAAGAAAAGAAAGTGCAACAGCAAAAACAGTAAGCCTCGAAGTACCTTCCCAGCAAATGGTATTCGAAAAGGTTCTGTGCAAAAAATTCCACGGCGTGCCAGTGCAATCAGAGAAGTATTAACGGCTATTGATAATTCCATTGGTAATTCAGGAGGTATCACAGAAGTAACAATAAGAGAACAACTTAGTATAAGTTTATACTTGCTCCTTGAGGCGTCTTCTAGCCCCTGCAGCATATATCATTTAAAACTTACCAAATCAGATCACAATTCACTATCAAAACCGAGCCATATATTTACCATTCACCTGTAGGGAATCATTACCTTAATAAGAACATAACCGGCTGCAATTAGAGCAAATACAACCAAGAATAAAATGAACAATCCACTTTCCCAGCTATTAGCAGTCACCTATGATTTAGTGAATTCAGAAAGCAGGGGGAAAAAACAAATTCATCAAAATGAGGCTGTATATATGTTTTGGGGGTTGATGAAGTCTATATCAAGTTACCCTTTCTGTAGAGAATAAGATTGTTCGCATCAACTTTCCTTGACTTGTTTCGAAACCCGTTCTCAGGACAACAGCCAAGCAGCCACCATCAGGTGTTTTTAGAGGAAAGGTCTGACTCCAGCAAGATTTTTAAAAAAAAGGATAAGAAGCATGAACATGAGCACAATATTAAATGAAAATACATAGATTTCAGCCTGAAATAACCTTGTCTGGAGAGTGCTGCAATATTTTAGTTCCACCAAATAAAACATGGGCTTTGTCTCGCTTTGCTGACAACTTCTCTTCCATCCCCCTACCCGCAATAGAAATCTAAAAGGAAGATCATATCTAAGTGAGAATCATCCTAAAGAACACCATGACATAAAGAGTCTCCAGTACTCATGGGCTTTATCGGAGTTGTATTGGATATGCAAGATTAAAGATGTCCTCTTCCGGCCTTAGTAATTTTCATGGGAAAGATGGGCCCAAGATGATGATGAATTCACAAAATCAGACACATAATTACATACACATAACAAGAGTAAACATAGACATGCAAATAAATTAATATTTTGGAAAGAAAAAACTAAAATAAAATTTATAGTTTTATGTAAATCATATAGCAATAGAATCACATCGCTGTAGGCACATATAGTAAATAAAGACAGGAGGCACAAAAAATAGCATGGCGGAACTAGAGCTCAGTGGTGAGTATAGGTCAATTGGTCAAACAAATATTAAATAAGCTAAGCTTGACGGGTAAAAATCAACACCATTACTTCTAAACAGACATGTTAAGAGTCCCACGTTCGATGAGAAAATGTTTGACAATATGTTTATAAGTGGGGTCAGTCCTCACCTTACAAGCTAGTTTTGTAAGGAGTGATTTAGGTCTAACTCAAATTCTAAGATGGTATCAAAGCTTATCCAAAATCTATTGGGTCACCTGCTATTAGGTCACCGCTATCAGGTCACTCGGTCACGCTCCGTATGTCCATTCTTGGACATGAGGGGGGGTGTTAAATATTGGTTGAGATCAGGCATGGCAATGTGTTTATGGGTGAGGGCAGTTCTCACCTTACAAGCCAGTAGGGGTTAAAAGCTAGGCTCATCCCAATTTCGAAAAAGACAAAACATGTATCAAAAATTGAAGCAAAATGTTTCATCATACCAGTAATATCTTCTAAACAAGACTAAGCTTCGTGGGTAAAATCAATACCATTACTCCTAGTACGGAAGTACTCAACAAGTAACTGCAGTCAACAATTTCCAAACCAGCAAAAGAATGGTAACAAACTTTGCAATCAAACACAGAATCATGAACTTCTAAAGTTTAAAAAATATATACAGTCCTTTGCCCCACAAAACCTACTTAATACTTTTTAAGCATCACATATTCATACTGATTAGACAGTAGACATGTATCTTAGCAATTAGTTCAGAAAAGAGAAACACCTTCCATTGAGGAGTAGACTCGCCTGTGAGAATGGCTTCATTCACAATTGCACTTCCAGCCAATATAAGCATGTCTGCAGGTACAGATTTCTCCTCCCCGTTCTGACCAGAAGAGCGACCTATAGAGATAACATCCCCAGGCAAAAGGTCTGTTCCAGAGAGTTTTACCCACCTATAATCAACCCAATAGACAAGAAAGCTTTAAAATTGCACTGCTTAAACCCAAATACGAGCTTGCTAACAGTGAGATAACGTACTTGCCACCACGATGTACCATCACTATCTGATTATCTACTCTCACGCGTCTTAACTCAGTCAGAGTCCTCAACCGACTTTTTGCCATGGTTGACTCAAACATAAACAGCATGAATAGAGTGAACAAACTATAGTACCAATATTCGTCCAAACACCAAAGACCAACACAGAAAACCTGGTCATAATATGAACAAGAACCAGTCAAATCAAAAGTTAGCATGAAGACTAAAAAAGATTGAGAAAAAATAACATCAAAGAATTACCTGAAATACGAAAAAAGGTTCCATGCAGTGCTCTTTCATCAATTTCTGAAATGTTGGCTGAGGATAATCAAATCTAGAAGATCAACAAGCAAAACATTAGAAGATCAAAACTAAAACATAATTGTAAGAGGTCAAATTATAAAACATGTGCCTTTTTGTGAAAGACAGAAGAAATCAATAATCATCACAAAGACCAAAGTAGGTGATGCATCTAAAGCATGTCTAATTCTTAAAATTTGTATAAGCGCAAAATTTCAACTACAAACACATCATAATTTCACCACAAAAAATAGTATTCTGAAGGGAAGTAGATATATGGGGGGGGGTTAATGACGATGATAAAAGAAAAAGGAAACCCACACATTCCGCCCCCATTTCTCAGTAGCGGCAAGAACTTTGGCTTCGGAGCCATGGCCACTACTCTTGAGATAATATCCAAATGTTTCCTTGGTAGGGTAGGAGAGTTTGCAAAAAGTCCCCTTCTCCTTTGAATAAACAAAACATTGTTTTCTAAAATCAAAGTAAATCTCTTCCAGATCCACTGCTGATGAAGAACCTGTAGACTGCACAAGCAAATACTTCAGCATTGTAGACAACCAAAGCAAGAACCTTTAAGAAAAGACCGAAACTAAAAAAAATGCTCAACAAAACAAAGTGAGTAAGAGCAGGAAAAAATATTTAAACAAAGAAGCAGCTAGTTTCACAGACTACATAACTTATAATTAGCAAGCAAAGAACGCTTTATTATCCAAACCATAGGCAACCAGTCCATGCATATATTGCAAACTGCAGAAAAAATAACTTTCTTATTTTCATTTTAATGGGCTGCAAAAATCTTATGGTTCACTTATCCAGTTTTTTCATGCATAATATCCATATAAATTTCTCCCTTTAAATTTTGATATATTTTTCTCCTCTTAAATCCATTATCCAAAAACACGTGTGTGTATACACACACTTCCCCATAGTGCTACAGCGACTATGAGATACAACACACTCAAAAGAACGAGAACTTAAAAAATATGAAGCGTTCCAAGGTCAAAAAGCATCATCAAAAGTTCATCTTTTCAATACTATTCCGAATACATCCCTCATTTCTCACCACTACAAAACAACACAAATTAAAGTACTCAAAAGAAGAAAATCACTTCAATTTCAACTCAATCATAAAAAAAAATGAAAGTAAAATACTTACTGATTTTCGAGAATGAAGCAGCACAACTTCTTTAGAACCAGAAAATTTGGCCGGAGTAATTTTGCAAGAATCAGCCTGATCAATATTTTTAACCTACGAGCAAACAAATATTATAAAACAAATGTGCCAAAATTCAATAAAACGAAATGAATATACGCAAGTGAAAATGACGATACCTTGCTGTAATATGCAAAACATTTGAAATCAACGGACCAACCGGTGAAGAGACAGACGAGGATGTGAAGAGAAGCGAGTGCACCGAAAACAATAGCGGCATCGATGAAATCAAGACTGGGAAAAATAGTTGAAACCCAGGCGGCGTATAAAATAGCGAAAGGCCAAACGTCTAAGCGCCATGGCCAGTGCTTCTTTCTCAGTAAATCGACTTTATCTACCACCTTGCCGCCGACGTGAAAACTGGACATTTTGTGTAATCCGATCGGAGAGTGAAGAATTAGGGTTTGCAGATCTGATTGAAAGTGGAATGGTTGAAGGACTCGCCACACGCGAGGATGGATTTGGTCTCTGTATGCGACTCTTCGCAACTTTGATTCACCCTCAAGTCTCTCGTTTCCTGCTTCTTTATTATTACTTTCTTCAATCAAATCTCTCTCTATCTAACCTTTTCTTTCAAGGAGTTCTTTTTTGACAAAAAAATTAAATATCCCTCGCTCTTTATTTCAAAGAGTTGGTAATATCTTACTAGACGTATAAGTGTAATATATGAGTAATATATGGATTTATATATATATATATATATATATATATATATATATATATATTTCTTTTCTAATTTTTTATTTTAAAAATGCACTACTTTGAAATTTAATATATTTGTTATTATATTTATGTAATTTAAAATCAGTTAAAAAAGTAAAATTTAAAAGTTTTATATTTTATATTATGTGATATCATAATTTAAAATTATATTTATTTAATTTTAAATAATAATTTAATCATTTATTTCAACAATATTATCATCTTTTACAAAAAAACCATCCAAATTTTTAAATAAAATTCATAAAATTAAATATAATCTTCAATATAATGCAAATTTCATCAAATTCATAACTCAAATATTCAAATAAACTATTTTTTTTTTTATTTAGTAAATTTGATGTTGTTGGAGATAGAAATATGAATTTATTTGAATATTTTAGTTATACATTCGATAAATATATGAATTTTCTTGAAATTAATATTGAATTTTATGGTTTTTGTTTGAAAATTTTGATAAATTTTCTAAATTTTTGTAAAGAAAAGACAAAATTGTTGACATCTTAAGATATAAATAATTAAAATGTTACTTAAAATTAAATAAAAGACTAAATTAATAAAAAGAAAAAAAAATAAAAGATTAAAGTGTTACCTGAAATTAAATTAAGATACCGCAAAAGTAATTAAATCTATTTTATATATGTAGAAATTATGTTATATTTTTTATGAATCTAATTTTTTAAAATAATTATTAAATGGGTTATTCTAATGAAAACTTAATAATAAGTGTAACAACAACTTTTGATTGAAGAGAAAATTAAATGCAGTCATACAATAAAAATAGACATAATGTTTTTAGCATGCATAATTAAATAAAGAGATTTACCTCAATACGAAAAAACTGATTATAGACTTACAAGTTTTGTCTTTTACCAAATAATATATATATATAACATAATAAAATCATAGTAAACATAGCAAAATTAAAAGATAATGCATATTAAATTTCGTCGTCAAAAAATGACTAATAAAAATAATGCATATTATGATGTGTTTGTAGTTTAAATTTTGCGCTTATACAAATTTAAAGAATTAGACATGCTTTAGATTCCTTCTGTCTTTCACAAAAGGCACATGTTTTATAATTTGACCTCTTACAATTATGTTTTAGTTTTGATCTTCTAATGTTTTGCTTGTTGATCTTCTAGATTTGATTATCCTCAGCCAACATTTCAGAAATTGATGAATATTAAATTTCGTCGTCAAAAAATGACTAATATAAAGATAATAAGGATGTATAATAAAATGTCATAATAAAAATAATAAGGATCTAAATACATCAACAACAAAAAAATCTTTAATTTAATACATTTTGTTTGTTTAATTTAATTAATTTTATTTTATCAATATAATTTATTTTATTATTATTATTAATAATTTTTATTTATTTGATTCAGAGAGAAAATAGGAAGAAGTCATTAACAAAATATATATTTAAATTGCTAATTTATCTGTAAAATATAAAATTATTGTTAAAATAATTTAAATTTATCTACAAAATAGGAGATAGTTGTTAAAATAATATAACATGTTGTTTTGTATGTTCTGACACATCTAGATAATTGCATTTTTTTTCTTCAATTTAATTTAATTTATTAATAATATTTTGTTTTTTTAAATATTAAAAATATTTTTATTTTATTAAATAAATAATTTTCTAATTGCAAAAATGAGAAGAAAAAGCAATTAGACATATGTACATTTAAAAATAATTCCTTCAGCTTGTCGCATGACAAACTTGCGATCAACCGTTGGAATTTAAAAATATAACATTTTAGTATTATTTTTTAAAAGTGTGACAGTTTGATAAAAAAAAAGGGAATATAAAAAAAATCCTAATATATGAGCAATATATTTATTATTATATATATGTAATTTAAAGATAGTGTCAAAAAAACTAAAACTTAAAAGTTTCACCAACATTAATATTTTATACATGTACAACAATAGAGTTATGTTATATTTTTGATGAATCTAGTTTTTTTTAAATAATTGTTAAATGGGTTATATGAATTAAAAAATTTATTAAGTGTAACAATAACTTTTGATTGAAGAGAAAATTAAATGTGATGACAATAAAAATAGACATAATGTTTCTACACACAGAATTAAATAAGGAGACCGATTCTAGACTTACAAGTTTTATCTTTTATAAGAGAACAAATATATATAAGTTATATGATAATATAATCATAGTAAATATAACAAAATTAAAAGACAATGCATATTAAATTTCGTCGTACGTCAAAATAATATGAAATAATGACTAAGAAAATGATAAGGATGTATAATGAAATGTTAGAATAAAAATGTGAACTATTTGTTCTCCCTAATAAAAATGTACATTCATTTTCATATATCAAGAGTTACATGTTATATTTTGACAATATTACTAATTATTATTATAATAAATGAGAATAAGGATGTTGAAGAAGAATTGAGAAAAACAAAGAGTCCTAGAGCATGAGTGAATAAATTAAAATTAAAATTCCAATAACTCCAAATTATTTATTTCAATCTCTTCCAAATAAAATGACTATACTTATTGTGGTCTGAATATATGGCTTTTGCATCTCAATCTTTATATGAAAAAAACTAAAGGAACTTGAAAGGGAATATTTAAAGTTTAAACAAATGCAAATAAAAAAACTACTTCTCAAACTCTAAAAAGGATAATTGAAATATTTTATATGCATTGAAAAATTGAAATACATTTATTCAAAAATGTATTAGAATATTGCAAATACTATTATTTAATTAGGTAAAAGAATACAATATAAACAAATATACTATTATTTAATTAGGTAAAAGAATACAATATAAACAAATAAATATTTTTTTACTGTGTCACTGAAAATTACACAAACAAATAATCGTAAGATGTTGGTAGTGTAAAATTTTCCACGCACATAATGTATAGAAATTATACTAAGTTATAAAATGCTTATTTAGTTTTGTTGTCTGTCAAAGTTCAAATTTCTGTTATTTTTTAAAATAAAGGGGCATAATATTACATTTAAAAATTGATCCCACTAATATCTTCTTCTTTTTTCATTCATAAATTGGGAGGATCTCAATATTAATGTTTGAAAGGGCTATGCAGTTATTAATTATTTATATCTATTAGAGATAAAAAAACTACAAAAGTAATTGACTTTATTTCTTTAAATTTAAAAAATGCGGTTCACTATAGAGGATGGCAAACATTCACAACAAGACATGCACACATTTGCTTTTAAAAGGTATTTTAACGTATTAAAATAATCAAACATATAAATAATGTTTAAAGATTTGTGTATTTAATTTCTTAAAAGTTTAAAAAGTATTATTTTAATTGTAATTTTATATTTTTTTAATATGTGTCTTATAACATTTTGTTAGCAAAATGAATGTTTGAAAAACAGGATAAAAGAGTAAAATACTAAGCAATAATAGTATTTAAAGTTTTTTGTCAACAAAAAATTGTAATACCTAAATTTAAATAAATTATATATATTTCTTAGTTTTGTGACTAGATCTACTATGACTAGATCAATTTCATGCATGATTTTTTCAAAACTAAGCAAATATTTCGGATAAATTGCGGCAGCATGCCTATAAAAATGAACCTAAAATATTAGTGAAAATATTTTATTTAAAAGGAAAATAGACGACCCACTCATAAAAAACCTTGAGATTTATTCACATCGGTTGGAGATATATTTTTTATTCAATTGCAATTGGTGTTTTCCAAACATTACCTAATATTTAAAAACTTAATTTCCCATTGAACTTTAACTTATTCTTATATACGTAATCTGTAAACAATATTTCGTCTTCCTTTGCATGACCGCGAGAGTCTCCCCACGTAGGACATAAGTAGTATTTCTTATCCTTCAATAAATTCTACATATTTTACTCCATCCTTCTGACTATTCCTATACTACATTTTAGTTGAGTTTATATCTTGAGCTGATTTGCATAACCAGTCTCCACCAAAAGATACACCAACTAAAAGTTGATATAATCAAATATAAATTTTTGACATTAATACAATACATCATACGTGTCCCAAGTATTATGTGTAGTATTTATCCATTTTAAATGATTTTAGAACAAATATTATAGGGATATTTTTGTAACACAAATACGAATTTATATCATTAATTAATTAGAGCATTTTATTAACCACAAAAAATACTTGTTATTAAGGAATTATCTAACATATATTTTATTAATAATTTAGACTCTTCGTTAATCATTAAAATACAAGTTATTAATTACTTATAGTACTTTTTAACACAATAAATTAATATTTTGAATTTGAATAATTAATAAAATATATATTAAATAAGTGGTTAATCACTTATATTTTGTAGTGGTTAATAAAATATTTTTTAATAATTAATAAAATATTATTTTTTGAAAGAAAAAAAAACTCTATTGTTACACATTAAAAAAGAAAGATTTTTTTTAAGATACTTTGAAAGGTTTATGGTAATTTACTAATCTTTCATTAAAAATTAACCACATAAATAAAATTGTATGTGTGATAAATATTTTAATTTAGAATACTATTTACAAATAAATTTAATTAAGTGGCAAATTTTGTATTGATTGTTGTCCATATTTTTTAAAAAACAACCTAGATCTATAAAGAACTGTTGCATATAATTTTGGTATTTTAAAAAAAAATGATTTTGCTGCTTGGTGTGAAGTTTTGTGTGAAGATAATAGTTTTGATGCTTTGGAAATTGTAATGTCCAATGAAACAATGCGGTCGGTTAAATGAGCATGAGATAGCTTGTTAGTCGGTGGAAAGAAACGGCGTTAAAAGATGCAGTAAATGGAGTTTGCGTAAAACATGGCATAGACATAACGTTTGCCGTTATCCCAACGACGACACCGAGAAAAGAAGTCAAAGAAGCGATGATTAATGATTTCAGAGCATTGTTGGGTTTTGGCGGTTAGTTAGGGTTTAATAGTTTACAATTTAATTAATTTAATTAAGAGAGAGAGAGAGAGAGTATGTACTACGTATGTAGTAGAAAAAAGGATTCGTTTTCTCTTACGTTATTATGTAGAGCACCAACTACGCCTTTCGTTTCTTACTACGTTTGCTGTCGTCGCCCCACACTCTCTCTAACTGTCTCTTCTTCGCACTTTAACTTTCGTTTATGCACCGATTGGTAGGTTTTCCTTTTTCATTTTCTTCTTCACATTTCTTCCATTTATTGATTCGCTTTTCGCATTTGCATTTATTAGGTTTTTCCTTATGAGGTTCTTCGTAAATGCTTTCTGAATTGGGGATTAGGGTTTTCCGTTGCCCTAATTTTAGCTCAATGTATGCCACTCGGACGAGTTTTCTCGAATTTCTTGTGGTTTTTGCGTTCTAGATTTGCTGCGGTGCCAATGTGTTTTACTGTGATTAATCATTTTCCTTTTTTACTATTCGAAATAAGTTGTTCCGGTCGGGTTTGGTTGATCCGATTACTGTTTGATTTGATGGTTGGGGAAATAGGAGGGGTGATTGAGAAAATATATAGGTTTTAGGGTTTCTTTACTTGCATCTTTCTTTTTGCTGTGTAATATAACAGTTAGATAAGCTATTTTGGGCGCACTCTTGTGTGTGAAGAAATCTAATTTTTTTACTCGGTTCGATTTGCTTCTGTTGTTTCTTGATGTATGAGCTCTTGGGTGGT
This sequence comes from Cicer arietinum, assembly GCF_000331145.2. NCBI lineage: Eukaryota > Viridiplantae > Streptophyta > Magnoliopsida > Fabales > Fabaceae > Cicer > Cicer arietinum. Next base: position 70,753,205 of record NC_021164.2, read on the forward strand.
GTGCTTAAGTTTCCCTATTTTTCAGTTTAATGAACTTTGGTATGTAACACTGCTTTCACTTGTATTGGCGCACCAATGACTACTTTTTCGGCAGCATTTTAATGTACAATGTATATGTCATG